>NC_134148.1:16127954-16430984 GCF_033958435.1 Carettochelys insculpta
TTTTTCAAATAATAAAATATCTTTCTCTCTATTTGTCTTTTCCTTTGGAAATTATTGTTAGTTAGTGGACATGCAGATGTTTTGAATATTTATACAGTATCTCAAGATGTAATTCAGCTGTGCTGCAATTCATTCAGCTGTAAAGTATTATATCCAATGGGCCAGCTGCTTTAAATCTCCGTTTCTCAAGGCAACAGACCTTCTCCTTACCACACTTTTTCTCTCCACCTGTTAGAAGTCTTTTGGATTTGCCTTTTTTCCATTTTTTACTATTTCTTAAAATTTATGCTTTAATTGTATACACTTTTTAAAAGTCATTTTTTGTTATTCCACATTACACAAACGTCTGCAATCAGCCAGATTCATCAGCTATAACAGAGAGGTTGGGTAGGGTGGGAGGTTTGAAATGAACAGATGGTATTTCTGTTCGTTAGTTAAATGGTGGATACCACAAATTTGTAGTTATACAAACCAGCACATAGGCGACAATGCTGTTTGGAATTTATGAAGTTTCCTCTTCAGAAAGCAATTGGTTTTTTACCAAAACTTTTTTTGCCATTAGAGTCTCCATGGAAAGCAGCACTCTGGGTTCTCAGATCTCTTTCTTTCTCCCTTGAACTAACTCGCCAAACAGAAGCATGCGAACTAAATAATGGCTTTATTTTTATTTTTATTTTTTATAAAGCTTCTAGTCCACCATCAAGTGTCATCCAGTCGCATGTTCTGTCGTCACCTTCTATACTATTGCTACAGCCAGACACTTTTGGTAGGCATCACAATTTATCATAATAACTTTAGACGTAGCGAATAGTCCAGTGCCTATGCAGAGAAAAAGGTGCAAAAATGTCATTTTGTAATCAATCTATTGCAGAAACATACAGCTGAAGTTGTATACTAAGCAGAATGGAATATTCTTTCATTTTCCTTCTGAACTAGGATATTTTAAAGTTTGAATATTCTTAACCCCAGCCAGTCCCATAACAAAGTAATTTTAAAAGCAAGTGTGGGTTCAACTGGTTTTATATCTCTATCTATCTATACACTGTTAATAGAAAATTGGAAAGGAGAAATATTCTATTAATAGATTCAATATGACTGAGCTTTTTTTTAAAAAAAACCCAGAGATATTTAGGTACTCAAGTATCAATGAATTTCAGTGGAATATTGGTTCCCAATTCCTCTTTGAAATCCCAATTTAAAAGAAAACTAGGTAACAGAGGCAGTGAGCTGTCAGTGTTTTCTAAACTGTTGCACAACTTCTTAATCATATTTTTTCCAAATGAAACCTATTCCAAAAATGCTAAATTGTAAGAAGAGAAACCATTTAAATACAATCAAACAGAAAATGTGGTTATTAACATTATGCCTCCTCTTTTTGCTTAATGAAATTTTGATTTGTGAATGGATCAAACAGAAAGCAGATGTGAGATGGCAATTTTAAAACTCTGTTTTAAAATATCTGAGGCATTTGTCAAATTTGATCCTTAATAAATATTTCTTTTTCCTGGCCGTCAGTTTTGTGGAGGTAGGACACTGTATTACTGAAATATAGAATCCCTTCTGTCCAAGGCATTAAGTCTCCCAGTGTAGTAGTTGTTATGTGCTTTGCAGCTGATTGCGTCAACATGGTAGCTTATCTTTCATGGTACTTGTCAGGCTCTCTGGAGTGGCTCGCAACTTAGTACCAACCTCAGGGCAGACTGTCAAGAAACAGAGCATGAATTTCAGTTCTCTAATTATATTTTACCAAACATGGGTTCAGACAGGTCACCTTGTGCTCTCTTATCTATTATGCCACCCAAACAAGCCTGTCTTTGTGGTAGATGGTCATATCCACCAAAAATCTCAACCATATTCAGGTTATTTTCAGTCCTAAAAGACTAGTCCCTTAGTGCAGATCAGTTCTTCCTCAGGTTTCAAACTACAGACACTTGTAGCCAATCCTGTAATAAACTCACTAAAGAGCTATTAATCAACTAAGGAAATAAAGGGATTTATTTACAAGTTTAAATCAGGTAAACATACACATAGATGAGGTACAGTCTTAGGTTCCAATAAATGATGGTAATTGCTATAACATGCAAGCTTTATATTTGGGGCTAAACCATGTTAAACAGCTGAGGTCCCCTTGCTGATGCTTAGAAATCTTCTCCTCCTCCTCCCCACCAGCATTCAGGCATTTCCAGAAGCACAGGTATAACAATCCCAAATAAAAAGGGATGCATGTTGTGGTAGGATGAGTACTTGTGCAGATACGCTGTTCAAGGGTGTGGGGGTAAGCAATCAGCAAAGCTGTGTCCATTGATGTTCCCTAATGGCTTGTTTGGTGTCTATAAATCATCTTCTGATGGGAAGGAGAAAGCCTCTGGTGGTGAACTAGTATTTCACCCTTGGTAGTACTTTTCCCTGGACTAGAGGAGTTTATAGAAAACATTTGTATAGTTTTGGCACAAACACTCAAATAAACCTTATACCATTGCATACAGATATTATAAATAAGATTAATACATGAATCATTTTATGAGCATTTCATAAAGTCTGAACACTACTGTTCTTATAACTCTAATATTTATGTTAACAATACAAATACACAGGGGAGTCAGGCTGGTTTCCTGCTAGCCATTTATAAGTGTTCTTTGAGGCCCAGGGAACTTGGTTTGAGCTGGCACCTGGTCTTCTAGCCTCACAGTATTCCTCGTACATCATATATTTTTTTCACAGCACTTTTACATCTTTTTTGTTCTGTGTTGGTATAGTGCCAGCATCTAGCACAGTGGGATCATGATCAGTGACTTGGTCTCCAGTTCAAATTATGCAGTCATATTTATTCATTCTTGCTTATTCAAACAAGCCATAATCCATTGTATAAAATCAGATCTCTTCCTACTGCAGCAGGCCGTTTACAGAAGGTAATCTAGCAAAGTGAGCAAAAAATGAGTTATAGTATGGAGTGAAAAGTTTCTCCCCACATCCACATAATTAATAACTCAGTGCTCCTCCCCTGCAGATGCTACAAACTGTAGCCAAATAATTTGTGTGGTAATGCAGGTTATTAGCATAGAATGGCCTGTGGATGAAGGGTCTGATTTTCTTTTTTCCAAAAGTGCCTAAGTTGGTTACCATCACAATGGAGTGTTAGACTAGATCAGGGTCAGCAATTCCCAGCATGCATGCCGAGAGTGGTATGCAAGCCAATTTTTGTCAGCACCCAAGGCAGGAGGTCAATTCCACTCCTCCCCCATACAGCTGGAAGCTTGCTCAAAGTCATGCCGCCTGTGGATTAACAAAAGACCACCTAATACTACCACCCACCATTTAAGTGGCAAAGCTCTGCATCTTCATTTACTTATTAATGAAGCTGTTGTAAGTAGGACTATTAGGGACTTTAAAAAGTATGACTGGCACTCAGACTGTACAGAGAGGTCAAAAGGTCAAATTTTGGCACTCTAACTTGGAAAGGTTGCTGACTCCTGGACTAGATCATTCCTGACGGAGTATTAGAAATGTTACCTGAAATGTGAAAACTATGGATTTGTTTTGAAATTGTATTATATCCTGTGATTAGTCAGTGTTTTATTTTCAGACTAGAGAAACATGACTGCATCTTTGCAGAAGAAGAGGCTAGCACTGAACTATGAAAGTGCTTGCAAGTTAAGATTGAGATAAATTGCCAAAGCTGTGTGCAGTGATCTATACCAGGCTTGGTGCTTTTAATTTCAGACTTTCATGAGCACAGAGAGTAGAGCGTAAGACTTGTTTCACATCCCATTGTGGTATTTTGACACCGATTTGACAAGAGTTTAGGACAATATGGAATTCCTTATTGGAGAAAAATTATCCCTTCCATCTGGGGAACATGTGCATGTGTAAGGAGAGCCAAAACCAAAGATGAGTCCTGTGCAGATCTGGTAATGTCTTTACTCACCAAAACCTGCCATTTTACCATAAGGTAAAGAAAGATCTAGTCTCAGTATTTTGAAACATGAGGCTATGATGGGTAGTTTACCCCACAAAGGGTGTGTAGGGGTTAACATGGGCCTGAGGCCTGTTAATCAGTCTGGGTCCATCTGAAAGGTGGGCCAAGGCTAATTAGAAATTAAGCTTAGCTAGGCAAGAGCAGAGTGGTTGTTTCCACAAAGAGGAGCTGTGGGGTGAGGGGAACCCCAGAAGATGAGGTGAGAAGAGCCTTATCTTTGGGGACCCACCAGAAAAGGCTGGGTGGGATAGTATGAAAGAGAAGACAGGATAAGCTGCTCTGTGGGCAAGCTGAAAGTCTGACTGAAACAGCCTGACTGTGCCAGCCCTTGGACTGAGGAAGGGGGGCTGACAGAACAAGAAAGAAGTGACAGAAGCTGTAGAGGCGTGCCTGCACCAAGATGACAACCTGCTGAACCCAGCCATGCTGAAAATCTGTTTTCTATATGTGTTTTGTTGGGCTTTGATAAAAGTCTATGTGGCTTCTGAAGGGCTGGATTCTGTAAAGTGGTCTGGTGGGACGGCTGGAACAATACTGTAGTCAGGGTAGCAGAAGAGGATGAAGCAAACTGAGGCATTGTTCCAGCCAGCAGGAGTAATGTTGGGGCAGCAGCATTGTCACAGAATCAAAATCAGTTTTATATGGAATATTTATGGCCAAATCTGCATCCATTTAAACAAATTCAAGAGTTGGGTCAAATTAGTCTGCAGATGTAACTTTGAAAGTTACATTTCACGTTCTCCTGACCGATTCATCTGGAAAATTTCTGCTGCTTTTTCAGCAGGCAGAACTCTCACTGACAGCAAATGAACAATTTCTATGAAGTTCAGGGACACTTTTATAAGAGGAGTGTCCTATTTGCTGTACTTGAAGTTCAGGATCTAAAGAAATAATTGTGAAATTGCAACTATTAAATGTGTTTAAAAATTAGTTTGATGTAGCTTTGAGTTAGCTTTGATTTCACTTAGTCCATGAAGCTCCAATAGATCAAGTTTCAGGCAAAGTCTATTATGTTTTGTATTTCATCCAGAAGAAGAAATTGCCCAATAAATCAATAGCATAAAAGTGAGAATACCATTGAAAATCATTTAGGATCATTTTATATGTTCTTTCTGAAGACCGCAAACCACTTCAAAGCCCATTTTAGCACTTCTGGCAAGTGGTATGGATCTAGTGAACTCTACATCTAGAATGTACAGGGGAAACAATAAAACAAATAGATTGCTCTAGCAAGAGAGAAGTTCTTATTGCAAATGGATTTCAGTTCTCTGAAATATTGCATAGGTCTTTATTGTTTTTAGAGCATAAAACTGTTTGCAGCTCATGGTTACTATTTGTTTATATTACAGTAGTGGCAGCTACTCCCCAACTGAGATCAGGACTCCACTGAATTAGTCACTATAGAGACAAATAACCAAATTGGTAAAGCATCATTGTTCCCACTTCACAGTTAAGGAACCAAGGCCAGAGATTAAGAGCTTCATCCTATGTCCAGTGAAGTTAGTAGCAAAACTCACATTGATGTAGTAGTGTGGATAAAACTCTAAATGACTTGTCAAAGACACTTGGTGAAGAATACTGTGGCAGAGTTGCGAACTGAACCCACATCTTTTGAGCTCCAGTTGAGTACTGCCACCATGAGTGCACCTGTCTTTTCTTCTGCTCAGCTTCTAAATTATCCCCAGGTTATTTGCAATTGGAACATGTCCCTTTTAAGCTCTGTGTGTATGTATATGAGCCAATGTGAAAGAACAGCTGGAAGAAACACAACTAACCAGGCCAACTGCTGGAGATGGCACATCTAGTGGTCTGCATGTCATTGCACTTGACGTTTACTATAGAATTTTCAGCCTCACTGTTGGCTACTACTCAGTGAGGAGCAATGGCTTAGAATTTTGGCATCAGAAAAATTCTGTACCATTGAGTTACTTAGCTAGAATGACTGGGTGAGAAATCTGAAGGTGGCATCCTTGTGCCATTAAAGTCAATGGGTCATGATGTCATATGGACCCCAGTGGGGCCAGGATTTCATCCTGAGAGTTTCTTCGGACATCCATATGCTTACTGGGTTTCAGTCCTTCTTTCTGTTCTTTTTATTACCAGCTTTGGTACTAAATCCAAGAGATAATGTCCATTATGTTAAGATGGGACATGCAATCTCAGTGGCCTGTTTTGGTAATGCCTGTCTCTCTCGTCCTCAGCTGTTGCCTACAGGTCCTCTTTCATTCAGTATTCATGGCTGCAGCATTAACAAAAGTTTAGAGCTAGTATTCCTGAGAAACTTGGTTAGGTACTTCTGGTCAGAAGGTTCAACTGCACATCATAGCCTCTCTTTTTTCCCCATGAAATAGTGTCTGATTCCATTTAATCGTTTGAAACTATGCACCTCTATAATTTCTATGAGTTCTGAGTGTCTGCCGCAGTCCACGTTACAGTACTGTTACAAATACAACTTCTTATATTTAATTCTAAAGTGACTTGTAAATTTACTGCAAGATTTAAGAAGTCATAAATTCATGAATTGTGTGGGTTGGTGTGATCTAATGTTGTTATGAAGTAAACAAAACAGGTGACTGCTACCAATTTATATTTTATGCATTAAGAATATTGCTTGTTAAAAATGCTTGAGAACAAAAATGTTACAGGCACCTAATTTTCAGAAGCAAGATATAAAAAGGAAATCATCAGATTAAAGTAATATAAAAAGCATTCTTTGTGACTAATAACACTAGCAATTACACAGACTTGAAAGTACTTTAAAAATCCAATTGGCTTTTGCTTATTCTGTTTGATTATTACTTCCTTTTCAGCTTCAATAATGAAAACAGAAAAGCTGGTCTCATTTCAGTTTAGAGTCCATAACTAATGACTTCCCGAATCCGCAGTTCTAGTCTAGTGCTGAAAAGTTTTGAGTTCACACAAAGCCAGGGAGTTGATTTTTTTTCTGTTTGGTGATGGGGGAATGGCTTAAATTACATCAAATGGATTTTTTAAAATTAAATTGTTCCTATTGGTCTTACAGAATATTTACATTTATTTTTATAAAACTTAAACTCTGTCAAATCTGGCCTGATAGTGCTCCTCTAACGATGACAAATGGAAGTGTATATTCAAATTCCTGCATGAAAACTTCCTTGGAAGCCAAAGATATTGCCCATCTTACATAGTGAGGAATGTGGTCATGACAAGCTATGTACAGAGTTACTGTGAAATATTGTGTGGAGGTTTGCTCTGGTTACATTCTGCAAGTATGTAATAATTTTATTGGATGCAGTGATAACTCACAGCAGTGTTAGCACATTACAATATAATGGAGTAAATGATGTATGTTACCAATATAAAAAAGGTAATGCTTTAAATGTGGATTGTTAATCTTAGGAGTAACTTCATAAGTAAAAATATACTTATTGTAATTACTACTTGTGCAGTTTGTTTTGTATAATGTTGCTTGTGCAGTTTGTTTCCTGTAACGTTGCCAAATGTATGCCTCCCCTAGAGCTTCTGGAGAGGAATCTATTAGTAATCAAACTATAATAAATTATATTTATGTATAAATATGTTTTAAGGGATTGGAGAGGAGCCATGTCCTTTAAAAATTGGGTATGCAAAGTGCTTCCCATAGTCACTCTTGATTCTATGTAAATTTCAGTGTGTAAGAGCTGTAAATGGTGTTAGTGACAACCAGATATTGGTGGATCAGGGGTTGGGAGAGAAATAAACACTGGAAATAGGTGTTGACTGACACAGAATTATTAAAGTTGATCACAGTGTTCTTCTCCAACACATTGTTAGAACAGAGTTTGTGTTTGAAGGGAAGTGATGTGCTGTACCTTTACCTGTTTCTCAGGGGCAATTTGATTTACTCTAGTCATTTGCAAACATTTGCTAGAAAAGTGCTTTCTTATGCAACTAAGCCAAAAGTGGATTCAATGTGAGAGTTTCTTTGATCCTTGAAACCTTACATAATTGAGTACAACAGTAACTAGCTTCATAAACAGCTTTCTCAGTGTCTCAGTAATGAGACAGAGTTTGACAAAAAGTTCCATTTGCCTTAACTTAGCAGGTGAGGATTCTCACATTGCAGGAAATGGACCATGGAGCACAGAGGTCAGTGTGGGAATGTGGCATAGGTGCCATACCCTGATGGTTCCACTGATATGTTAATTGATAGCCCCTAATAGCTCAAGAGACTGGGATCTATCTAGCTTTCCCATGCTCCTTCCACGGTCACCAGGACCCAAGCATTAAGTCCTCTGTGAATTTTAAACTTTAATAACGTCCATCAACACCCCAGACTGATACCCAGGCAACCCTCATTGAAATGTATTCCAGGACAGAGCTAGACCTTAAGTTGTCAGAAGTCTTCTCTTTGATGTGTAGTGGTAGATTCCTGTTGAGTAATCTGTTTGAAATTCTCATAGCTTTGGTGCTTGTCTGGGCAGCATGTTAGTCCATGGCAAGCCAGCATTTGTGTCTTGGTTTGCTGTGCCTTAATTTGTTGTGTGATGGGCTTCCAATGTTCGGACTAGAACATCATGGTCAGAGCATCCCCTCTCCCATCAGCTGTAAACACAACATTAAATGTGAGTATCATAACATGTACTTTTTAAAATGAGATTTTAAAAATTGTGCTCTTGGCCTCAGAATAGAGATGCTGAGTAAATTTTCTGAAGAGGAGAGATCTTGCCTCTCACCTGGCTGTCTAAATGGATCCCTCCAAATTCCACTTGTTTTTTCCCTGCAGAATGAATGGGCCTATCTTGGAGTAGCTGGTATCTGGGTATTCATCTAGCCCTGTCAATTTGTTTTTTTTGTTTCTCCTGGTGGGTAATTCCGGTTTATGAATATTTGGTAAAAATCTTCTAGTTTTTGGTTTCTGTCAGTTGGATCAGAGCAAATGCGATTGTACATAAGGGCTTGACTATAAACAACGGATCTAGTTATGTGTGCAGGATGGAAGCTAGAAGGGTGTAGGTAAGTATAGTGATCCGTGGGTTTCCAGTACTTGCTTTCATGGCTATGCATGGTGTATGAAGTGCTTTGGTATCCTTTGTGGTCAGAATCCTGTGGGAGATTTTATTGCTGTGATTATTAAACCACCTTTGGTGGTGGGTCCTACATACAAAGAGAAAGCAGAGCATTATAGTTCAGATTCACAACATATCTCCAAATAAGTTTTTGCCTGAAGCACGATGTGTGACATTTTCAGCCACCAGATCTACATAATTTAGCTGTCTGTGGCTCCTCTTATGCAGTTTGTAGGGGGCAACCCATTGCCATCCATGGAAGGAAGAATTTTACCATTACAGCTGCTCTTTTCAAGCAGGGATTATTTTTGTGTGTTTTCTTATTTTGGTCACCTGCACATTCACATTCATGAATATTCTTCTACTAAAACTATTTACCCAAACATAATTTGTTAGTTACATTGCACAGATGTTAGGATCTGGAAAAAATGAACCTGCACAAGGAAAGGGTAGGTTCAGACCATACTGAAAGTTAGAGTTTTCATCTGATTTGTGTAAAGAAGTGGTATAGATCTAGAGGAAGGTTTAATCTTGTGGCCTTAGAGCCAGGAACTCCTGTCTGATCTAGCTGTGATACTGACTCTGTGTGTTACAGTAGCATCCTTGGGTGGGTCACTGGCATTGGGGACTGAACTTCAGATCTTTGGTGTCTTAAAGAATGAACCGCTATCTAAGGAATATCATGCTCTATTGGGCAAGGTTGTAGCAGGCTCATTAACCACTGTGTCCCAACCATCCATAAAGATGGGCAGGGCCTCACACATAGTGGGTGTTGGTTACACTTGCATGGAGCAAATCCCTCAGTGGCCTTTTGAGGGTTGATTTTAAAATATACAATATTTCTGAGGTTTTGTAATAATTAAATATTTAAATGCCATATCTTGTTTGGAAGATGGAAATCCCTTTAACAGTGCTCAGAACTATGTTTTCAAGCATGGGTGCCTAATATTAGGCATCTAAATGTCTATTCAGATTCTTCAAATGTGCCAAGCATTGTCAGCTTCTGTTCACTTCAGTGGATGCTCTAGGTGGTAAGCCCTCTGGAAAGCCGAACTACTTGCACAGGTGCCCAAATTGAGCACCGACACTTGAAATGTGATTGAGGTACTTTGTGATTTCTTTGTTTTTTCACTGTTTAGGTAACTTCTGAATTCAGCTGTGATGAGTCTTTTATAAACAGAGTAAGAAAGAAGATTATGCCCACTTGACCAGCATGTGTAGCTTAACTGGAATTTTACAAATGTTTGAAATTCCCATGGGCTTTGGTAAATTACTATTTCCAAAGAAGGGAAACTTTTACCCTCAGTGAAAGGAATGGTCAAATGTCAGAAGAAAAAGATTGCCAATGGTAGTGTATAATGAAAAGCAGAGCCAGCTTCTGTTGTACACTATTTCCATTATACTTCTTGGAAATTTTATAAGCAGTGGTACATAATAAATATCAAAGTCATAGTTGAAAGTCATTTAACAAATGGTAGACAGCTCTAGCTGACAGCATTTTTTGGGATCAAACCTCACTTTTTATACCCAAATAAATACAAATCCATCAAGCATTTGCCCGTAGGATCAATACATGAACCTAATTTGTTTTCCATATTCTGCTCAGTAACAGTAAACTTAAATCCAGACACTGCTAGTTTAAATTAGGTTTGAAAAGTCCAAAGAAAACTATACATTAAACTTGTTCCTACACCTAGACAGGAGATCTGTTTCCAAACAATTGGTGAAAGAGCTAGGTTGGACGTTAGGAAAAACTTTCCTATCATGGTAGTTAAATACTGAAATGAACTTGCTCAGAGAGGTTGTGGAATCTCCATCACTGAAGATTTTTAAGAGCAGGATAGAGAAGCACCAGGGACAATCTAGATAATACTTAGTGCTGCCATGAGTGCAGGGACTGGATTAGAAGATTTTTCAAAGTCCCTTCCAACCCTGTGATTGTATGAGAAGTTTGGACATCTCCCTGTATGATTATTGCCAGTGAAGTAATATTGTACCAGTACTGGGTGATAACAAGGGACTAACTATTGGAATACTTTATGATTCTGACATAAATAGGATCTCAAAAGAGTCGAGCCAGATTGCCCTCTGCCTCCTCCCACCCCCAGCTGCATCAGCCCCAAAGAAAACAATATAAGTCTAACATTGGAGCTGAAAAGTAATTAGAGCTTTATATTTTTTGTTACCCTGAAATGCAAAAACAGTGTATGCAAAACTAGCACAGTTACCTGGCATTGTTTTGATCTTTAAGGAGGGGCTCAGGGCAGGGAGCTGTGTGTGTGTGTGAGGGGCTTAGGGGTGAGGAGGAATGCTGGGCAGGGGATAGTGTGGGTGGGGAAGCAGGAATCAGGGTTGGGGGTGTGAGAAGGGGCTCAAGGCAGGGTGCTGGGAGTGTCGGGGTGGAGGAGCCAGGGTGCCATGTTTCCTTGGTGGCAATGGCTTCCCACATGAGGTGCCATGCTTCCCAGGTGGCAGCTCTCTGGGACTGGCCACAGCAGGGGCCTCGTGTCCCTGGGTGGCAGGCAGGAAGCTTACCTGGCCCCTGCTGCCCCAGTGACATTATAGCTGTCCTAGTCCCCATCTGTGGCCCTCTGCTGCCCCCTGTGGTCATGACACAGTGTAACTGTGCCTCCAAGAAGCTCCCTCCCTTTCCGTGTTATGGAAAACAATCCCATTCCAGGCACATCCTGTTTTTTTGACACAATCAAATCCTGACCTTGCTTTGAGTTAGGATACAAGGAAGACGAATACAGAATTTGGTGGTCCTAGCTCTTACTGTTTCGGAGGAGTTCTTGAACAAATGTACTCATGGATAGACAGGCAGATAGACACACATTTCTAATATAGTAGTAGAGAGATATAGATCGGATGGTTATATAACAGCAAATCCTTTATGAGTTTTCTTCATTTTAACAGCTATTGTTTCTCATTACAACAAAGCAAGCCCCCTAGTTGTCATAGAACATCTGCTTAGTAATTGCAAATTCTTCCAAAAATGCTGCCAAAATAGCTAAACCTTCAACTTACAGCCTACCACTTTGATCAAATAAAGTAATAACATCTTAGATAATGAGCCAAATTCAGATCTGGCAGAACTGGGAGTAGATCTATCAATTACTGAGATGAGTTGTAACTGCTTATTTTTAGTCTTGTTGCTAAGGCACAGGGCTGGTGGTTTGGGTTTCTTTTATAAGCCAGGATCTTGGATCCAACAGCCTTCCTCTGTGACACTGGGGAAAATAATTTAATTTTGCTGTGCGCTGGTTCTCTATGTAAAGAATATGTTTGAAAATACTTTCTTTCCTCATTTGGACTATATTATGCATGTGAAACTCTGAAGTACTCCAGGTACCAAAGGAAATCCTATAAACAAACAAGAAAGCAAGCCTTAGGTCAAAATTTGGCACAAGATATATTTAATGGCAGTTATTAACTGATTATTTTGCAAGTTAGACCAGCTTCAGGTATGTGGTCACACATGTAATGAGAATTGGTCGGAAAAGGAAATTTCTGACCCACAGGAAACTTCAACGTTCTGACTCAGAATGTGCACTCAAATTTTGTTTATTTTTTCAGACTAGGAATTCAATTAATATTTTGTTTGGCAGTATCATTTTGTTTTAATAATGTAAAATTTTATTACATAGTTTGTGTGTATAGAGACAATATAATATAAAAGTTAGAATGAAATGAAATGAAGTAAGAAAGTTGAAATAGTACCTTTTAACATCTTTCACTAGAAGTTTTGTCCAGATTGACACATTTTGTGAAACTTGTTGATTTAGCTGAAACGGCATTTCTGATGGAGTGAGTTGTTTGAAAATCTTTTAATCTGTTCTGTTCTATCTGTAATCATTGTAGAAGGTGCCTTGAAAAATTTACGGTATACAACTCTAATCCCTGTGTAAGTATTGAAATGATCAGCAGTGTGTATAATTTATAATCTATGAAATTATCACAATTCAGTTAGGGTGTAATAAATCCCACCTTCCTTTACTGCCTCCATCAGTTAATGAAGATGAGAACAAATATGATCTAATGATGAATGATTGCATTGCTTCATTGCATATTACATTGAAACTACCTGGATCCTGAATGTGCATGTTATGCTGAGGAGATTGAATTCAGCTGAAGTTTAGACTCAAAACAAATCAAAACATTTCAAGTGAGGACAAATGTTGACTATATTCTCTTTCACTTGTTAGAATGCCTTCTAAAAATAGTTTTAAATTAGTACAGTTCACATACACAAGAGAACAGAGCAGGACTGATGTAAATGAGAGAGACCAATTCACAGAACTGCATTGACCAAAACCCTCCAGGAAAGATACAAAGTTGCAAACAGTATATCAAATATTACCTCTCGTTGATTGTTTACAGTTGCTGTTACTTACCTGGATAAATCTTCTTGTTACCTGCACCACATATTTGACATTGCAAAAGTTTTGTGTATTTGTCCTTTCTATATGTAACTTACTGTATGTGCAGTGGTGGGGAGAAGAGGGGAAATAGATATGGAAAGAGTATGTTGTAGACTGTTATAGGCAGAATCCTTGAAGTAAGAGAAATTTACTCTTCTCATGCCTAACCCTTCACTCTCACTTCACAACCAAATGCTGTATTAATTTCTTTGACACCCTCTATTAATTGCATTCAATCTAAGGTGCATTCAGTATGTTTAGGCTACGGTTATACTGCAGTGATCTGTTGATAGACGTCATTGTTGGAAGAGATTTCCTGACAAAACTTCTGTCGACAAAGTGTGGCCACACGCAAAAGCCAATTGGAAAGGTGCTCACCTATGTTGGCAAAGTAGCCACACTGCCTGGCCACTCTCTTGACAAAACAGGCACCCGGAAGCACAGCAAACAGGGCTGCCTGTTGTCCTGGATGCCCTGTCTGTTGAGAGAGGCACCTCCCGACCCCCCAGTGTCCACACAGCTCTTTCAGCTCTTTTGTCAACAGAATCTGTTGACAGAATGTTTTGCCTCATGGCCGAGAGGCAGAACTCTGCCAGCAAAGTTGCTGAATTTGTCAACAAACTGTTGACAAAACACATGTGGACATCCCACCAGTTTTGTTGACCAAAACCAGGGTTTTGTCGGCCAAACTCGATAGTGTAACCACAGCCTTTGACATTAGAGGACTGAAGTTTGGTTTTAAACAGGCTGGGATACGTGCAACAGTAACAGAAAAAAGCTTTTGTCTAGCTTAGTGCATTATGTATAGCTCACTGAGTGCAGGCTTTCTCTAAGGATCTGTATGCTATACTGCTGCAAGATTTAAAAAAAAACACCTTTTTTGAATGCTGACTTTTTATTATTATTCTTTTGACTGTGTGCCAATGAGTCTGAGAAACATCAAGTGTTCATTTTGAAATGTTGTCATGGAAATATTGAACTGCCTCTGGGTATGATTCTTTGGGGGTAATTTATATATGTTAAATTTAGATAAAAATCTGCATGGAGCCAAATATATGCCAAATTTTCAAACACGAATGCATAATAATTGGAAAGACATGGTCACTAGCTACTTAAAAATCAACCCCCACCACTTACTTTGTTTTCATATCAAATTATCTATCACAAATATGCCAGTCTGACAGGATATGGCAATATCTTGCTCTTGGGAGGCCATGGGAGTTGTATAATACTGTGCTGAAAGTCCTTGATAAAGAGAGTGCAAGCTTTTTTTATATCATACAAAGGCATCATGAAGAATAATGTGGCTGTGTGTGAATCTGCCAAAAACCTTTCTAAATTGGTCTTACTGGATTTATCTATCCACCATTTTTGAGCAAACCTTCCAGTCTGGGTCGACAGACTTGGGCTAGTGGAGCTCGTGCTAGCTTTCAAAAAAATAGCTCTGTAGCATATGATTTGAACTTGTTACCTGAACTTCAGTGCAAATTGATTTTCCAGAGCACTAGTGTGAGCCCTGCTAACCCAAGTCTGTTGACCTGGGGTGGTTCACCCCAAATGCTGTGTAGACGTATGCCCAGAGGTCCCTATGAATCAGCTTTCATTTAGGTTTATAACACTTCCAAGACTCTCTTCATGGCTTCTGAATAAAGCTGTGTGAATAAGTCATTAATTTGGGAAGCGAGGAGGAGGAAGAGGGTTTCTGGCTGAATTGTAAAATTGTGAAAAAAAATAGTTTTTTGAGTCAACCGAGAACAAAAACTTTTTGACTTTTATGGAGAACTGTGTGGCACTTTGCTCCATATTTTTATGGTAATATGTTTTTGAAAATGCATAACTCAGATATGCTTTATGCAAAATAAGGCAAGTAACCTGTAATTCAAGAACCTGTGATTCCTTGAATGTGTATATTTTCTTTTATCGCAGAGGTAGCCGTGTTAATCTGTATCTTCAAGAACAACAAGTCGTCTTGTGGCATCTTATAGACTAACAGATATTTTGGAGCATAAGCTTTCGTGGGCAAAGACCCGCTTCATCAGATGCATAAGAAATATTTTTCTTTGTGTGCACGATTCATTCTTGTATGTGAAGTTAGAAAAATGGTGTGTAAACCTGCCTATTAATCTAGAATTTCTAGCCATAGCCATTAGTAGTTCTTAAGGGACTTAATGGCCCGTTGCTTAACACAATGATGTGTAAATGGTTCTGTTTGTCCTATAAGCCCTAACTGCTGTTGTCCTACAAATACATGTGACCATAACACCTAGTGCTGGAATTCATCTTGAATTTGGTATTTTTTCATTAGGTTGAGGAGGATGAAACCAAGGATTCCTGCTCTGGGAAATTCTATTTAAGGGATGGGTAGCAATCAATGATTGTTTCAGCTGGCTTTTGACAACTACCTCCTGCACTAAGGCTATGGGTACACTGTAGCTGTAACTCGAAATAACTTATGCAATTTTTGTTGCATCACAACGGCTGTGTCTACATTACAAAATAACTTCAAAGTTGCTTACTTCTTTCATACGCCTTCAAAGCTGAGCGTCTATATACACCCTGCTTCGAAGTTAAACTTTGAAGTAGGGAATACTCCATTCCTACAAATGGAATAAGGACTTTGAAGTCGGGCTCCCTTTCTTCGAAGTTAATATTGAAGTAAGGGAAAATGAGACTCTCTGCTGGCTACTTTGAAGTAGCATCTAACTTTGAAGTTAACTTAGTTCCTAGTGTAGATGCACCCAACGAGCGGTAGCAGGAACAGAATACTGCTCTCAAAATTGCGCTGCCATTTTGAGTGTGATGTTTAGAGATGGGGTTGCTATTTTGGGATACAGTGTAGCCATAGCTGAAGAGAGTACGCAAGAAGCTGTTAGATCCAGGGCAAAGGATGGATTAGCTGTGACATGAAGCATTTACCTGAAGTAAGATGTAGGGTAGGAAATCATGCTTTGTAATGGTTTCCTTTCTGTATTAGGCTTAAATGATATGTTGTTGTTTTGGCTTAGTAATTTATCATATTTTGATATCTCGGTTTTCACGGGCAGTCACTTAAATCTTGTTCTTTAAATGCAAAAGCCCACTTGTTTATTATCAAACTCAGTATAAATAATTGTTACCCAGTGGAGGTGGGCACCCATAGTGTGCATGTCTCTTTCATTGATAAAGGGAGCAAACTTTTCAAACTTCTTCTGTGTAAAACTATTATACAGAGTAAAATGGTTTTATTTGGGATTTTGGTCCTTTTTGAGGGCTGTGTTCCTGATGCTGTCAAGTCCCTATAACCTGCAGCTCACCCAGAGCTGCATTCTGTCAGTGTCTGTGTTACTCTTATGAGGGTGAGGGGGTGGTTATTCAAACTCTGTGCCTTGGCTAGGGGGAGACCAGAGCTTCTGGCCCAGTAGGGTGGTGGGACATCCGAGAGGGCAGGTGTGATCAATAACCTGGGTGACAGTCTCAAGAGGATCTTTGTGTTTCAACTTGTCAAAAAGTGAAAAAAAAATGTTTGGAGTGAATGAAATGTTTCATTTGACTCAAAACAAAATATTTAATTTTAAAAACTTTAGCTCAATTTTTAAAAAAGATTCAATTCCAAAGTCATTTTGAATTGACAGAGCAAAAGATTTCGTTTTGAAAATGTTGAAATATTTGTTTGTTTTTCTTTAAAAAAAAAAAAAAAAAAAAAAAAAAGGAGGAGGAGGGGATATTTTTAGACCAAAACGATTTGTAGTATTCAATACAAATTTTTGAAGTTTTTAGTTAATGCAAACCTGCATTTTTCTAGCACACGCAAAAGAAGTTCAGTCCAAAACTTTTGTGTACCTCTACACATGTGGGATGAAGTCTGTCTGAGGTGTTTGTGGGAGCTAAGCACAACTGTGGAAGATTTGATTTGTTCATTATGTTCCTGTCATAGTGATGTGATCCATCAGGTAACGTGCAGAAATGACAGAGCTTTCAAATTCCTCACTGAAGCCAAAATATATGTCATCTGAATTATGATTCAGAGAGGATCGTACACTACTTTTAGATGTTCTACCAGGCATCTGAACCTCATTCAGTGACAGCCAAATCTTAAAAGCCTGTCTAGATGGTATACGTTATATAAGGTACAGGGAAAGGGAAGTCATATTTTCAGATGCTGACTGGGAGTAGGGATTTGTAGCAGGAGAGACAAATTCATTGTTATCAGAGGGGTAGCTGAGTTAGTGTGTATCTTTAAAAACAACAAGAAATTCTGTGGCACCTTTTAGACTAACAGATATTTTGGAGCAAAAGCTTTCATGGGCAAAGACAATTTAGGCTATTTGCCTTTTACTAGACTTTTAACTAAATGGCTAAATAATTTTTCTTGCTGTAATATAGTTTTATTAAAAAATGTGAAGTAGAATTCAACAATATAATACAGGATTACAAGGTAAAATTCAACTCTCATTAAAGCCAATGGAAGACACTTGGTGACTCGGCTAGAGGTTAGACTGGGCCCACACCAATCAACCAGTGGCTGATAAATTTTAAGATTTGATATCAGTGCTGGTGAATGCATGAGAAGTACAGAAAAGCCAGTGAGAACAGTGATAGAATATACCTTCCCTGGAACTGTAGAATTTATTCCTTTTAGATTTGTTACTATCATCATCCCTTCACTGACACAATGCCCCATGGAAAGGAAAAGGAAAACTGTCACCCATTTTCCTTTCCTTCCTGTCCACAGCTCTGAATTCCTAGGAAACATAAAACGTAATCCAAAGTGTAAACATGCACCAAACCTTCTGGGCTGGTAATGTATGCAATGGTAATTCCCAAGTGATACCAATCATTCTGGATTCAGAATTTTTCTTTATTTTAGATTAATACTTTTGTAGTTTTATTTTTTCCCCCAAGACCAGAAAATATCATTATGGTGATCTGACCTGACCTACTGCATGGCACATCGAATTCCATCCAGTAATTTCTGTACCAAGACCATAATTTCTAGATATGCAGTCTTAAATTAAAGACTTCACATGTCACAAGTTTAATTATTCTAATTAACACTAGTTATAATTCTAAGGAGCTAGTGGAATCTCCATCACTGGAGATTTTTAAGAGCAGGTTAAATAGATATCTTTTAGAGTTGGTATAGACAGTGCTTGGTCCTGCCATGAAGGCAAAGGGGACTGGACTCGAAGACCACATTAGGTCCCTTCCTGTTCTAATAGTCTGTGATTCTATGGTTAGTTGTTAGTCATCCAATTATATTCTGTAATGGGATTCTAGGAATGGTCTTCAAACTTCCTAGAGAACCATAATTTCACATTACATCTTACCTCTCTCTTTCTCCATGAATTGTTATCCCCATAAGTTGGGTTTCAAGGTGATATGTGTTTGGGTTTATTAGAAACCCAGCACAATATCTTTTTGCAGCAAGCTGTTAAACTCAGACCCAGGTGGTTAACAGTAACGCAGAAAAGGTAGAGACCTGTCCCAACAACATCTGTAGAGACCTTTCCCAACAATACTAGAAAGGGAGCCACCGTACTTCAGTGTGTGGATGGTTTGAAATAGTGTGTTCCAAACGGTTACGTTAAGTGGGAGATCATGAGCAGTGAATTCAAATGGTGTGGTGTTTTTAACATGTTGGGAATAAGGAACTAGCCCCAGGAATAAACAAAATCTGCTGTGCTGGGGGATGGATAATATATAAATAATCCTATGAGGGGTTTAGTGGACTTCAGTTACTTCTAACAGCTCTTTATATTTTCTGCCAAATAATTTGAAAAGGAAGAGAAGCCTGATTCCAGATTGATTAAATGTACATCAGAAGAAGAGAATAAACCATTGGGTCATGTTCCATTCTATTGGATACAGCCCAGTTGAGATTACTTTTTACCTATCATCACCCTCCAAAGCACTTGTAAATTAGTATAGTGAGAGTAATTCATTGTATTGTTTGGCATAGATTCCCTTTTTTACTTTGAAGTGACTTACATGGGCATCGTGGAATTAGCTCCTTTTATTCCCCCTACTCTCTTTCTCAGTTCATTCCCAAACTTTTCTTTGTATGGATACTGAGCTATTGCACATGTGATTCAAGACCAGGGAAAAGGTGCTTTTGAATAATTGGATCACCCAAGTGACATTTGCTATTGCAATTGCATTTCTGAAAACTATTCTCCTTTTTAAAGAGGAGAATTTTCTCCCTGAGTTGAGCTGTGGGTGGTCTTAACTTGATATAAATGTTCATTCTAACTTTGTGTCTACTATTCAGAATAACTTTCTCTATTTATTCTGCAGTATTTCAGTTGTTTTAATTATATTTAATGGTGTTATTGTTACCTAAAACATTTGCACGGATTCCTAAGGCAGAAAACCAGACTCTGCAGAATGGGATTGTAAGGGCAGATGCTCATCGGGTATATTGTCATAATTCTCTTCAGTGACAACATACGCCAGCTGAGTGTTCTTTAAAATCCTGTTAAATGATGCAAGAACTGTTGAAATAGAGGTTGTAGAAAATATCTCTTCTTTTGAGTTTTACAGGCAAAAGTTGCCTAGTTCAGAGCACCAGAAGTAACACTGTGATAACAAAACAAGAAATCAGCCTGGGGAATTATTTAAAAATCTCTTTCCTCGTAAGTGACTTTTTATGTGGTATAACTGGATTAGGCTGTGTTAGCTGTGCACAAACAGCCACTCTGGCAGTTCAGACATACATTTGGTGTGAATTACTTAATTCTGTTGGAATCAATGAACTTGCATCGACTGATAATCAGTTTTGTATATGGGTTAATGAGTGTGGTATACACCACCTACATATAGATAGTACTTGCTGTGAGATAGTTACTTGATTTCTCTGACATTTAAAAAAACTGTCTGGGGAGAAAACAGAAGTAATGGCTCAGAGAAAGCAGCCATATTTTTGTTCATGTTATTACTTTTCAACTCCAGTACAAGCACTAGAAGCTTGAGCAACGTGTGCAAATGTGGGCGTGATGTGGAAGTAATGGCTTCTCCAGGGAAGTCAATGAGGACGCTTGAGAGAAATGTTAGCTAGTACCCATCTTTTCACAATACATTCTTTTCAGTAGTAAGCTCACAGATCAAGCACTAATGTTATGACCCCAGAGCACTGAAATGTCTGCTGAACTAGATGTGCAGATGGCTATGGGAAACCCCCTTATTTGTCACTTAGTCATACTATACATATTTAGCTTAAAAAACTAACATAAGAACATAAGAACATAAGAATGGCCATACTGGGTCAGACCAAAGGTCCATCCAGCCCAGCATCCCATCTGCCGACGGTGGCCAATGCCAGGTGCCCCAGAGAAGGAGAACAGAAGACAATGATCAAGTGATTTATCTCCTGCCATCCATCTCCTGCCCTTGTTCTGAAGGCTAGGGCACCATACTTTATCCCTGGCTAATAGCCATTTATGGACCTAACCTGCAAAAATTTATCAAGCTCTTTTTTAAACCCTAATAGAGTCCTGGCCTTCACAGCCTCCTCGGGCAAGGAGTTCCACAGGTTGACTGTGCGCTGTGTGAAGAAAAATTTCCTTTTATTAGTTTTGAACCTACTACCCATCAATTTCATTTGGTGTCCCCTAGTTCTTGTATTATGGGAAAAGGTAAATAATTTTTCTATATTCACTTTCTCCACACCATTCATGATTTTATATACCTCTATCATATCGCCCCTCAATCGCCTCTTTTCCAAACTGAAAAGTCCCAGTCTCTCTAGCCTCTCCCCATATGGGACCCGTTCCAAGCCCCTAATCATCTTAGTCGCCCTTTTCTGAACCTTTTCTAATGCCAATATATCTTTTTTGAGGTGAGGAGACCACATCTGCACGCAGTACTCAAGATGTGGGCGTACCATAGTTTTATATAGGGGAAGTATGATATCTTTTGTCTTATTATCGATCCCTTTTTTAATAATTCCTAACATCCTATTTGCCTTACTAACTGCCGCTGCACACTGCGTGGATGTCTTCAGAGAACTATCCACTATAACTCCAAGATCCCTTTCCTGATCTGTCGTAGCTAAATTTGACCCCATCATGTAGTACGTGTAATTTGGGTTATTTTTTCCAATGTGCATTACCCTACACTTACCCACATTAAATTTCATTTGCCATTTTGCTGCCCAATCATTCAGTTTGCTGAGATCTTTTTGTAGTTCTTCACAATCCCTTTTGGTTTTGACTGTCCTGAACAACTTGGTGTCATCTGCAAACTTTGCCACCTCACTGCTTACCTCATTTTCTAGGTCATTGATGAACAAGTTGAACAGGATCAGTCCCAGGACTGACCCCTGGGGAAGACCACTAGTTACCCTCCTCCATTGTGAAAATTTACCATTTATTCCCACCCTTTGTTTTCTGTCTTTTAACCAATTCCCGATCCATGAAAGGATCTTTCCTCCTATCCCATGACCACCTAATTTACATAAAAGCCTTTGGTGTGGGACCGTGTCAAAGGCTTTCTGGAAATCTAGGTATATTATGTCCACTGGGTGCCCCTTGTCCGCATGTTTATTAACCCCTTCAAAGAATTCTAATAGATTAGTTAGACACGACTGTAGGAGAAGGTTGAAAGTAATTCTTAGGATTTGTAATGGGACACAGGGCAGGTGTGGGGAGTGACAGCCAGGAACCCAGGGGCTGTGTCTTTACCCCCAAATTTGGCACACAGGGTGGTGGAAAGTGCTCCGCAAAAAAGCTGAAGAAATTTGCCAGGGGAGATTACGAGAGGCATTGTGAGTGAGTCACATCTATAAGGTGCCACAGGACTTCTTGTTGTTCTCGAAGATACCGACTAACACGGCTATCTCTCTGATACAAGTCAGGGTCTGGTTTCGTTAGAGGATAAGTGTAGCTAGGAATCACCCTTTTACTTGGGGTAAATTGTAAAGTACAGTTCAGAATTCTGCTGACAGATTCTGGCCGGTGGATCTTGTTGTTTCTGGCCTGGGTATATGAGCAAGTATCTCTCCAAATCAGAGAGAACTATGGTTGGGACAGAGAAAATCCTGCAGTGAGGCCTTAAAATCAGTCAGCTTTGGGAAGAGATCTCAGTCAGAGGTTCATTTTGTTGCTCAAATGAGCAGCAAAGTCAAATTTCATACTGAGAGTATGTCTGGAGTATATGTAGCATGTGCAGTTTCAGAATGAGATTTATGCTCTTATTTTAAAGCCCTTGCTTTGGAGGCCGACTCTCCTGTGTGGCCTACACTGGCCTGGTGTGTGCAGTAGTATCTGCTCTGCACAACTTGGTTTTGGGAAAAAAAATGTCAAAACAAAACTGAGATTTATTCAAATATAGATGTAGACTAAACTCTGTAATCCATACGACAGCATCCATTATATTAGAATGATATGAAGTTTTATCCTTTGGGAGATTTTGGACTTAGAATAATCTTTCACTATAGTCTTTTTTTGGTTTGTTTGTTTTTTTGACTTTTGTGCTAAGCATATACTTTACAATGATGTCATCTCTGACTCAGACAATAGTGACTTGAATTTTGTGTTTTTACCAGTGTTATCTAGCACTGCCAGACATTACTTTGTTCTAAGTGATAAAATACTTGTATGTTGCAAAATGCAATAGCATGATGTTGTAACACTGAGGAACAATCACATATGTTTTTGAGGTAAATGTTAGTGAAATTAAAAAAAATTACTCATCAGTAATTCCACTGAGACAGGCCTGAGAAAAGCTAAATACTCAGGTTACATATTCTTCTCCCTTATCAATACCACCACCTTAGCTAGGAAATAGCGTGTGCAGAAGAATTTTCCCAAAGTGTGCCACATTCATAGGGCAAGAGTATTATGTATGTGGGTGTGGGGGTAGGAGGCACCAGGCACTCTATGGTAGAGTTAGTTTGACTCTTGTTCCTGTATTGCAGTCTGGATGCCCAAGCTCTGTTTTCTCATAGGCTGGGTTTATACCTGCCCCTTCCTTTCGAAAGGGGCATGTTAATGAGCGGGTTCAAAAGATGCATAATGGCGGCCACGGCGATTTGAAAGTGTGGCTCTTCGAATCGCATGCTGCCTGTAGAGACGGGACCTTCCGAAAGGACCCCCAGTTTTCCAAAGCCCTTCTTCTGATCACCAGATAGGAAGAAGGGCTTTCAAAAACTGGGAGTCCTTTTGGAAGGTGCCGTCTCCACGGGCGGCGCGCGATTCGAAAAGCCGCACTTTTGAATCGCCATGGCTGCCATTATGCTAATGATGTGCTGCATATTCATTGCAGCGCCTCATTAGCATCTTCCGAACCCGCTCATTAACATGCTCCTTTCGAAAGGAAGGGGCACGTGTAGACACAGGGATAGAGCTCAGAATCTAGAATTCAAATGCAATGTAGACACTCAATCTCAGGGTCCCCTGACATGGGTGAGCTCACCTGAGTGCCACTAACCTGAGGTGGACATGGCCATATAGATAGGTACACACTGTCAAAACCCAATGAAGTCACAATAAAGCAAGGTTACTGAACTGAGAGCCAGCTTTCCGATCAGACTGTTTATACCCCTTTATGGTTCCTATGGTACTTGTTGCAGGAAAGGAGTCTGTGTTTACATGGTCAGGCTTTTAGGTAAATGGTTCTCTTCCATGGGGCTATAGTTTACTATTTGCAGCACATGGGAATAACTTTCAGGGCATGAATGTTTACAAATAATCATTAATAAAAGGATATGTATGAAACTCAGTTGAGTGAACTGCTCAGAAACAGATAAAAAAATTGTCCAATTCTTGTATCTGTTACTTCTGTTGTATCTGTACAGTATCTCTCCTACATCTCTTATATCGTTTTGTGAGCATGCTTGTCATATATACAACATATGAAATGTTGTACCGATATTGTATCATTGAAGTAAATTAGGGGGAGTGCCCTAACAAGAAAGAGTGTTCTAAAGGCAGGTTTAAAGTTTTCAAATGCAAATTTATTCCCCCCTCCACCATTTAACAAATCATCAAATTTGCAAAAGGATTTCCCTACAGTTCAGGAACGAGGAAGATGAGAGGACTGCAGTGTCAGCAATATTGCTGAGAGCTTTGCATGCCAAAGTAGTAAGAAATATGTGTTCTTTGGAAACTGGGTTTTTTGTAGGTTGGAACTTGCCCATCAGATCACACTCTACTGCAGGAGGAATAATAGAAATGCTCAGCTCGTTGAAAAGAGCTAGGCCACAGTATAAACGTTTGTGTTGCTATTTTTTGTATTTCTTATAATATGGAGTTAGGAGGAAGAGGAAATCTTTTCATTCATTTGTCCTCCCTCCTGCTCCCTGTACTAGTCTGTTTTATAAGTTATAGCAAAGTTAAGAAGCTCGGGGGGTGGGGAGCTCAGACTCGCTGCTTCAGTTTTCAGAAAGTTATCTCTTGCCAGCGTTTTTCAGCTACAGAGATCTTGTGAGGATAAATAAATACACTGATAATCCCCAATTGGGCATCTTCACAACAATTATTCCTGGTAATTGTTTTATGGAAGCTGGTGCCATGTAAGTTCCTTACACCTCTATGTAAAATAGTGAAATTTCAATCACTGCTACAGTATTGTTTCACTATAACTGCCACATTGCTTTGAGTCACTGTTCACACAGTATAGCGATGTCTATATGGCGAGTTGTTTTTGAAATAATTATTTGTAAATTATTCATAAATAATTCAAAAATTATTTTGAAATTCCTTATTCTGAAGTTGGTGCTGTCCAAACAGCACCAAAGTTTGGAAAAAGCGACTATTCCCAAAGTTTCGTTACCCCTTGTATGATGAGGGGTACCGGGACCAGAATACCATGCTCAAAAAGCCACCACTATTTCGAGTGTGGGGAAAAGCTGTTGTATGGACATATGGACATACTACTAGTACACAAAGCCGTCATGTAGGGGAAAAGATCAATCAGAATATATTTATACACAAATAGCAATTTGCAATCAAAGCATTAGAATTATTTTTATGTTCTGAAATGTCTGGGTCATCAGAAAGATTATCACTAAGGTATTAATGTGTTCAGCTGTTGCTATTATCCCAAACAATGAAATCCTAAAACGCATGGATTGTGACTGGCGTTCTCCTGTTCCTGCACCTACAGAACTCTCAATGAGAAAGCAAAATATTGAAATGGAAATCTGTCCTGAAGTTACGACAGAAATTCCAGCCTTAAAAAAAGCACGTAATGAGAATTCAGTTCTTTTTACTACAACTGATTGGCTGTAGGAAGTGAACCTTCTTGTCTTCATTTTAATGAAGATTGTCTTCATCTTAATGGTTCTCAATCCTGCTGGAAAAGTATAAAAAGTGGGATTCCACAGGGGTCTGTGTTAGGACCAGTTCTGTTCAATGTCTTCATCAATGATTTAGATACTGGCATAGAAAGTACGCTTATTAAGTTTGCAGATGATACCAGCTTGGGAGGGGTTGCGACTACTTTGGAGGATAGAGTCATAATTCAAAATGATCTGGATAAATTGGAGAAATGGTCTGGGGTAAACAGGATGAAGTTTAATAAGGACAAATGCAAAGTGCTCCACTTGGGAAGGAACAATCAGTTTCACACATACAGAATGGGGAGAGACTGTCGAGGAATGACTACAGCAGAAAGGGATCTAGGGATTATAGTGGACTACAAGCTAAATTTGAGTCAACAGTGTGATGCTGTTGCAAAAAAAGCAAACATGATTCTGGGATGCATTAACAGGTGTGTTGCGAACAAGACACGAGGAGTCATTCTTCCGCTCTACTCTGCGTTGGCTAGTCCTCAGCTGTAGTATTGTGTCCAGTTCTGGGCACCGCACTTCAAAAAAGATGTGGAGAAACTAGAGAGGGTCCAGAAAAGAGCGACAAGAATGATTAAAGGTTTAGAGAATGTGACCTATGAAAAAAGGTTGAAAGAATTGGGCTTGTTTAGTTCGGAAAAGAGAAGATTGAGGGGAGGCATGATAGCGGTTTTCAGGTATCTAAAAGGGAGTCATAAGGAGGAAGGAGAAAACTTGTTCTTCTTGGCCTCTGAGGATAGAACAAGAGGCAAGGGAGGTTTAGGTTGAACATTAGGAAGAAGTTCCTAGCTGTCAGAGCGGTCAAACAGTGGAATAAATTGCCAAGGGAGGTTGTGGAATCTCCATCGTTGGAGATATTTAAGAACAGGTTAGATAGACGTCTGTCAGGGATGGTTTAGATAGTACTTGGTCCTGCCATTGGGGTAGGGGGCTGGACTCGATGGCCTCTCGAGGTCCCTCCAGTCCTAGTGGTCTATGATTCTATGGTTTTCTAAACTCAAATCTATGCTAAGATTCAGAAGTGCTTACATTTTATTTCAACCATTTAATAAAATCTAAGAAACAAAGATAATGTGGGTTTTCAGAGTTGAATGAGTTATGGCCTAGCTTTACTTTCAGTGACACGAAAGAGTTTCATTTCCACTCTAGTCATGCTATATCACTGGGACAGTATTATATAGGATATTGGCATTAGAAGAGTACTTTATTCTGATATCTCCCAAATTCACAGAATCAGGAGATGCAATTAAACTGTTCTTAAGATTCTCTTTTGTCTTTGCTGAAGAAGTTCCAGTGAAGAGTTTGCTATTGTTTGAACTGTAGTTTCAGAGTTGGCAATTTGAGTCACACAGTTTGAGTCCTAGTAAGTGGTCTTTTATCCAGCTACGAGTCTGTATAGTGTGCACCCTGGGTACATATGTCATCAGGGCTGCCTACAGAGGCGGGGGCAGTTACCGCGGGGCCTCGATTCAAAAGGGCCTGGCCCTCCCAGGAGCTGCTACTGCAACAGCAGTGGTGGTGTAGTCCTGGGCCATTTAAATCACCTCTGGAGTTCTGCACAGCACCCTCTGGACAGTGCTAAGGGCTGGCTGGGAAGGAGGAGGTGTGATGTGATGCACTCCAGGTAGTGCGAAGAGCTGGCTGATCCCAGCCCCACCCCTTCTGCCCTCAACCTTTCCAGGAATGCGGAGCCAGCCCCCACAATTGCCCAGGGCCCAGCAAGGTTGTTGGCCTCCCTGTGTGTGCCGTTGAAAGGAATGGTATGGTTGATGACAGAAAATCAAACAAATAATTTATTGAACAGATTGTATAGAATGGCCTTCAGATTTAGCCATAATTTGAAAATAAATAGTTTTTAGATGGCACAGTGAGTCCATCTTTTGGATCATTTTTGTAGCCATTCCTAAAACAGGGTCATAAATCCAGAGCAGCAGAGTTTTATAGCCCAGAAATAAGGACAAAATGTAAGCTAACGTAAATTAATATTACTGAGCAAAATTTCTGCATTGTGCTAATTTCTCCATTATTGGGTCTCTTGAGTGGGAATGAGAAATTAGAGTTCAGGTAGATGAGGATGATGAAGAGTATGCACTGTATTAAACCAGTGCCAGGGAACTCTGGTTTCATATTTACGTCTGCTGTGTTTTGTTGTCTGTGTCTAAGCTTTGTGAGAGAGAATTCTGTTCTTCTAGAAGTATCTGTGTGGATGAAGAGCTGTAGTTTTGGAAAGATTAGAGAAATGACTTTGAGAAAGTGCCAAGGAACTGCATCTGGAAATGGAGAAATCAGTTGTTTTTTGTTTTACAAAACTGTATTTACTTTGACAAATTTTTCAGGCTGGCTTGTGTGTTGCCGGACCTGCTCCTGGAGTGGCATGGTTTTGAAGTCTAGTTGTCAACAGACCAATTTAAAGGAAAGTTAAAAATATATAGTGAAAACAGAATCTCTAAAATAATTATTTTCCACAAACACACAAGTTGTTTGAGAGGTTTATGCCATCAAAAGTAAAAATAATTACAAACCTCCGCCGTAAGGTTTATTACATACGCCGTAATAGCCAGGCATATGTTCTTAACAGGGAAATACACATCAGTCAGGCCAAGCGCATAAGGAAATGACACTTCAGGTTTGGTGGTACTGATCATGTCTAGCTGTTGGAGAACATGTGATTTTTATATACCTCTTGATTGTGAATTGTGTTTTAAGTTATTGTTCAAATGTAGGGAGCAGTTAATGACAGATGTGAAAGTCTGACCCCTTGTGGTTGTAAGTAATATTTGAAATCAACACTGAATAGGAAAGATCCAGAGAATATGTATGGAGCTTGGGGTGAATGGATTACAAGATAGAAATGAGTGATGAATCTATGATACTAGGTCAGATTCTGATCTCACACAGGTGTAAATCAGGAGCAATTCCACTGAAATCAATAGACTTACATTAGCTCAGTGGTGTCCAGATTCAAAGATCGCAACACTTACATTAAAAACAACAAGTCCTGTGTCACCTTATAGACTAACAGATATTTTGGAGCATAAGCTCTTGTGGCCAAAGACCCGCTTCGTCAGATGTATGAGTGCACAATGGATTTCCACTCAGTACAGCTCTATGCAGTGCCTTGCATGTTGACAACTATCAGAGAGGTAGCCGTGTTAGTCTGTATCTTCTGACAAAGTGGGTCTTTGCCCACGAAACCTTATGATCCAAAATATCTGTTAGTCTGTAATGTGCCACAGGACTTCTTGCTGTTTTTGAGGATACAGATTAACACAGCTACCTCTTTGATACTTGACACTTGTGCCTGTCATCTTCCCATGTTTGGCACATTATATTATACAAAACTTTATAGAGCCAGGCACTCCCAGCCCCACACACTCCATCTGAATGCCCTCCCCCAGAACCAGACACCCCCAGCCCCTCCATTCCAATTCAATGGCAGCAACTCATCAGAGCTGCTGCTGCCTCTACCTGCTTCTTCCACCAAGTGGTGGGGCACATGGCTGGAGTGGGTGGATGGCACTCCCTGCATGTGGGTGCTCGGGAGGAGAAACTTTTAAAGGCCCCAAGAGCCGCATGTGGCTCAAGAGCCATGAATTGGCCACCCTTGTATTCGCCACAACTCTGTGTCCTATTTGCCACATATAGCGAGAGGCGAACTTATCAGACACCACTGCAGTAGCATTAAAACAGTGCAGAACCCATATCCAGTCCACTTCTTATGCCAGTTCCAGAAAGGGTGCTGTATTCTGTACTTAGCAGGTAAAGTAAAACATTTCCACCTAAGACAGAGTTATTGAACAGACTTCTAACTCCCTTAGACAAAGGGTCAACGGGCACAAAACAGACATTAAAACACTCCAGATCCACAAACCAGTTAGTCAACATTTTAATGGAAAGGGCCATTCTGTCAATGACCTCAAGGTATGTGTGTTACTGAAAAGAAATTATCGCTCCTTTGTAGAAAGGGAAACGGACGAATTGACATTTATATTCAAATTCGGAACATTAACACATGGTTTAAATCGGGATGTGAACTTTGAGTCACTATAGGGGCTCGTCTGCATATTTAACTCAATCTAATTCTTGATCTTCCCCCCCACCCCTCCACTCTCTGATTTGCTCACCTTGATTATCTTTTTCTGATTTGTCCTCCTTGCTTACTGTTTTTGGTTCTCTGTGCCTTAAATATCGAGTCTGTTCTGGTCTGGCTATGGTCTGAAGAAGTGGGTCTGTCCCACGAAAGCTCACCTAATAAGCTATTTTGCTAGTCTTTAAAGTGCTACTTGACTGCTTTTTGTTTTGATATTTCTACCTAAGCAAATGAATGAATGATGGTATCCACTAAATGCACAATGAGGTCTGACACCTATAAGGAAATCTTTCTCCATCAGGGTATTAGGGAGAAGTTTAGATCTTGAAGGCAGTGCCTGGTCAAAGGATAAAGGGGGTGAATTGCTAAAAAACGAAAAATATAAGAACTGTGATCTACATCTGCTTTTGGAGACTAAACATAAAACCAGGCTTTTTAAAGAGTAGGTACATGTGAATATATTCCAGTCTCTGTGTACAATCAATTAGAATTAGTAATAATCAATGTTAATAACCTACAGGAATCACTGAAATTCATTAGAGAGACACTATGTATTTTATAGCAATAAGAAGGGGAGAGTGTTTAAATGTAGAGTAGAGAAGCTACATTCAGGTGTTTTCAGGTGCATGGAAAGAAATATAACACCACATGCTCTTAAGACTTCTGCACATTATCTAAAGCATATTAGAAATACTCAACTTGTTTGGTTTGTAGTAAGTCATGAATTGGAAGGCTGCCTTTGTGAATATTAGGGTGGAGGAAGCACCCGAAATATTCAACGTATGTGTTGATGCATGTGCTATAGCTATTGCTATGTATATTATAGGCAGGCAATGGACTTTTCAAGGCAAAAATTCATTTATTTTTCCCTTTTAGGGTCAATAATTCTGCATTTTTCTCCAAGTTCTCTTCCTCCCCCCATTTTTCTTGCAAATGACTGATTGTATCTTCTGTAAAACTCGGGGTCATGTCTACACTATCCCAAAACTTCAAAATGGCCATGCAAATGGCCATTTCAAAATTTACTCATGAGGCGCTGAATATGTATTTCAGTGTTTCATTAGTAAACTTCAAAATGGCCATTTGCATGGCCATTTGGAAGTTTTGGAATAGTGTAGATGTAGCCTGGATGTGAGGAAAAAGACATGAATGTGCTTAAGTTTAGTCTAGTGAGTAACCCAATTCATTTAAAATTTGAACCTCTCCCATGCACTCTGGCATCTGGCAACATCTGTAATCTGGCATAATTTTACTTAGCCAGATGACCACATATCATGGGTGTGGCCAAGTTTCCCATGGTCCCATAGAGATAGTTTACATCCACCAGTTCTGTTTTGCTGTGTTCTGTGCTGTTACTCAGCTTTAATTTACCCCTAAATGTCTTCTAAGAGCCCAGTAAACAGTGGAAGAGTTGGTAGTGCCGCTAGACAATATTGCCCTGCTGTGATCTGGCAAATTCTCTCGTTGGACATCGGTCAGGTCTTGAGGCTGGTGGACTAGAGAGGTTCAACCTATACTTAGTTTGACCTAAGTTTTGACATCTTGAGAAGGTATATCGAGGAATTTCCAATAGCAAAGCCCCCTTTTCCTCTCTCCTTTCTTGTACCCCAACAGATTTTTAGAATGCCATAAATATTTGTCTGAAATCTGTATCTTGTGACACTCTACTACTAAAATATGGAGACTATTTTCTCACAGTGTAGCTGAATTTATAAAGAGGGCTCATTTCTGTTCTCCCATTGCTGCCTTAATAATCAGTCCTTGTAAATATCTGAAGAGTGTGATAGCCACTCTCCAAGAAATGAGAATTTCCATTTGGCCAGCCTGTAGCTTTTCATTTTGGTAATTAAATCATTTTACTTACAGCACACTTTAAGTATTAGTGATTTTTACTTTAGCATATTCCATATAAAGTAATGTTTATTATACCAGTCTCTTAGGCTGCATCTAGATTCCGTCCGGCTGCTGGCAGAACGATGCAAATGAAGGTTCGCGAAATTGCATATGGCTGCTTATTTGCATATTCACACAGCTGAATTGCATATTCATGGAAGAAAACAAGCAGTGTAGATGTGGTTCTGCTGGCAAACCCTCCCCCCACTGTCTTCAGCCTCTTATTCCTGAATTTAGATGCAGCCTTAATAACTCTATTGGGCAAATACATATTTTACTGTCACTACCAAATCTCTTAAAGGCCTGTGCAGTTCCAAACTGTACACTCAAATAAGTCTTAAAAACTGAATGTGTTTTATACAGGAAATGCCTGCATTTGAGTTAGTGGTGAGCCTGCAAAAGGCAGAACTATATGAAACTGGGTTTGATCTTGTGTAAGGACTGTGTTAGGGGGCTGCTTAGTTCAGTACAAACTTGAGCTAGATCTATACTAATGGGAAGGATCGAACTAAGATATTCAGTTCCAGCTATGTTAATTATGTAGCTGGAGTTGACATACCATAATTAGCACTTCTGCATGGATTCCACCACACTGGCAATGGCTTTTTGCAATTACCTTTACAAGGTATAAATTCTGGAAATCATTGCCACATACACTTCAGTGCTTTCTGGAATTGTGCCCAAGTCACTGTTACACAAAAAATGCCACTGGATGATGTGGAGGTTGCAGGCGAATGTCAGTGGTTGGAGTGCATCCTACCTCTCAAAATAGAGAGTTAAAAATCAAAAATCCTTCTAACACCAGAGACCTAGAAAGCAGAGGTACAGTTGCATTTTTCAAACAAGGTGTGTAAACTACTGTTAACTTTGCTCTGCAGATATGCCTGCCTGCCATCTTCCTTTCTTAGCATGCAGAATTGAAAATGTTTTATGGCAGAGCGTGTTTTTACAGATATGTTCTATACAGAATGCCCACGGGCCTGCAGCACCAAGCAACTGGTACAGAATATTCTTCCTTCTCTGAATTCTGTTCACATAGGAACAGAAAATAGCCAATATTTAGATTTAGGCCAATATTCTGTTATTGGCTCAGTGTGATGGAAGGATCTGCAAGGGTGAATCCAAATAAAGGATCAAATCTTTAAAGAGTTAAAAAATGAGCACCAATGTTGACCGTTGTCTAGCTTAGCATTTAAGCTGTGAGGTTGGCATGTTGAACAAAGCATGCTGCCTTCAGTGTGTTAAGATGGTCAAGTTAAAGCCCTGTGAGGAGCCCTGAGTTTGACTGAACTGTTTAACTTCTTGAAAGCGGTGTGCCTCATCTACAATTATCATTAGGTTAAAATACACTCACTTGCATGTGTTAGCTACAACTTGCTTACATCACTCCTTTAGATTTTAGTCTAGATGAGATGGTTGTAGGGCCCCAAGGGCAAGGGGTGTGTGAGGGCCAGCTCTGAGAAGGGGAGGGGCCTTGGGTGCAAGGGAAAGGGCTACTGGCAGTCAACTTTGAGCATGGCCCAGACTGCGACTTGTCCTCTCTAGTTCTCAGAGCCACACAAAGTGGCCCTCTGGTGTTAATTCAAAGAGGCACAGGGCTCCAGCTGCTGTCACTGTCCCAATATTGGCGGCTGGGAACTCTGGGCCTCTCTGACCCTCTGGACTCGATGACCACCTGAGGTCCCCTCCAGCCCTAGGATTCTATGATTCTTCCCTCCCTCCTCTCCCTGCTCCCCTCGCTGGCAGGCCTGGTTTCAAATGTCTGCATACTTAATAAGAAATTACTTTAGGCTTCTTCTAAGGTCAGGGCAACATATTCAAGTATTTTACCAAATATAATTTTGTGTAAAGAGGAAAACAGCAGCTAATGTGAGTGAAATCCATCCTAAGTAGTTAATGCACAGTTGGAACAGTTCTTGGCAGGTTTCACTTTTGGCTTCCAAACTGTCTCAGTTTAAATACTGTAGATTTCAATAAATCAATTTCCTTTAAGGGTCTTTTTGTTGTTGTTGCAATTATCAAGGTGAGATTAGCATACTATACCATTTCCCCCAATTCCAGAAGGAAAATTATTTAGGTTTAAGATGAACAGAATGTAAACATAGTTACCAGGAAAAAAAAAAAACCACAAACGGACAGGAACACTCAATGCTGATATGTTTCTGCATGTTTAAAATCTTCATTTCCTCTTGATGATGTAGGTCTATCACTCAGAAATGTTGGGTCAGATACAAACCAGGCAGATAAGATTCCCAGTGGGAGATAGGAAGTGTCTAGCAAAGAAAATTAAATTAAAAGATTAAATTCATTATTAACAATGGGACAAATCTTGATTGCACTGAAATAAATCAGACTTTTACAGTTGACCAGAATTGTTGGCCCTATGAGAAGTCATGTTGTCTAGGTCTCCTCTTCTGTAGATGGAAAAAGTTTCTTCTGGTATTGCTCCCCCTCCAAATAAAAGGGAGGGATTTGTTCAGAAGGAGAGCAGTTTAAAAATGGGAAGGCAGAAATAGGGGACATTTCTTCAGTTCTAAATACTATAGGAAGCATAAAATATCCTTCAGGTTGATTCTGTAAATCTCTTTTCCTCTTCATGTTTTCCATTAACCACAGCTACTTAATTTTTTTATGTTTTCTTTTTAGATTTAACTTTTCTTTTATCTTTTCCTCCCCAATCTATTAGCAATTGCTAAGAAATGTAGCTAAATACACTTGGAAGGGAGGCATTTTAGAGTTATTGAATTTCTATTTCATTCATTTGAAATTAAACTATATTAATTTGTCCTTTAATGATCTTATTTAGGAGAAAAAAGTTCAAGTATGATAGAAGAATCTAAATTGAAGCATGTAGTAATCAATAAGTTCAGCTATCTAAATCTCTGAAATAATAAAATATCAATAAGCTTGAAACTATGGAAAACAATGGCAGATCCTGTAATATTAAAGTTCTATGTCTAGAACTGCAAAGGCTAAATTCATGTTGTAGCTTACCTTCCTTCATCCTTATTTTTGACAGCTGTGTACTGGATATAAAACAAACCTGACCCATCCAAAAAGTTACTGTGGTAAAGATCGAATTAAAATTCATCTTCATTAAGTCTGATGTTTCTTTTGCATGGTATTGTGTGTGGGGTGGGGCGGGGGGAAGATAGGCACAGCATTTCCTTGTTCTCATTTGCTCTCAAGTACAGGGGTGAAAGTAACTTAAACTTGCTAACTGGTACAAATCATTGTGTGCGTGTGCTGTTCTTAAAATAGGGGTTACAAAAAGCACGGTTTGACATTACTTATTAAGGACTGTCTCATATTCACATGTGTTGCAGCTCTTGAAGTATTGATTTTGTAATTGAATTTGAAAAAAATGGCTCTTTTCACTATTTTGGTTGCATACCCCTGGCCCTTATGTAAAACCCCTAAAAGTAACTGTTTGTTCCCTGTCAACATCAAAGAGAATACCATTCAGTTTCCTAGTGAAACAAACACTTTAAACACAGAAATCATGGGAAATATAAAACACAAATAACATTTGGAATATCATGAATAGCTCAAACAAAAGCTATTAGGCAGTAAATCTACTGCTGTTCCTTATGTAGATTTTCCCTGTTGATGTTATATATTTAAATGCACATTTGCAACATACCATTTACATTATAGATACATTCCTGTCTGGTTTTCTGTTAGAGATGATTTGTCAGTGTTCAGTGTGTAGTGTGTGTCACCTGGACTCTTCAGTGGTTAGAGGAACAGCAGCACCTAATTTCCTGCAAAACACTCTAGAACCCTGTCAGCCAGCAAAACAGTCTCTGGTTTCGGCTGCTAGCCACATTCCAGCTCTGGGCTTAATAGCTGGCTGGCCCTCAGTTGCTCGTGAGAAAAGGACGTGTGGACCATCGAAAGTGATAAAAGTATTCAGCTCAGCAAATAAAATACCCATTCCCAGGATTTCTGTAAAGCTGCCATCCTGCAGACCAGGTGGTGGCTCCATAGCTGAAGGAAGTGTTCAGGGAACTGCCCTTAGGAAGGCTATTTACTACTAGAGTCCTGCATGCATACAAAATTGTGGATCTCCATTTGATACACATCCTCCAGGCTCAACTCATCATCCCACCTACAATCTGTGATCTGGATTTTATGTGCACCCGCACAGCAAGCCATCTATCTGGATGGGAGTGAGCACAGATGGGTGAGGAGGGGGCAGAGTTGGTTAGGGAAGATGTAGGGAGAAGGAAAGCAGGGAGTAGGGGGTAAGGAGCAGCAGGGATTGAAGATAAGGGGCAGTACGGTGGCAGGGCAATATTCTAAGGGACAGGGGGAAGGGCAGCATCAGCTCTAGTCCCAACCCCACAGAGCATAGCCCTCCGCTCTTGGAGCAGGGCAGCTCTCTTCTTTGCTGGGTTTCCTCTTCCACACATACTCCCACCTGCACTAGCCCACAGCACAGAACAGTGTGTGAGGTGAGCAGCATGTTTCCCTGAGTGGGACCTGGAGCCAGGACTCCTTGAGGTCAGAGCTCACCAGGCAGTGGGGAGTAGGGAGCGGGGCTGGGCAGGGCTGGCACTCCGCCCCTCCTACAGGAAGATTTAGGAGTTTGTTGCATCCCTTCCCTGCTGGCCGATGGGGGGACGGGGGTCTGAGCTGGTGCCCTGCCCCCCTCCCTGCCTGGTGAACAGGCGAGGAGGAGAGGGGGAGCCTTTTGTGGGTATCTGCTCCACTATCTGTGGATATCCACATCTATCCCAGAGACCCCTACTTAGGAAGATGGGGTACCCTAAGGCTTTTTCAGCGTCTGAAGAGTAGCGGGTGCCTATCAGCAGCCTGAGAACTCTGACAGAGTTAAGCAACAGTTAATATTTGACATATCCCAGCAAGTAACTTCTCATAGGCCTGTAAATCCATAACTGTTAAGTATCAGTGCCAATAATTCCTTTGGCTAATCATTTCAACCATATGCTAGCTTTCTGGAGGTAAATGAAACCACAAGAGCACAGAAGTCACAGCAACCATCCTGCATAACTATCAAACTATTTGATTTTATTTTCCAGTCTTTAACTGAGGGATGCTTCTACCTTGGTAAAAATGAGAAGTCCTGTGGCACCTTATAGACTAACAAATATTTATATGCATTCAGTGCATTTGATAAATTGGGTCTTTGCCCATGAAGGCTTATGATCCAATATATCTGTTAATCTATAAAGTGCCACAGGACTTCTGTTTTTGCGGATACAGACTAACACGGCTACTGCTCTGATATGCTACCTTGATAGCCTTTCATGTGTTTGTAAGTCAAATTTTTAAGTCAGTATTTTGTAGGGGCATGTAAGAAAGTGAATTTGTATGACTGGCATTCTCAGAGTGAGTGTTTCTTAAAGATTTCCTCAAAATATTTAAAATAGACTTTGTAAAACAAGAGTGCTTCCTAAAAGATCACAGGACACCTGTTTTCATGGGTTAGGAGTTGTATGTTTAATCTTGAGAAATATTATTTTCATCTACATTTGACAATTGAATATTAACTGTAACAAGAGATGGCATCTTTAATTCTATTTAAATGTTTCACTGTAACTGTGTATTAGCCAATCTCTTCTTTTCCCTTTCCTCTATCAAATACTTACCAGGCTGTCCTATCTGGCATCAGCATTGGCCTCTGCCTGGGAATGTTTAGACACTCTCTGGAACCTAAATGGATTAATTGGCATTGAGACTGACAATGCCTTATTATCTTTGTGCCAACAAGACAGGTGACTTCTAAATTGTGTGGATTTTATATTGAATGGTTGGTTCAATTGACTTGATAATTAGATTCATTAGGTTTTATTTTACATGCATCCTATTTTTTGCTTTTGCTGACTTACTGAGTGTAATATAAAATGGAAAACCTGTGTGGTTTGTATGTTGCTCCCCAAGATATGTGGCTTCCAAACCTGAAAAGTCCCTGGAATGACAAAGAGGCATCTCTGTGACTTACCTTGCAGTCAGCCCATAACACTGACGCTGGTGCCTGAATTGGAAGAGTTGGCTTTCTGAAGGAAAGTTGACTTATGTATTGATCATTTCTTTCTATAAGCAAAGTTAGTTCCAAAGCCTTGCGCTATGGCTACACTACAGAGATCTTTCGAAAGAAGCCCTTCTGGAAGATCTTTTCCAAAAGAACTTGTTTTGAAAGTGTGTGTCCACACACAAAAAAGCAGATAAAAAGAGTGATCTGCTTTTTTGAAAGACAGCATCCTCACAGCCCCTGCGCTTTTGAAAGAATGGAAAAAGTCAGACTGCATGGGGACTGCTCTTTCAAAAAAAAAAAAAAGAGCCTGTGGAACATCTACACACATTTTCTTTCAAATGAAGCTTTTGAAAGGGGACGCTCTTCCCGAAATGGGAAAGGAAGAGTGATTTTGAAAGGTGTGCCACGTTCTTTCATTTTACTTTTGAAAGAACACTTCTCATGTGTAGACGCCGCATGGGATCTTTTGAAAGATCCCCCTTTTTTTGAAAAATCTTTTGAAAGAATTTGCTAGTGTAGATGCAGTCTTGGAGTGCCTAGTGTGATGGGTGTCAGCTGGTCAGTCTAAAGGCTGACTGAAACTCCATAATAAGCCTATAATCCTTACAGAAGCTAGCTGGGGAAGACAGAATATAAGGAACTAAAAGTAAAGTGCACTTACATTTCCTGTAGTTGACTATTGCTCACTCTCACTCTGCATTTATTGCCCAGTTAGAACCATCCTGGTGCACACCAGATAGAAAATTCTTTTTAAAAATACTTTCAAGGTTTGGCAAATGTTTGATTTGTTAACTAAAAATCAATTGTTTATCCATGCTCTATGAATAGCTATGCAACAGCTAGTAATGACGTAGTTAGAGCCTATAAAAGCTGACTTGGATAACAAAGTTCATGTTTCTTAAAATACAAAAAAGCAAAGGAAACTGCTTTGTGTGCATTTCAAATAAAGAATCTATCAACAACATTTAGTTTTCCCCAAATCATACATTCTAGAATTGGAAGGGACCCCGAGAGATCATCAAGTCCAGTTCCCTGCCCTCTTGCAGGACAAAACACCACTTAAACCATCCCCGATAGGTGTCTGTTTAACCTGCTCTTAAATCTCCGCAGCGATGGAGATTCCATAACCTCCCTAGGTAACTTTTATTTTAATGTTTAACCACCCTGAAAGTTAAGAAGTTTTTCTTAATGTCTAATCTAAACCTTTCTTGTTTCAGTTTAATCCCATTGCTCCTTGTCCTGTCCTTAGAGGCCAGGGAGGACAATTTTTCTCACTTCCTCCTTGTACCCTTCTTGGAGGTACTTAAAAACTACTATCAAGTCCTCTGTCTTCTCTTTTCTAAACTAAACAAGCCCAGTTCTTTCAGTCTTCCCTCTGACTCTTGTTCTCCTGAGCTTTAATCATTCTAGTTGCTCTTCTCTGCACCTTCTCCAGTTTCTCCACATCTTTCTTGAATTGTGGTGCCCAGAACTGGACACCAATAGTCCAATTGAGGCGTAATGAGTGCTGAGTAGAGCAGAAGAATTACTTCTCATGTGTTGCTTTCAACAGTCCTGTTAATGCATCCCAGAATCATGTTTGCATTTTTTTGCAACAGCATCACACTGTTGACTCATATTTAGCTTGTGGTCCACTATGACCCCTAAATCCCTTTCTGCAGTACTTCTTCCTAGACATTCGCTTCCCAGTCTATATATACAAAGTTGATTATTTCTTCCTGGAGTACTTTGCACTGTCCTCAGAACAGAGTCTCCTACCACTACTATCATATGTTTCTTCCTCATAGTGGTGGCAGCAGACCTCCCAGCCTTGGGGGGTAGAAGTCTTCTCTGATTCTGCTGTAGGAGGCGATTCCTTATTTTCTGGATCTCCCATATTCAGAACGGCATAACAGTTTCCCAGTACCACAGTGGGAGGTTTGGAAGCAGAAGTGGAGCAGGGCCTGCCGCCGGAAGTGACCAGCTGCCACTGTGCCCCCTGAACCATCTCCACCTCCATTGATGATGTGTCAGTACTCTTTTGTGGTGGAACAGCTACCTTAACCTGTCTCCACATGAATACTGTCCAGGAATTGCTTGTGGAGTTGAATACTCCTCAGCCTAGCTACCTCATCCTGTAGCTCCACTGTCAGGGATTTTTACCATCCCTTGGGCATAATCGTCCCAGTGGGCCAAGGGATACAAGCCTTTGGCCACACAAAATCAGTGCAGGCACATGAGAAATTTAAATTGTCATAGGCTGCCATTTGGGTGCAGCACCAATGGTCACTTTGGGTAGGTTGGTTTCCCCGGTAACCTGAATCCATGAATTATTCATGATCATGTATTTACGTATTGGCTCCTGATTGGGCGAAATTCAGACCTTCTGGAAACTTCTACGCCCAGTCGGACCTAATTGAAAACTGTACAGACATACTAATAGAATCATGAATATTTAATTTCCCTCATGAATAATGCATGAGGTTTTTCTATATAAGCAGGGCTCGCCCCTGCGTTCTTTGACCCTGGAGCTTGCTGTCAAAACAGTGGCACCGCATAGGGGAGTGTGGTGGCTTCGGCCTGCGTCCGCTGGACCCTTAGGCTAGTCCACTGGGCGAAGACTCTTTGCAAAGAGCTCCTGAGGAATCACCGGTGGCGCCCACCTGTTGCCACGGTGCCAGTGCCGCCTGATGCCGTCTACGGCCCCATGACAGTGCTTGTGTTGAGGGAGCAGCAAGCGGACCCTGTGGTGGAGCAGCCAGGTAGCGAACTGGCCCCGCCTCCCTGGCAGGGTACTGCGTACCTGGCTGCAAAGCCCAGGGTCTGCCGCCTAGCGGCATCAGCGCTCCCGCCGCCTCCGCCATCTTGCAGCGTTGATGCCTCCGCTGTGCCTACCATTACTTACCTGACTGGACATCGCCACCAAACACGACTTGACCTACCAGACTGGACCAACACTTCAAGGACACGTAACGAACCCTATCTATCAAACCAATATAGACAATCTCCATTATCTGGGTTTCGGGACCCCCAGTGGGGGAGTAGGGGGTCACGCCCCTTACACTTGCGGAGAGGCATGACGAGGCCCCGCAAGGCCCGAGGGCCTGACCCTTTAAGGCTGGGCCTTTGCCCAGGCAACGGGCACATTTAATTATTTAGTTATAGTAGTGGTTCCATTTAATATTCAGTATTGTTAGTGTTCCCTATTATTAGTAATTTCAAGTAACAGACCTGAAGGTTAGTTTATCGTAATCCCTGCATAAGTACGTACTGCTTGGCAAGGTGAAGGCTTACGCCTCCCTAGTCCTTAGCCCTATTGTCCCTCATTCCCTTGCCTTCTTATTTAGAGGGAGTCATTGTTGGGCTCCTCGCTTATCCCCTAGTTATCAAGGTGTCTTTTAATATAAGGCATCCTTGCTGCAGCCAAGCTGCGCAAGGATCGTAGGTGGTGGCACTTATTTCCCCATCCAGTAGCACCGGCAAGAAGGTCCGGGCACCGGGCGTTTTCCCCTTTTCTCCCTTATTCCTTCAGTTCCCTCTCCCAGTATATTTAATCGACTAACATTTTTGCCTTGCGGTAAAATAAAACTACCTTTATACAGGAGAAGTCTTTTAACTTAGCACCATGAGTGCGTCAAGTATTGTAAGTTAAATCACACATACACTGTTATATACTATATGAAGAATTCTTTGTTACTACTTTGTTATATTTACCTGTAAACCTTGTTACATGTTCAATAAACAGTTAGTTAGTTTGTAATTTATCTCTGGGTCTCAGTCTTCTCTGTCGGCTCCCTCCTGCCAGGTGGGTTCAGAGGAGGTCATGGCTCTAAACAGTACTCCTAGGGGTAAGCACACTCTCGGCTCATTGGGCTTAGGGTGGTCCGCGATCGGGTCCTTGGGACTGGGAGGTGCTCGGCCCCTCCCTGGTGCAACACAGACATTTGGGTCGAGGCGGGGGAACCTGTCTTGTTGTCTTTAAATAACAGCTTGTCGCAGCATCCACCACCTTCTTCCTGAGAGTTTCTACCAGAAGACACCTTCTGCATTGGATGGTCTCCCCAGCCTGGAGTTCAGTAGGTGGGAATTGCAAGTCACAGTCCCTGCAAAACCACACCAGAGTCTGGGTAGAGGCATCCCTAGTCTGTCTGACTGAGGGCACAGGTGGAGGTGACGGAAGCAGTGCTGGCACAGGTGTTGTGGGTCTTCCTATCCATAGTGGAATACCTCTGTCAAACTCCATCTTGAAACTCCCCTGTCTGCAGCCCTCTGCCCATTTTGCTCGCCTGGTTATTCTGACTCTAGCTTTATGAAGCCTGCAGACCGTGGTCAGGCCTCCCTCTCGTTAGTCACACATGGGAAGGCTGATCAAAGGCAATTGTGACAAAGTCAGTCCTATTCCTGGGCCTCTGGCCTCTATTCAGTCCATTAGGACCACTTAAGGGCCTAGTTGCTCTCGCTGGGGTGAGGGGTGGTGTGTGAGGGGGGGAACCCAGCCCAGGGATCCTGTGCAGCGGCCAGTGGGAGGAGCTGCCCCCCCAGCCCTTGGCACAACAGCTCTCCTCCCTGGGCCACTTCCCCCAACGATTCCCCCGGTACCTTCTCCATGCTATAGCAGTTGTGGGTCCCCACTCTTGATCTGTAGAAGCTCCCACTCTCCCTCTGTGATCTCTAGTGTTCCTGAGGCTCTCCTCTGCTCCTCTCAAACCTGTTCTTTCCCACTACTCCTGTCTCCTTGTGTCTCTCTGCTCACCTCTCACACTCTCCCCGCCCTTCCCATTGTGAAGGGTTTTTAAAGGCTTCTTATTAGCCAGTCATTGGGGCCAGGTGGCCCCAGTTAGGCTGAGCCATCTCCCACCTAGCTGCCTGTGATTGTCTGTTTGTTTGGGCTCCCTGTGAGGGGCCCTCCACCCTGGCCCTGCCACACAATAAAGGGAACAAGGGATCAAAAGCGGTTCCAACCCTCCCAGGCACACAGCCCCAACTGCCACAGTAATTGAAACTGAAATCACCTGCAATCAGAATTCAAAAATCAAAATTTAAGCAGTCAGGCAAACTCAGGTAGTTTGGGATATAGTTTTTAGTATAAAAGTTTTAGAGAATGTCAAAAGGAACTAGCTACCCTCTCAACTCCCCTCTCAAAACTCCCTCCTGTTTGCAATCACCTGTTCGCAATATCTCAAACAAACAGATTTAACAAGACTGAAATCCTGGCTCCACTGAGTTTAATGGGAACTTTGCTGCTGATTTCAGTGGAGCCAGGATTTTGCTCTGTATGTATTGAGGGTTGGAATTGGTGTTTTGTGTGCTTCAGGGATTTCTACAGCAGTTGGAGGGCAGAATTTCTACGTGGAGCTGATGATTTATGAGGAAGAGAGAAGGGCCCGGGGGACTGGCCCATTGTGTAGCAGGGGATGTAAGAGGCCTTGTGGTGGATCAGCCAGGAGCACTAGGCGTAAGAACTTCAGGCATAAGGGGCTGATGATGGGGGGGTTTAGTTGGCAGAGGCATGTCCGCAGGGCTTGTTTACTGCTGGCAGTGAGATCTCACACAGCTATGCTAATTAGCCCCATGATTATGCTAACGAGCAGTCATTTGCAATTGCGAGACTGCTTATTAGTGTGGAGCTGCCAGCAGTACAGCTCTGTTTAGGCGTGCCTAGTGTGGCCCCTCATTACCATGAGTCCCTAAAAACAGGTGTTCTCCCTGGCTGAGTGGCATCACAAAGAAATCTCTCTCTTATTATACCCTAACTTACCTCACAGTATAGGTGAATTGCTTGACTAATTCGAAAGGTTTTTCCTAATATAATTTTGTAACTAAGGTGGAGGACAGTTCTGTTTTCCTTTCCAGTGTCTGTAGAAAGGATGGTGTTAAAATGGCATATTGACCATGCAGATTTCTAATGAGCTGCACAGGGCTTGTTTTGACCATAACATAGGAAAACAATGAATAGTCATGCCTTGAATTAAGAGCAGTGTAAATACTGTATTGTAATTCGGAGTTACTCTCCTCCATGTGACAGTCCAGAGTGCTCTGTTGTGAGCACTCTAGGAAATGCTTTGGGCTTCAATGCTCCTCAGCCAGGTGAGCAGGGAAAGTCATGGGAACTTTGGAATGCTCATTTCTTGTTGATGCAGCAAGGAGAGCTCCCCAGCAGAGCCCAGGGTCACAAACGCTTGCAGCATGGAGAGCTCAGGAGACAGTGGATCTGGTTGCTGTGTGGGGCAATAGTCTGTGCATGCAGAGCTCCAAACCAGCAAAAGAAATACTGATATCTATGCCAACCGCATCCAAGGCATGGTGGATAAGGGCTGTACCAGGGACACACAGCAATGCTACATGAAAACACAGGGGCTAGATAAGCCCACACCCTGAATTGGTTCTGAGCCACAGGCAAGAAAGACTGAGGATATGCACCTATAACCACCTGCCACAATATTTTCATCCCATGAGACACTGAGATCTGAGCCCAAAATTCCCATCTGGTGCAGGGACTGTGGAATAGCTACCGACAGTGCATCACTCCTTGAGTTGATACAACCCCTGGCAGTGAGCATGTGCACAGTTGACCACAGCTGCTTACTGGGAAGTTGCAAAATTGCATTGTTAAATTGGATGCTAAAAGTCAATAAAATTGACCTAATTTTGCATTTAGACATGGCCTAAGATAGAGTCCATCCAAATGTATGCCAGTGCAACTCAGCACACAGTTGGACCTGTGCACTCTTTTCCTCCACATTAAAAACAAAACAAAACAAAAAACCAATGACTATAAACATGGCAGTTATAACGTGTCTTATGGTGCTGATAGGCAGTGCAGAAACATCTTATTTTCAGATTGGCCCCAAATAAATTAGACTTAATCCCCCAAATGTTGAGCCTTTAACTGTGGCCTCCTAACTAGTCGGAGCTGCGATAATGTTGAATTCCACTGGGAAATTGAACCTCATTTTGTCTGATGACACTGCTGGGTTGTTTTAAAACATTTCCCATTAACAGCACAAAAACACTCCATGTCTCAATGCAATTTGGTACAGCAGTAAGAACACGGCATCCAGAATTAAGGACTTTTAGTTTTGTCTGCCAACTATGAGAGTTAACATTGTTGGCAAGAAATCCTCAAAACTAGGCAACCAAAGTGTTCATAATTGTGGCCAGAATACTTAAATCATGGTAGAAAACTAGATATCTTTGGTAGCTTTCATTGAAAGCAGTCTGCTCTGGATTTCAAATGTTAAACCATAGTTGCTAACATTAAAACACAGACTGTATTTTAGATGTTGTGCAATTTCTTTAGTTCACGTGTTTTGATAAATTGCCATTGAAAATGCATTTCCAGCATAGTGCTTATGGATATGAGTGCACAAGTACTTCAGATATTTCTATTTTATGCAAATTGGAGGGTCTTAATGCCCTCAAGATGTGCTTTGGCTTTGTCCTGCAGTGTTAGAATAGATGCTGATCTGGAGGGGGCAGAATTAGGTAGTGGGTGAATATCCCCCCTCCTCTTTGGAGACCTTGAGTTTAGGGCTGCCTTAGTTCACTTGTGAAGATCAATCCAGCTGATCTGCATATACTCCTTTCCCACAACCAATGCTGTGAACCTGTGGAGATATGGTATTGTCCTTGACTATGATGAAGGTGTCCTGGGTTCAAATCATGCTGTAGACAGCAGTTTATGCATGTCTGATGAGTTCCATTAAGAACAAAACCAGTCACGTGCTAACGTGGTTTCATTGGAACCTTATTATAATAAATATATGCAACCCCAATTGGGGCGTGCTTACAGTTCAGTCACTTGTGAATGTAGCACAAGTGGCCAACAATTGTTGATCCAATTATCTGTGAAAGCGATTAGTCCAACTGATCTACAGAGTGCCTTTTGTCATCAGCATATGGACAAACCCCAGCACGTTCCCCCAACAGAGGTTTGCCTTTCTGCTATGAGGCACAACGCCTTCGTCCACAGATTTTTGTCAACAAAACAGCTACGTAAATGCCTCCAAGGGGTCTCTCTTGACAGACAGGGCATCTACAGCAATGGGCAGCCCTGTCTGCTGTGCTTCCAGGGGCCTGTTTTGCTGAGAGAGCAGCCAGGCAGTCTGGCCTCTCTGTGGACAGACTAGAGCGCTCTCCCGATTTGCTTGTGTGTGTGGCTGCACTCTGTCAGCAGAAGTTTTGTCAGGAAATCTTTTCCAACAGTGACTTCTTTTGACAGAGCACTGTAGTGTAACCATAGCCTTTGACTTCTGTGGGGTTGTTTGCATGAGAAGGGATTGCATGATTTGGCTCTTTGGTGCTGTTAAGTCCTGACTTTAATAAGCGTGACATTCACCCATCAGTTTTTGAGACATGAAGGAAAGAAATACTTTCATTTTCATTAATGTCACACCCAGAAATTTTATTGCAGACCATTAAATCAATGGGTGTTTTTAAGCAATATTAAACAACCATTGCAATATTGAAGTTCGGCAAGATTCCACTAGGACTGCTTTATTTTTTCCTGCCTGTGGAAGAAATGGAAATTACTGAATTCATTTGGCTGTTGAGCCCCACCTTGGAGAAGGCTGATGACATGCAGATCTTTATTTTTATTATTTTCTACTGCTGTGTAACATACGATTATACATAAGTTTATTTTCCCTTGGTTAAAATCAGCACAGTAAGCAGGAGTCTAAGGTGGCTTAAACTTGTTACACAGTTTTATAATCAAGTCCTGAGGCGTTTTTATTTAAATGAAGTGTCTTGGCAAAATATAGCCGCAGGAGTCCTTTTTGGCAGCATGAAGGCCGTGTGTGTGTGTGTGTGTGTGTGTGTGTGTGTGTGTTACATAAAATGAGAGAGAGAGAGTGCATTCCAGTTCTAGGGAGAAAGTGGGGGAAATGAAGGGAAAGTATGAAGAGAAAATTAAACATACAAAAGTAGAGTTCATTGAGGCACTGAGTAAATACCACCATTATTTTATTCAGTAAAGCAAACTGTTCAAATATTTTGAGTCATGCTTATCATTTGTGAAATGTGGAGATGCTTACTAGTTTTTCTGTATGTTACTATGCCACTGGTCCTGTTCTCCTTTGAAAGGATTCAGTCGAACTAAATTGAGATATCTTTTTATGGTCACTTCTTCCATGTTTTTACAATACCCTCAGTACATCTCATTTTAAAGAAAAGTCAGCAATGGTTTCCAAGTGATGATGGTTAGATTGGAACATTTGACGTCAAAATGTAACCCATCCTATTGTCTGGGATCCAGTTTATTATTCTTTGTTTGAAAAATTATAATGAATAAACAAGCTCAGCGTTTTTGCTATGTAAATAATAATCCTGAATGTGTCAAGTTTGGAAGGTCGTTTTAACTGGGTTGGCAAATCTGTAGTTCTGAGAGTGAAGTCCTGTGTTTTCTTTTTTCGGAAGAAATAGAGGCTGTGACGAAAGATCAAAATAAATATGGTATGTTCAGGAAAAAGCTGAGTTTAACAAATTACAGTTTTGGATCTTTCTTCTGGAATACGGATTTTTCAAAACAAAAACAGTATATATTGGACATAAACAACGTACTGCGTCAGACCATTGGTCTATCTAACTCAGAATTGTTTTCCAACAGTGGCTTGAATGAACAGATCAAGGCAACTTTCTTGAGTAATCCTTCTCTGTTTACCAGTCCCAGATTCTAGAAGTGTTAGCCTATGTTGGCTAAGAAGCTATTGATGGAGCTTCTTTACCTGAGTTCAAAAAAGAATTATACTTTGGGCCTTCACAGTATCTCCTTCCCTAGGCTGACTTGGTGTTGTGTGAAGAAGTACTTCTTTATGTTTATTTTAGATCCATTGCCTATCAATTTTATTTGGTGACCCCTGGTTCAATGTATCCACATATCCATAAATGTATAGATTTCTGTCATATGCCTCCTATATCTTTTCCATGCTGAAGAGTTGGTGTTGATGGGCTTATAGGCATTAAGACTGTTTATTTTTAATATAACCTCAGAGTGTTGTGATAATACTTGTTCTCCTGAGGTGTTATATTTCCAACGGCTGCACATACTTTAATTACTTAAATAATTCTAAAATGACTCATTTGTTTAGAACAAAAAGCAGTCAAGTAGCACTTTAAAGACTAGCAAAATGGTTTATTAGGTGAGCTTTCGTGGGACAGACCCACTTCTTCAGACCATAGCCAGACCAGATGTTTGCCTTTTTCTTGAACTGTGTTTGTGGAATAGAAAAGGGATGACAAGACCCTCATATTTGTAACTCTCTCTCCTCTTGGTCAGGTAACTCCCAGTCAGCCTCTTCAGGATCCAAGGACCAAAGTCCCCGCCCCCCCCCAGACGATCAGTTGCTAAGACACCAGGCCACAGAGGCAGAATTAGTGTTCTTTTTTAGCCACTTTCTTTAGCATATCCATTGTATTGCACAGGTAGGCCTGTTGAAATGGGAATGAGTCTTCATAGTCAGCTCATCCCAACTGGACATGCATGTACCACTCTTCTGTCCCCTTACGAAAAACAATATGGCAGTCAAGCAGATTTAAATTTGGGAGTTCATAAGCTCAAATAGAATTAATAAATTACGCATCTCTGAAATTGTGACAATTGTATACTTATTATCCTTGATGGATTTTTCTGCTACTTTTATGTATAGAAGAGTGCTCTTATATTCTCCCTTAGAATTAAAACGGAATATTTGCGTTAAAGTAGCCATTGATAAAACTCCTGTCAATAAATAATCTCAGGCTATGTTTATTTTCTACAGTTCTCTTTATCCTACATTCTCTTAAGTTAGATGCCATCTATTACTACGTCTCACCCACTCTTTGAGACATTTTGTCTTTGAATTCTGTAATTCAAAATTGGGTTTGGGGTTTACAAGACATTAAGGGTGCATCTACACTAGGCAGCTACTTCGAAGTAGCCGGCACAACGTCAAAATAGCGCGTGTTGGGTCTACACGCGCCGTGCGCTATTTCATTGCTGAAATCTACGTTAGGCAGCAAGACATCAAAATCGCTATTCCTATCCGAAGACGGGAATAGTGCTCTACGTCGACGTTCAACGTCCAAGTAGGGCGTGTGTGTAGATGATCTGCGTCCCGCTAATTCGACATAGCGGGGTCCACCATGGTGGCAATCAGCTGAGACATGCTGTCCAGCCCCTGCGGGGCTCTATGGTCCCCGCGTGCAGCAGCCCTTAAAGCACAATGGACCCGGATTTCCTGTGGCAGGAAGCTGAGAGCGTGCAGGCAGCAGTACACACGTGCTAGCCCTGCATATTCTCTATGGACCCCGACCTGACCACCCAGCACCATGGCATTGAGCCAGCCCCCAGAGCACCCCCTGAGGGGACCCGGGGACCCCTAGCAGCCAAACAGGGGGCCAAAAAGCGGCGGGGCCCCTTCTGGTTGGAGGCCAAGCTCCAAGACCTGATGGGTCTCTGGGGTGAGGAGGTGGTGCTCCACGTGATGGGGAGCAAGCCGCAAAATGCAGAAGCATTTGCCCAACTGGCCAAGGGCCTGGCCACCTGGGATCACCCTGCCCATGCTCCAGATCACGTCCGTAGCAGGGTGAAAGAGTTGCGGGAGGGTTATGCCTGGGTCCGGGACTTGGCCAGCTGGTCTGGGGCTGCCCCTGCCTCTTGCCCCTATTCCAGGGAGCTCAGGGCCATCCTGGGCCCCCAGGACACCTCCTCCCTTCAGGCCACATTGGACACCACAGCTAAGGAGTCCCAGCAGGCGTTGGAGCCAGAGTCTGGCCAGGAGGCCAGCCCCGCACCCCGAGACCCACCCGAGGAGCCACCCCTTGGGACGGCGGAGGAGAGGTCCAGCAGCGAGGCGGGGGGGCTCCTCATAGACCTTGCCTTCTGGAGCACCAGCCAGGCATCCACCCACCGGGGTTCCCCCAACTGCAGCCGTGGATGGTCAGGTACGTACCTAACAGGGCACACACCCCTGGGCCATGGGGCAGGGGCACCAGACATGACCGGGAGCCCCACACACCCTCAGCGGACCCTGATCTGCAACTGCCTAGTCACAGCATGGTCCCAGGATGGCAGCATGGCCATCAGCACCCGTCAGCACCCACACCCATGGACAGCACTGTGCCCTAACCCCGGGGGCAGGGGGACCATGCAATGGGACACCCAACAGGGACACCACACATATCAACAGGGGAAGAAGACCCAGCACCCAAGGGAGGATGGGGGGAATGGGCCATGGGCCAGGACACAGTACTAACAGCCTTCCCCTCCCTATCTGCAGCTGCACCATCCAAGGTCCCAGGCAGCCAGGCACCCTTTGTGGTCCCCGAGGGCCTGCCGGATGTCAGGCACCACCAGCGCAGGGGGACAGCACGGAGGCCAGCAGGATGGGCACGCCACCGCTGGACCCAGGGGATGGCCCCCATGGACCCACAGCTCCTGGTGGCTCTCCAGTGGCAGGCGGATGTGGCCGAGGAGCAGCTCCGCTTTGACCAGGAGGAGTCCACCTGGTGCCGGGTGGTGTGCCAGGAATTCATGGGTGTGTTTCGGGACATAGCCGGGTCACTGCCCCCGCCCCTACCGCTGCACCCAATGCCCCCCTGACACCCTACTTGCCTCACCTGCTGCCCCACCTACCTCGCCTGCCCCACCTGCTGCCCCACCTGCCACCTCACCAGCCCCCCAGGACCGGAGCCCACTGGGGCTAAAGACCGGCCGGTGGAGGTAGCCCAGCCATACCTGCTGGTCTTCCCGGCCCCCAGCCAGCTACACTGGGGACTGCGGACAAGGGGGAGGGGCAAAATCCATACCCTCCAGGGATCGCACCCCTCTACCTTCATCCCAGATTGATGAGCCATTCGCTAGCCCACCATTATATATAGTTGTCCCCCTTTATATATTGGTTCCAGTTTTTGTTGTGCGCACATAAGACAGTTTACCAGTATTCAATAATCCAGTTTTATTTTCCACAGAACCTGAGACATGTGCGGGCAGTGGTGTGCGGGAAGGCCGGGAGGTGCTCAGGGGTACGCTGATCAAAATAGGCCTGCAGGGCCTCGCAGACCTGTACCCCCTTGCAGTGGGCCTGGCAACTGGGTGCAGCGGCCAGCTTGGGGAAGCCCGTGCCAGCATCAACTGCCCACCCCTGGACGAAGGGCTCCCCCTTGCTCTCAATGATGCCGTGGAGCGTGCAGCATGTGCCCACAACCTGGAGGTGTTCTGGAGGCCAGCATCCAGGCAGGCAAGGAGGCACTGCCAGCGGCCCTTCTGGCGGCTGAAGGTCCTCTCGACCACCTGGAGGGTGTGGTTCAGTTGGGCGTTGTAGCACTCCTGGCTGGCAGTGAGGTGGCCAGTGTATGGGCCCATGATCCAGGGCTCGAGGGGGGGCGGTGGTGTCCCCGAGAGGGATCTCCCTCTGGGGGATTTAGGTTCCAACCTCCAGCCGGCGGTACAGGCCCGAGTTCCTAAAAATGCAGGCGTTGTATGTACAGCTGGGCCAGCGCATGTAGACATCCTGGAAGCAGCCCTGGCTGTCCACCATGGCCTGCAGGACCACGGAGTGGTAGCCCCTCTGGTTGATGTATCTTCCCCTGCTGTGGTCCAGGGCGTGGATGGGGATGTGGGTCCCATCTAGGGCCCCAAAGCAGTTCAGGAACCCCATGGCGGCAAATCTGGTGATGGCTGCGTCCAGGTCCCTGATTCAGACGACCCTCAGGAGCAGCAAGGCATCGAGCGTATGGACCACCTGTGGGGAGGGGACACAAGTGCCCGTGAGGGTGTGCAGGATCCCCTAGGCACCCCTCCACCCAGCTCCTCCCTCCCTGGCACCCCTCCCTCCCCAGCCCTAGACCCAGGCTCCCCTCCATGGCCCCCTGCCCCCCCCCAGTGGGTGCATGCCAAGGCCTCCTTACCTCCATGACGATGGCCCCGACCATGGCTTCTCCCACTCCAAACTGGTGTCCCACAGAGCAGTAACTGTTTGGAGTGGCCAGCTTCCAGACAGCTATTGTGACCTTCTTCTTGACAGGGAGGGCGCAGCGCACCTGGGTGTCCTGGTGACTCAGTGCGGGGGTGAGCCACTGGCAGAGCTCCAGGAAGGTCTACAGAAGTTCTGCAGCCACGTGTTATCATCCCACTCCCCCATGACCAGCTGCTCCCACCACTTGGAGCTGGTGGAGAACCTGGCAGGGGAGGAACAGGGGAGCCCGGGGAGGGCCCCCCTGCCAGGAGCTGCTGGGCGGCCTACTGTGCAGCACCTAGAAGGGCGTTTGCTCCCTGAGTGACAACCTGGAAGGCTTCCAGGTGCTGCTGCTGCTGGGGGTCTATGGCTGCTGTACCTTGCTCTGCGAGAGTGAGGCTAGCGCTCTGCAGACCTTGTGTTGTGCAGGCCAAGTGTATCTGGGAGGGGCCCTTTAAAGGAGCGGCTTGCTGTTGCCCTGGATGGGCTAGTCCAGCCTGTGACCCCAACCGTGGGCTTTCCTGGCCCCTTATTTTGACGAGGAGTGCTAGGCTACGTCTACACGTGAAGCCAACATCGAAATAGCTTATTTCGATGTAGCAACATCGAAATCGATGAATAACGTCTACACGTCCTCCAGGGCTGGCAACGTCGATGTTCAACTTCGACGTTGCGCGGCACCACATCGAAATAGGTGCTGGGAGGGTACGTCTACACGCCAAAGTAGCACACATCGAAATAAGGGTGCCAGGCACAGCTGCAGACAGGGTCACAGGGCGGACTCAACAGCAAGCCGCTCCCTTAAAGGGCCCCTCCGAGACACAGTTGCACTAAACAACACAAGACACACAGAGCTGACAACTGGTTGCAGACCCTGTGCCTGCAGCATGGATCCCCAGCTGCCGCAGAAGCAGCCAGAAGCCCTGGGCTAAGGGCTGCTGCCCACGGTGACCATAGAGCCCCGCAGGGGCTGGAGAGAGAGCATCTCTCAACCCCCCAGCTGATGGCCGCCATGGAGGACCCAGCAATTTCGACGTTGCGGGACGCAGATCATCTACACGGTCCCTACTTCAACGTTGAACGTCGAAGTAGGGCGCTATTCCGATCCCCTCATGAGGTTAGCGACTTCGATGTCTCGCCACCTAACGTCGAAGTTAACTTCGAAATAGCGCCCGACGCGTGTAGCCGCGACGGGCGCTATTTCGAAGTTAGTGCCGCTACTTCGAAGTAGCGTGCACGTGTAGACACAGCTCTTGTGTGTGTGGATGCTCCGCGTTTCCTTCTGGGGCAGCTTCTTTCGACATTCCCTGTTGCTACTTTGATGTAGAATATTGACGGCACCAGTTTCAGAGGATGTGTGGACAATACATGTCAAATTAGTTTATTTCGTTGTTGTTGCTTCGAAATAGGCTACTTTGGCGTAGTGTCCTAGTGTAGACAAAGCCTAAGTGTCAAAAGAATTAGAAGGAAAACCAACACAATTTGGTGTATTCCTTAGGCACAGAGTGAAGCTTTGGAACCACCTTTATGAGGCAGGCTATTCCTAATTCTATACTCTTCCCCAGACGAATCCCAAGGAGATGGCTGCTTTGGTGGAGAAGCTTCAAGAACAGATGGGGCTGGTCACTTTAAACAGGAATTTGCTCTTTTTATTTTCATGCCTTAAGTATGTGTTTCCCATATTTCTCAAAAGCGAAGAGAATGCTACCAATTAAAGACAGTACCTCCTTATGGTGGAAAGGACTCAGAATTTTCCAAATGTGATCAGTTAAATCATCCTGTAGAAACTTTTCATTTGGACCATTAGCTTTATGTCTGGCATGTGTGCTGCTGCTTTAATTTTAATGAACTGTTGGAATGGGAGCTGTTGTTCATATTTGAATATAAGAAAAGGTATTTGTAAAGAGCAAAAGGTCAGACCAACTAAAAGTTTAAAAAACCACCATGCTACCAGAAAGTGGGAGAAAAAAGCAAAACCGAACCTGTTAATTGTCTAGGTATAATTGTGAATGTTAGTGGAATCATTGCATAGTTTATAAAATACAACAGTACCTAAGGAAAAGCATAATAAGGAGCTGAGCTGTTGCTGGCACTTGCATTCAGGCAATTTAACTTTCACTAGGGACCTTTCCTTTACAAGGCTCTGATATCTTGTTCAGTGAAGGTATTGCACTGACTGTGCTGTAATATGTTTAATCAATGTGTGTTCATTAGTTTACACAGATTGCCATCTGATCCGATGCCAATCCGATCAGATATGCATAACTATACATTAACAGAAGTTGTCAGATAAAAAGAGATTTTTGAGCATTTTAATTCTTAGATTTTTGTTACTATTTAGTAGTGTAATTGCGTATCCCACAGAAACAAAATAATCCCAATGTTCCGTTTCAGAGTCTCATATCTGGCATACAAGAATGGTTTACTGGATTAAAAATTGCTGTATTTTCAATATTTGTCTACTTGTTCCTGTATGTACTCCCTTCACGTAGGCAGGTTTATTAACAGTACCCTTCCTCTCTCTCCCCATCCTTCTGTAAGGGTTAGATGGTCCTCACTTGGTCTTTCAAGAAAGAGGCACTGGAATGGATTGACGTGCAGTAATTGTGTTCCTTCGTCAGGTGCATTTACAAGAGTACTCTGTGCCAATAATATGCTTGTGAAAAAACCAACAAAGCTGTTTAGTAAAGATGAGTTTGTCATCATTTTGGTACTAGGAATAATGGGTCCGATTTTCAGCAAGTGTAAATCAGCATAGCTCCACAGAAGTTGGGATTTAATGTGTCAAAATTTCATTTGGTGTAAGTCCAGTGCCACTCCCATTTTCTTTGCTGGGAAAATTCGAAAATGTAGATAGGACAGTGTGCATCATAAACTTGTGAAGTGTTTTGCGGTATGCGAAAGAATTCCCGAATGTTTCTTTGTTATCTCTTAGTCTAACAGATTGATGTTGTACACAAGCTTGATTGCTAGATGGGTGTTTTACAGTTGGATTTCATCTTTCTGTTGCAGTCAGGATTGGTTAATAAGTAAGAAGCTCTCTGATAGTTTTCCCTTTATATCAAGAGAGGGCTAGGACATACCTTAAAAACAATCATTGAGGCTGAGTGCATTTCCTTAATGTGTAATTAGCATACCATTGTGTTACGTGGGATTTACATGTGCACACAGAAGTTAATCTACTTTTTCTGGGGTTCTTTGATAGTTCCGCAGAAGGCATTTGATAGCATTGGAGAGTTATATTCTTTGCTTTTAATTTCAATTTATATAATTACCTTGCCCATTGTTACCACCCCAGTTTCAGTTGAAGAGAATGATAACTAAGCCTTTTATTTTTGTAAGCCTAAGTGTTCTCTCTATATGTGGCTTCTAGGAGTTTTTGCTTGGAATCTTGCTGAGACTGTGCCTGCCCATACTTGAATGTCCTCTTTTTCTCTGTCCCGTGCACTTGTTGTTCTCTGTGGTTTGATGTCCTTGTTGAATAGAAATGTATTTTACAGAAAATGTGCAAGCAACGCAGTCGGCTGGAGGCACTCTTTAGGGGAAGATGGCATCCAGAATTTGAGGGTATATTTGCAAGAGCTGGTGAGATTTATCATGTAACATGGTAGCTTGCATGATTCCCTTTGCATGTTGCTTTTGGTTACTTTCTTTCCAGCAGAGTTGGACTGAAACCTCCAGAATCCAGATCAGGTTTGGATTTTGGTACCTCTAAGATTCAGGAAGGATCAGGATCAGGGAGGATCTTTCCAATATATTTGGTAGCAGGAAGCTTCCTGTGGGGTCAATCGTGCAAGGGGCTGGACACCTAACTCCAAGTGAAGGTTATGTGATGTGGCTGTCAGTCCCTCTCAGGATTGAGCCCTTTATGGCGGTATTTCTCACACCAAATACTTCAATTCAGACAATATTCTTCTATGAAGGAAGCCTGAATCCAAGTAATAAAAGTTTGGATGCAGGCCATGGCGTCTGACATATAAAAATACTTGTCAGCTGTTCTGCCTCTAACCGTCATGATGTGTATTCCAGGCTTTTTTCAAAAATGCTCTCCTTTTATGAATTTCCATTTATATTTCTGTCAAAGAGATGATTTGATGGGCAATCCTAATCTGTCCCATAGTCTCCAAATGGCTAAATTATCTAGGGGTGGATCTCTTCTGTTTTACAGTAACTGGCCGGTCACTTCAGCTGAAGAGTAAAAGGATTGGAGCAAAATCTATTTCCATTTTTAGAACAAGTCACTTTCTAGGTTTAGGCCAGGCTCATATATTCCTGCTGTGGAGTTTTAACTGCTGTAGTATTTGCTATCAATTGGGCATAAATTATTTGTATTAGAAAAGTACGATGTGTTTTTCTTCTAAAGATCTAGTGCAGGGATTCTCAAACTTCATTGCACCCAAGCACCACAGCCCAGGATAGCTGGCCAAAGCCAAAGCACCACCACCCCACTGTGGGGGTCAGTGGGAAAGGCAGGGTGTGTGTGGCAAATTTGAAGCCCAAGGGCTTCAGGCCCAGACAGGGAGCCTGTAACTGAAGATCCTTAGACTTTGGTCCCCAGTGTTGGGGCTTCAGCTTGGGCTTGGGACCACAGCAAATCTAAGCCAGCCCTGGGGATCTCATTTAGCAAGGCTGGGATCCCAACCCACAGTTTAAGAACCTCTGATCTAATGACATATGGGCAGTTTTAGTTAGATTATGTGCTGTGAATATGTTTTTAATCAAAGCCAGGACTGTCCTTAGGATTTATGGGGCTCTACTCTGTACTATTTATCTGGTTCCCCTATGCCCAATGGCACTCCGGGGGGATGATGATTTTTTAGAGGTGTGATTTTTTTTAATCTTCAGCAACATGCTAATGAAATATTTGAAATCAAATTTTAAACTAAGGTCTCTTGACTAATACAGTAAATTCAGAAAGTGACAGTATCTACCTCAGGTTGGCAAATGCTCACTAAATGGCTTCATTACCACTTAAAAGGCTCTCTCATGGGTTCAATGCTCTGCTAATAAATCTGGGAAACTTTTTCACTTTTAAGTTAACTAGACCATCTCTGGAGGAAGCAGAACCACACAACAGAAATAGAAAGAGGTGGTGCGGTGGAATTAAGACCCAGTGGTGGCCCAAATTTTGGGTACCCTGCGCATCTGCATACAGTAAACCCTTGAGACATGTTGTCCCTGTTTCCCAGCTCCGCTCCACTGTCTGGAACAAGGAAATTGACCAAGGCTGCTGCCCTGATCAGTTTCCTAGTTCTGCAAGGGGAGGGAAGCCAGGAGCCAGGCTGCTGCCTGGTTTCTGGCTCCCCACTGCTAGCCATGAGCTGGTCAGTTTCCTGGGTCCCACAAGTGGCAGGGAGCTGGGAACCAGGCTGCCCCCTGGGTCCCGTGTCTCCTCGACTTGTGTGAAAATTCGAGTTACGTGGGGGTTGCAGGAGTGGTTCACTCAAAGGTTTACTGTATTCCGCATACAGGTAAGGAGGGCCCTGATCAAAGCTATTGTTAAAGCTATCGTTAAATTCTTGCCCTCTGGAATATGAGAGGATATGGATTTCTTTGAGCACTTTGCTGAAACCAGCCATATCTAGCTGTATCCCGCCATAAGTTTTAGGGCTGCACAAATGTATTGCTTTTTTAAGAGCCATATTTTTCACTGCCAGATGAGTACTTTAATCTGTATTTGTGTGGAACAGTGGAGACATCCAGTGGCTAGTTACCAGAATGGAACAAAAATTGACAGGTGATTGGATCCTGACTGTAAGTGGACATTGAGAGGGGGAAAAGCCCTCATTAGATTTGGGTATTTTAGGTAAGGATTATTTTTGATTTTGAGAAGTGCTCCAGTTGCAACATAGTAAAAATAGAGGTTCTTACAGACCACTTCTATGTCTGTCCACTTACACTTAAAGAGACATTTTCCGTGATCTAGTAAAACTCTTAAGCATATGCATAATTTTCATCATGTGATCAGTCTAAATGAAGTCACTGGAACTACACAGGTGACTATTGTTAAGTACACACTTAATTTCTTTGCTAAATTGTGGGCATTATATAGCCAATTTTGGTCTAAAATATAAGATCTTGTTTTGATAAGTATGAAAACCAAATTCTTGGACAAAAATGTATTTATAATTATTTAAAATGTGAAGGTAAAAAAACAATTCCTGTGTGTCCATTGGAAAAAAACTGGTGCAAATGAGTCAGCAAATAAATTTTTTTCACTCGTGTTACCAAATTCTTGAGACTGTAACTTTTCCTAACTCTTCAACTAAACCACAGTGATGTGAAAATATAGAAATACCATCCACTGTGAAAGAATGGTGTGATACCTTAAAATTTATTCATAACTTTACGATATGCCGTGCTCTGAAGCAGGCACAAATGTTTACTGTTAATAGACATTTTATTTCACCGCACGTCTATAATGATATTCCTATCATTTCTCCCAAAGTCTGTAAAAAGCATAACCAGACTTTAATCCTGCTTTATACCATGCCCTCTGGCACTGTCCCAGAATTCAGAATGTTTGGTAAACAGTTTATGGAGTGCTAAATAATCTTGTCCCAGTTCTCATTTATTTAGTTATTTATTTATTGTTTCTGAGATTTTTTTTAATTCCTGATGTTGGTTTGGACAGTCGGAGTGCAACTTCTGCTTTAAAAAATGAAGAGTATTCATCTTAGCACACAACTGTATTTTATTGATTGTAAACATATTTTGAAGATGAACAGCTTCCAGTTCTGCTGTACTTTAGGTGAACTAGAATAGAACAGTAATTACTTTGTTGTACAGAGGGCTGTTTGGCTTTGTATTCCAACTAAGCAATACTGAATGCTTGAAGACTACTAAAGGATTCCAGATAAACTGATGGTTTAAATTAAGGGCTAACTTTACGAAGATGGACTATTTTTTTTATAAGTTTCTGAAAATTTTGTTGTCTTTTTTTTAATTTCTTGGTGCTTTTTCTTCAATAAACATCACTCTGTTTAGGCAAGAGCATTTACAGAGGTTGAATTTTTATTCTGATAACAGCATGCACTATTCACTGTGTAAATGCCAGATGTTTATTTCTTGAAGTAGTGCTGTTACTATTACTATGGAAAAACCCACATTGGATGAATTATTGTTTCTACATAACTAGAAAAGGAAGCTTTTGAAAGCTGCCAAAGTAACTCTTCTTTCTCTGGCAGAAGTAATTAAAGATGGCAGACATGACTGAGACAATTCCAGCCATTTTCAGGAATTTTACTAAAAAGCTAAACTTCCAAACCAGCCAGCTCATTTCTCTTCTCACAAAAGGAAACCCACATCTAATACTGGGGATAATATGTCCAGTCATATTAGAATCCAGTTAGGACAAAGAGTAATTCCACAAATTTGTACTGTATGTCCCATTTTATTGGTTTCTGGATAACTCATTGGCTAAAAGAGTTCTTGTTTTCATTTGTGTACTTTTGTGAATAATTATTTGTAATCCTTGTTAATTCATCAAGGGACACTAGTCAACTTCCCATCTATTTCTGTTGGCTGACTGCATAACTAGTAGTGAATGGTATCAGTGGCAGCAGAGGTATCGCATCCCCCTTGGGCTGCTCAGGGCAGAGGGTTGGGAGGGATCTGCGATGCAACGGTGCCTGTAAGAAATTTAAGTGTCGGGTGGAGTGGAAGGGGCTCAGGGCAGGGGTAGTGGTGTGCGTGTAGGGTAGCTCAGGACTGCAGGTGGGGATGTGGGGGTGCAGGAGTCAGAACAGGGGTTTGGAGTTGTGGAGGGGCAGGGAGCTGTGTGTTTGTGTACAGTGCAGAAGGAGTAAGGGTTAGGGGTGTTAGGAGGGGCTCAGGGGCAGGAGCTGGGTATGTATGTGCAGGGGGGATTGCAGCGAGGGTGCAAGTGTGCTATTTAGGGGAAATGGGTGGGGGGACGGAAGACCCCCAAAACATTCATTCTAGAATGGTGCTTGCTGTTCTCCTGCATCACTGTCAGGGAGTGAGTGGGAATCTCACAGCATGGGTCACTCGTGCCTCTGTCCCTTCCCTCCCCAGCCAAAAGGGAAAGAGCAGTGCATTGGGGTGCACCAGCTTTCTTTCATCTCTGAGCAGTAGTCATTAGTAAACAGATGGAGTTGGGGCAGAACTCATTTGTGGGAGCTTGCAAGAAATGATAGTCGTTCGAAGCTGCTTCATGATTTGCATTAATATTGTTGGTGTATAAAATCAGAAGATTCAAAGAAGGAGAAAAACAGTAAATAAAGAAGGAAGGTATTTGTGGATACAGAATGACAAAGTCTCTAGGTAAACACAAACAGTGGCTATTCTTATGTCACTAAGGAACTGAGATAAAAACAGTGCCAGATGGGATTTAATACATACAAAATATGCATTAAAAGATTAACAGAGGAGTATAGTATTTGTTTCTTAAACTAATAAGTATCAGGCATTGATAACCCATAAAAAGAAAACGGTTACAGAAACACCCACAAGGAAAACCTTAACTTGTCATGTCTGGGGAAGAGCAGGAAATCCAGCCGGAATGATTATGAAGGGGGCGGTGAAAGCTGAGAGGAGGCTGCATCGCAGATGATGCTTCTCTTACCCAGAACTACAACTCAGATTGAAATATGGACCGTTAGAACAATGTATGAGGCTGGCAAGACAGCACAAATAGCAGCAGAAATGCAACAATACAAGCTGGCAGTTTTGGGGCTGTGCGAAACAAGATGGATACAATCAGGACAACTGTGTCTAGCAACAGGTGAAACCCATATTTATTCAGGGCATGAGGAGGATGATGCACCACACACAGAAGGAGTAGGTATGCTGTTGTCCAAGGATGCAATTGGATCCCTAATTGAGTGGACAGCAGTGTCAGCATGGATCATTACAGCCAGGTTTTACACCAAGATAAACAAGATTCTGATTATACAGTGCTATGCCCCCACAAACGATGCTGATGAAAATATTAAAACAGGGTTCTATGAGACTCTCCAAAGTATTATTAACAAGGAAGGTAAGAAAGATGTATTGATTTTGATGGGTGACTTCAATGCCAAAATCGGAAGTGACAACACAGGAAAGGAGCAGTACATGGGTACAGAAGGGTTAGCAAAAGCCAATGAGAACGGCAACCTCTTCAGTGACTTCTGCGTATTTAACAGATTGGTGATTGGTGGGAGTATCTTTCCACACGAAAGAATCCATAAAGCAACCTGGGTTTCACCAGACCACTGGACGGAAGATCAAATTGACCATATCTGTATCAGCAGCACCTTCAGACGTTCTATGCAAGATGTACACGCAAGAAGAGGGGTGGATGTGGGATCCGACCACCACCTTGTCTTAGCAAAGTTCAGGCTGAAACTGAAAAAGCACCACATGCAAGTAAACAGGCCAGGGCCGAGATGTAACACAGAACTCCTGAGAGATCAGGTAACAAAATCACAATTCCAGTTAGAACTGTTAAACAGATATGCAGTCCTTAGAGATCTAAGATCAGAAGATGTAGCGGTAGAGCAAGTATGGGAAAGCTCTAAATCAGCATGGAAGGAAGCTTATGAGAAAATCCTGGGCAAAAGAACAAGACAACACAAAGAATGGATATCACCAGGGACTCTAAGGAAGATAAAGGATAGAAAAGACAAGAAAGCAGTTGTCAACAGCAGCAAGACCTGAGCTATCAAGGCAGAAGCGCTGCGATTGTATGCAGAAGCTAACAAGGAAGTGAAGAAAAGTATAAAGAGGGATAAAAAGAACTTTGTGGAAGCACTAGCACAACAAGCTGATCAAGCCGTAGGCCAGAAGAATCTAAAATAACTGTATAATATCACAAGTAAGTTAACAGGTGCAAGACGGACAGTAGATCGTCCCATGAAAGACAAGGATGAGAGAGCCTTGTCAAGTCTAGCTGAACAACTTACTCAATGGAAAGAACATTTTGAGGATCTCCTTAAACCGCCCAGCACCCATAGATCCACCAGACTTACCCTCAGCTCCAATACCACTACCAATAAATACAGACAGACCAACTAAGGAGGAGATAAGGAAGGCCATTTCTCTGCTGAAAAGTGAAAAAGCTCCAGGGCCGGACTGCATTCCCTCGGAAGCAGTGAAGGTGGACCTTGAAACCTCCACAGACATGATGTACGAACTCTTTGGCAGAATATGGGACACTGAGGAAATACCACGAGACTGGAAACATGGACACATAAGAAAGGAAGTTTGAATGAATGCACAAACTGGAGAGGTATCACTCTGATGTCTATTCCTGGGAAAGTCTTTAACAGGATCCTGTTGGAGAGAATGAAAGCAGAGATTGACAGGCTGTTGAGGGATGAACAAACTGGTTTTTGGAGTGAGAGATCATGTGTAGACCAGATAACGACCTGGAGGATCATCATAGAACAGTCATTGGAATGGAACTTCCCACTGTGTATAATTTTCATAGACCTTGAACAGGCCTTTGATAGTGTAGACAGAAATACACTGTGGAGACTGTTGCAGTATCATGGCATTCCCCAGAAGATCATTAATCTCATTTGAGCCAATTATGAACCCTCCACTTGCCAGGTTATACATAATGGCACTCTGACGGAATGTTTCACTGTCCGACCAGGTGTGAGACAGGGATGTCTACTGTCACCATTCCTTTTCCTTATAGTTATGGGTTGGATTATGGTAAAAACAACAAGCGGACACCAGAGAGGTATTCAGTGGACCTTCTCTTGTCAATTAGAGGATATCGATTTTGCTGATGACATTGCTCTCCTGGCACGTCGGCATGAGCATATGGACAGCAAAGTTGCAGCACTGGATAGTGCTGCCTCAAAGGCAGGCCTGAAAATCAGTAGATGTAAAACTAGAACTATGAGGGTCAACCACACTAAACAAGACAACATCACTTTAGGGGGAGAGACCCTCGAAGACGTCGAACAATTTACTTATCTAGGTAGTGTTGTGAATAAAGATGGTGGTACTGACCTAGACATCAAATCCAGGACTGGCAAAGCCACAGCAGCATTTCAAACTCTGTGGCCAGTGTGGTGATCACATAACATCTCTGTTGAAACAAAGCTGAGAATCTTCAATTCAAATGTAAAGTCCGTCCTGCTGTGTGCCTGTGAATCATGGCGCACCACAAATTCCTCAACACACGAACTGCAGAGGTTTTTGAATAGATGCCTGAGGTACATATTACAAATAAGATGGCAAAACAAAGTCACGAATGAACATCTGTGGACATGAACAGGCCAAGAGCCAGTGGGGATCCAAATAAAAAGGAGAAAATAGGGATGGCTGGGACATACTTTGAGGAAATCCCCATCCAGCATTGTTTGACGTGCCGTAAAATGGAATCCGCAGGGGAAATGCAACTGAGGAAGACCCCAAATAACATGGAGGAGATCTACAGTCACAGAAGCACAAGAACTGGGATATTCATGGGGCCAGATTGAAGCCATTGCCCAAGATAGAACCAGGTGGAGGAGCCTTGTGGATGACCTGTGCCCCACTTGAGGTTCACGGGTTAAAAAAAGGCATTGATTTGCCAGCAGGAGATAAAAGAAGATAGAGACTGTAAAAATAGCATTGTACATACCCAGCTAGATATCTGTGGTGTAAAAACACACACTTTAGGAAGTGCCAAGGACTCAGAACTCTGCTTCACAATATATGACAGTCCTCTTATTTATCAGTAGAAGATGGTCCCCTCTGTAAATGAATAATCATTGCTAAGCCTTTTGGGGTCCAAAAGGTCAGACACAGTGTACCTTAGCAGGTTTGTAACTAAAACTTTTCTTCTTTTTTCAGTAGTAAGTGGATAAAGTGGAAACTAAAATTATTGTATCTTTAAGGCCATGTTCGTTACTTGTAACTAGAGATGAGGAGATTTTGCTCCCAGAATAAAGTTAATTTTGTTTAAGAAAACAAAATCTTACAAGCATGCTTCAAGATCAGTCATTTTGATTCCAATCCAGTTCTCAGTGAAGTCAAAGTTAAAATTCCCATTTCCCTTCAGCTCGCTATCTCCAGGCTGCTGCTACACTACATTCTCCTTTTGGAAGGGGGTATGCAAATGTGGCCAATCAGAAACGTAAATAAAGCACAGATTTACAAATGTTGTGGGATCTCGTTTCTGGATGAGCTATTTTCGAAAGCCAAAACAGCTGTGTGGACAAGGTTCATTCAAAAGGAAAGCCAGCCTTTGAAAGCACCCTTCTTCCTGAAAAAAAATGGGGAAGATTTGTAAATCTGAGGAATGAGGAAGATTGATAAATCTGCACCTCATCTGCGTTTCTGATTAGTGGCATTTGCATTCCCTTTCCAAAAGGGGAATGTAGTGTAGCTGCAGCCCTATACAGCAGTGTTATTTAGAAATAATCCATTCTGGAATGGCTATTCCTAAATAGCTACGCATAAGAATGCATTTCAAAATAGCACTCATCTATTTTGAAACAGCATGTCCACACACAGTGTCTATTTTGAAATAGTGCCATTGGATGCTATTATAGCTTACTTAGCGCTATTCTGTGTCTTAACAGCACCTATTTTGAATTTTTTTGAAATAAGCATTATTCCACCTGCAATGAGGTTTGCAGAATTTGAAATCATGCACCTACTATTTTGAATTTATTTCAAAATAGCATGTGCATTATATAGATGCTCACAAAGTTGTTTCTTATTTGAAATAACTTTGCTATTTAAACAACACTAGAGTTGGATAAGGGCCCATTTTAAGAACTCTTCCATTCTGTTGTTTAATATACTACTCTTGTATATTAATTCTGCCCCTACGCTGTTCTCGCTTGATTGTGGAAGGGCCTTTAAGGGCAGAACGGGTCCAGTTCTATTATGTGGGAGGACAGCTTGTGAGAAGCCCAAGAACCACAGAGCCCAAGGAGTTTTGGAGTTAAAAGAGAAGCATGATTACCTATCTCAAAAATAATCATCTCACCCATTCTTCTGTGGAGAGGAACTTAAAGTTGCAGCTACAGTTGTACCCAGGGAGGTGTTTCCTTGTGTCTTAGGAGAGAGACAGACAGGAGGATTCTTTGTCTCCTTTGGAATGTCTTTAGAGATTTCCATTTACTTTGGCCATGTGTGAGTTCCAGGATGTCATCTAGATTAAGGTCACAAAGCTTCAAGGAGTCTCCTGTAGTTTGCTAATGCTAATGTAAGAGTAAGTACGAAATGTGTTCCTTCTCCAAGACGAGGTAGTAGGTAGTAGAAGTTGCAATCTGTTCAGTGGAGTTTTTAAGAAGGAATAAATTTAAATTTAAATATTTTATCCTTCTAAAATATGATTTTAATGAATCTATTAAAGCCCTCCACCATGTCTGTTATCTTCAGGGAGTCCATTAACTCAGGACATTGTAGTCTTAGAGAAAATCTAGGTGGAACCACTTTTCCAGAGACCAGCAGAAGGGTTCTCAACAGATAACATTTTAGGGGCCCTATTATTCAAAATAATAGTATGCCTTCAGCTCCTGTTGGAATTGATTGGACCTATGACACAACGCATGGTGGGACTGGGTCTGAAGATGGACTCATTCAGTATCCATAAATTATTTACATTGATGTACGGTTCATGAATATGGGAAATAAAAGTTCAAAGCTGCCAAGCATCACACAAACAAGTAGTCCCACTGAAAGATAAGACTGCTCATGTGATCAGTTTTTGCATAATCATGCCCTTATTTTGTTTATGCATAATTACTTTTTGTTTGTTTTCATAAAATAAAAAAAATCTTGTTCTAAATAAAAATCACGTTCTTTCCAATACATTACTTTCTTTCCAATGTTAACTGTGTGAGTGATCTAGTGCATTTGTTATCCAAGCAGAAGTATTCACTTTTACCTTTTTCTAATCCCATTTGGGGAAGTGAAAACCTGTTCCTTCTTACTGAAATCATCTGGAAACTGAAGTATATTAACATTAAAAGGCTGGACTTTATATAATTTACTCTCCATAAATATGTCCCTGTTGCATAAAAACAAAATATTTGAATATAACTGAACATTATGTGTTTTGGTGTGAGTGGGGATGGGAGCTTGACTGTATTTGGTTTCCTGTACAAGTTCACATATTTAGTTTGTCTTTGCACAAAAATGAACATATGAAATAAAAGTTGCTAATGCCATGAGAAGTGGGGAGAAGGCAAACTTGGACTATCAGAAATGGAAATATTGTGTCAAGTAATACAAAGAAGGTGGTGAATTAATTTTAGAAATCAGAGAGAGAGAGAGAGAGGAATAAAATTTCCCAAGAGCAAACAAAAATGAGAAGAATGGCTAAAATAAACAGAACTGATGTTCATTTCCAAAAAATCTTCTCAAAATAAATGGACTCATCTTTAGCCCAAATAAGGACAAACCATCAGAAGAAGTTGAAAACTCTTTACAGCACTAGTCTTTCTGCAAGTATGTACAAATGTTACATCATATGACTGGTTTAAGCTGATGTTTCTTGGGCAATATTTCCATATTATTACTTGACTCTCGAAACAGAATAATTTATTGTAAACAAATTGCATCTAGGCTAGTCCTATATTCTTTTAACTGGAAACCGGAGGAGAAGAAAATTGAAAGAGTTTTATGTTACTGGTTGGTGTTTTATGGACTTCTGGCATCTGACTGCCAAAAATTGTCAGAATCTTCCAGTTTTGGTAATTAAATCAGCATGGGGACTTTATCATATCTTAAATAATTAAGGCCTCAAATTAATTAGTTTTAGAGATGTTGAAGATCTGTAAGATTATTTTCTCCTTCTTCCTGCAAAAAGCAGTAAGACTACAAGATAATGGCAATTTTAGCATGCCAATATTTGCAATCACATCTGTGCTCTTCTATGGATGGGTAGAGAAGTGCACATGCATATTTTTATGCTGAAGTATGAATTGTTCCAAATGAATTGGAGTCCCACCATGGCGTGTTCCTTTAAGGCTACCCCAAAGCTTTGCGCTTAGAGAGACAGGATATGTGAGGTAATTAGATCAATTTCTGCTGGTGAAAGAGACAAACTTTCAAGCTTGCACAGAGCTCTTCCTCAGGTCTTTGATCTAACACACAGTGCATGAAAGCAGCTTCCTAAAAGTTAGGCACTTCAATTCAAAGAAACTCTGCCTGTTTCACTTCCTCAGTTTTTATCCTCCCCAGGTTAATTCTGCATATAGAACAACAGCACTGCTTCACGTTGGCCTGATTACTCATTGTGCTATGTCTGTTACTACTGACAGTTCTTGAAAATTTGATTTTCTTTGGTCAGGAAATAAGGGCATTTTGCATTACGCTGTTGGCATGACATTTAGCAAAGCTCTGGATAGTTAGCTTTTAATATAGGATTTTGGGATGGGGATCTCCTCTGGAGTAATAAAATAGTATTAGGGAAATGAGAAAGGCCTAACAGAAAGGAGGACAGGCCAAAAAAGGAGGATAGGGACCCTGCATGAGAAGAGCAGGAATATTGGAGGTCTCCAGAGGATACAGCTGAACAGATGTCCAATCTTTTGTTATTCATCCTGCTCTGTTCTCTGGGGCTGAGTTGACCTTGACCAAGTGGGACCAATGCATTTCTGCTTCAGAGAAAGCAAGGCTGGATTTGAGATCCACACAGGCTGTGTGCTCTGAGGTTGTCATAAGGGGCCAATGAAATAGGATTAGGAAGGTTGGGAGAATGACAGTTCTACTTAATGAAGACTTCTGAGATTCTGGCATTTGGTTTTACACCAGAACGAGTAAATCCTTCAGAATTTTTCACAAGAGGGAATTTTGATGAAACATGGTTTTGACTCAAAAAGGAGAGCTTTTCAGATTCCATTTTTTCTGTGGAATTGACCGGAGGGAATCTACCCTGAAACTGAAGAATTTTTTTCTGTCAGAAATCTCATCAAAATTAATACATTTCCACAAAAAAATTGTTCCAGTGAACTGGCACTTTCTGGTAACCATTTAGGCCAAAATGCTTCTACCAACCCTGTAGCTGACTGTGGACTCATTGGTGACAAACTACACTGGCTGAGTGGGTTCTTATTGCAGTCTCTTCCTTTCCTGTAACTTGTGTTGATGCCCTGAAAGACGCTCAGTTGATACTAGAATTTGGCCATTAATGCTATCATTTTAATTAGGTTAGACATTTAACATCATTGTACTCAAGACTAAACCAGAAAACAGTGGCAGAGTAAAATGGGAACACATGCTGCAGGAGTAGATACTTTTTGGAGGACTTCAGATTGATGGGAAAACAAAAACCAACCCTAATACTGTACAGTAATATCGGTCATGATGGCTGGTTCCAAAGGGATATGCTAGTGCCTGTGTCACACAGTGAAATGGGAAATAAGACAGTGTTTGAGATGACTAATGAATATTTCCATGATAAATTCTTTCCATCACCGAAAGGAAAGGGGCTGGTGTGGTGCTGAATTTCTCCTTCTAGAGCTGTTTGCCCTTATGCTTAATGGAAGTTGAGGGCACTTCACCATTTCAAGGAGCAATCAGCGTCTTTTGGCATCAGGTATAAGACAGAGTCTTCTAACATCACCAATACAGAGAAGGAACAAGTACATATTCTATTGTGATTGGATATCAGTAGTAACAAAGAGGAACCTGGGATGTCATAATGACATTATGCTACTTGAACAAGTAAGAGCTTGGAAACTGAGATAAGGCCAAATAACTAAGTGTAAACCAACAATTAACTATTTTTTCTTGTTGCTATTCTTCCATTAGGATTTTGTGCTTTTTTTAAAATCTTCAATAAATTTTGGAATAATGCTTAGACAGGGACTGCATTAAGAAGTATTCAGATACATGCACCATGATGCCCTGACCTTAAAAATAGACAGATGGCTGAAAGAACAGTTCTTTGCTCTTTTTTATTTTTGTATTTTTTTGTTTTTTTAATTTTTGAAGGACCAGACCTGACCATTCGTGAAACCCAGTTAAAGAGAACAATCTTAGTCATGAGCAGGTATATGTAGTTGGAGGGTAGTACTGCTTTGATTGTTGAGGAAGCTGATTAAAAGGCAGTCCCTAAGTAAGTCTCTTGGCCTGTGGGCTGTAGAAAATGGTGGATGGGGAAGGGCTTTTTTATGTTCCCAAACAAACAGTTTTTTGGTTTCCTTCCTGCCTTTCACCCAGGGCAACAAAGAGGTCTTTGGACTGAAATTTCAGTTAAGCCCTGGCTTGATGAGCTCATAGAGTTCTTTATAGTGCTGCAAAATTGAAATCCCTCTCCTTCTTTTTGGGGGGAGGTGTTTTGGGGTTGTGCAGTTGGATTTTCTTTTCATGCCTATGTAAATCTCCATTTGAACAAGCTGTTTTTTATTAAGAAGATGAAATGGGTTTATTTCTTTGTGAGTTGAGGCTGATTGATTTGTTTAAAGCACCTTTCAAGAATAAAAGCGAAGTAACAATTCATGATGGTTTTTTTTTTAATTTTCCATTCATTCTGAAGTGAGTATGGCTGACTGTGTCAATTTGACAGTGTTCTAGAATAGTGTTTTTTTTTCTTCTCTTTCTCACAAAGTGTTTTTTTTCTTCTCTTTTGCACTCAGCCTTTGTAGGCTCATGAAATGCAGGAAAGATCTAAAGAAAGCATGTCAAAAAGCTAACATGAACCTTAATTCACTGATGAATAGGGCAAAATTAATTGGGTAGCATGGTGGATTTGCTTACTTGTTGACCTTGCTGCAGCCCCGTTGAGAGACTGACTTCTAAATGAGGTAAAATGCTCAATTTCCAGATCTCTTGATAAAGCATGCAAAAGAGTCCCTGCAGGGTGGTAAATCTGAATGGAAAGAGGTACCTTGACTGGCTCAGTTACCCTCATGAACTCAGAGCTGACTTTGGCCAAAAGGTTGCAGGAGAAACATTCTTTGTTTTGATTATGTTAAAAATATGATGTAAATTTGAACTACTTCTCACTCAGTAAAATTTAAATCAAAATCAAGAAAAGAAATCCTTTGCTTTATCAGAATTGTTCATTAGAGATGCCTCCATCAATTCATTAAATAGTTATGAGTACTGACTGGTCTTGTGAGATACTGTTAAATGCCATCTGTGTTCTGTAGCAGTCATAAGCTACTTCAAACAGGGGTAACTTGAGCATTACTGCAAAGACTGAATTAGAGTAAAGCAGGCAGGGCAGTGAAAAAGCACAGATCCATTACATGGCATTTGAAAGACTGTGCCTGTACAGTGAGCTTTCTCTGTAAATGTATCACAGTTTTAAAGAGAGCCTGCTTTTGAGTGGAAATGCATCATCTTGCCAGCTGGTCTGAAAAATCTTCACCTTGAAGTCTTATTCTATTCCCCAAGGTCAGATAGCCCCTTTGTGAAGCCCAGGATCAGATGACTTCGTTTTCAATGCACTGCCCATTGTGGAATCAATCGCTTCACAGCTCATTTCTTAATTGACATTTTATGTCCAGTTGCCAAGCAAATGGTGTATTTTGACTTAAGCATAAAGGCTTTAGAGGAACCAAAAGCTGTGACAAATAACTTGAAAAAGTTTAAGATGCATCTGTGGCTGATTAGTAATGGAGCACTTTTTTTTACTCTTTCGGCACCTAGTTTTACAATGGCTTTCTAAGATGTGTTTGCCAATGATCCCAGCACAGTAAATTCTAACTATGTACCATTGCAATCATCGTACCAAACCTACAGATGAGGTCTCACCACTAATGGAGCGTTAGGCACATTGTGTTCTGCTATCCCTAGGCCTGCAGGAGGTACTGGGATAGAAGATCAGAGAAATGCCTCATTTGAAAGAAGGAAAGATCCACATACCTCCAAAAGTGTGTTAGGCTGTCAGAGGCTGGTAGTCCAGTTGCAGAGCAGTTGTCTCTGTATGTGGTCTATGAGTCACCAGTTGGCCATGCAACCTTTTTCAATTGAGGAACAATCTGAATATCAGAGTGACAAGATGGAGGTGGAGACAGTCTCATACCTTTGACATTAAACTTGGGTAAAGTGATTGTTAACATCCTCTTTCTGTAATATTGAAGTCCGCTTTACCATTGACGTCAATGGGAACAGTATCGGGGGAAATTAATTTAGAAATACAGGCAACAATTAAAAAAACAAAGGCCTGATTCTACAAAGCAAATGGTTACTTTGGATATGCTGTATTCTTGCTGCAGAAGGTTTGTATATCTCAAAGGAGGCAAAGACAGAACGTCATTGTTAAATGGCAAACGTATTCATATTCCTAGGAAAATTGTGCAAGTGAAGCCAATAGAAAGGGGCAAAGACTATGGCAGATGGAAAATTGGAGAACTAAGGGGAATTTTCAAGGGCAAATAGCCATGTGGATCAAAAGCAAGTAAGAAATATAGTAACTCACATGGTTTAAATTGTGATGGGAACTTTCTGCGTCACTGTAGGGGCTTGTCTGCATACTTGGCTTGATCTAATTCTTGACCTTCCCCCCCACCCCTCCACTCTCTGATTTGCTCATCTTTGTTATCTTTTTCTGATTTGTCCTCCTTGCTTACTGTTTTTGGTTCTCTGTGCCTTAAATATTGAGTCTGTTCTGGTCTGGCTATGGTCTGAAGAAGTGGGACTGTCCCACGAAAGCTCACCTAATAAACCATTTTGCTAGTCTTTAAAGTGCTACTTGACTGCTTTTTGTTTTAAATAAGGAATATGTTTAAATATATTTTAATAGAGTAGGAAAATCAGTTTGAGGTTACCAGTGAGTGAAAGGAGCAAACATAGAGGATAGGAACATTGCAGGAAAGCTAATTTGCACTACCTTTTACTATACTGGGAGATGAGGAAATATAAATTCTTGAGTTGTTGCTCCAGAACTGTTATTTGTGGGTAATAAAAATGGGCCACTGTTGAATGGAGGTAACAAAAGAGGCAATGATTGAACAAACAGGGGGTTTTAAATTATGTCAATAATCAGAGCTGGGTGATGTGCACTTGCAAATTCTGGGTATTTTAAAGAGTATAATGCCTGAGCTGCTATTAATACATACGTTATCATAAAATGCATTAAGGGTTTGGAGGGTCAGATATGTAAATATTTGTTTGAAGTGTGAAAGGTGATCTTGGAGGTGGCAAAGGTAGGAAGTCGATCTTCAATACCAAGCCAACTAGTAGAAAAATGAATTTCCTGTATTGTTAGAAAATAAGCTAGCTGGAGATAATATAAGGACAATTCACCATGGTTTCACAAAGGAAAATTGTCTTTTTTCAATTTAGTGCAATTATCTGAAGGGCTGAATCACAGAAAAGCAGTTACAATTCATAAGGTATACGTAAATGGCAATTAAAATGAAGTGATTATGGCGCTGAGGAGTAAAGACTGACATAGTTTAGAAACTGGTTATAGTGGTGAAACACCAGTTGAAATGAGTGGTCAGATTTTATTTGAAGGCCTATTAATAATGTGATGACCCAAGAAGCTATATGAAGACCCATGTAGTTTAATAGGTTAGGAGGTCCTCTTTTGAAGATTAAAATATCTGGCATGTTCAGTTAACTATACAAAAGTTTGGGGAGTTGGGTTCAAATAAGCACCTCTCCACCAAGATTCTGTCTGAATTGTCTGAAACTCTTGCATATGTGAACATGGACTGGAGATGCCACATAGACTCCACCGTAACATAGTACTTTCTGATTTGGTTAGGATTGAAGTGCCCCCAAACCAGTCTTTACATGGCGTTTGACACTTTTTTCTATGGCTAGTCTGGACTTTTACCTAGAAAAGTTGACATGTAGAATTCTTCTCGTTGTACGTGCCAGAAATTTTCAGAAATTTTAGAAATTTGGATCTCTTCTTATTTCATCTGCACTGGGTCCTTACTGCAGTCTCCCACGATAAATTTTTTCTATGCTCTGATCTTTTTAAAAGGAAAACTACTACATTATAGTCTACAACAGGGGTAAGCAAACTTTCACATCAGGCTCCGCTTTTCAGCCCTGCAAATATCCGCCCCCACAACCTTCCTTTATGTCTCATTTGCCAAGAGAAATCCACCGCCAACAAAAAATGCAGCCTTGGGAGAATATGTTAAATGTTCGTGAAAGTCCTGCAGTAAATGTCACATTACGAATGATTGCGTGCGCTGTTCTTAAAATAGGGGTTACAAAACGTATGGTTTAACATTATTTATTAAGTACTCTGTTACATGCGTTGCGACTCTTGAATTATTGAGGTTTTTACTGAATTGGAAAAAATTGGCTCTTGATCGTTTGGTTGCTGACCCCTGGTTGAGGATAAGGTCTGCAATATTCATTAACCTGGAAGCTTATGTGTGCAACCCTTTGGGACTGGAAAAACCTCATTATACGATGAATAAAATCTCCAATGATCCTCTTCACATTTGACTGGGGTGTCCGGGTGGAGTCTTAAAACTGGATTGTTTTAAGGGAACGGTGTTGGTAACCAATAAGATATTATAGAAACTCTTGTGTTGGTTAGGTTGCAAATGTAAGTAATGGAATATCCACCAGCTTTGGGGAATGACTTCCCATTCTTTGCAGTTCAGCCTAATTGAGTGACCTCAGTTGGCTCCCTTGGGACCCTGGTCACAGCTGCCCAAATGAAAAATGTCAGCACCCAGCTAGGCTGCTTGGGCCTTGTGTTGGCTTCAGACTGTACCTCCCTGGAACTTCACACTACTCTCTGTCTTTTTTTCCACTTCAGATTTGTGTTGGACTCAGACTGACAACTTCACATTTAGAGGAACAAGTTGGGTGAGGTAATATCTTTTTTTGGACCAACTTCTGCTGGGTAGAGAGACAGAAGTTAGTCCAATAAAAGATATTACCTCACCCGGCTAGTTTCTTGGGATCAGCACAGTGAAAACAGAACTGCATTGCATTTAGAAGATTATAATCTGTACCATAAGGACTATTCCGGCAGCTTTCCTGAAAACACTAATTATTTGGGGCTCCCAGAGGTTGCATAGATGGCCCGCCAGGTCCTATCAGGCTATTTGTATGCTCACAATTGCAGTTAAATAGTGCCAAGCATAACGTAATTTACATTCAACTACTACCGTAGTCAAGTGCAGTGTAGTATTAAAACTGGGTAACAAATCATGCAAGGAGAAAAATGGTATGGAATTTGGCAGTGAAGAGCTATTGCAAATTAATAAGCAAGCTTTGAGTTACAGCAGGGTCAAGATGAGGCCTAAGCATTTAGACTTTTTCTTTTTAAATTCCAGTCTATAATATAATTTTTCTAGGTCTGGTTTAATTAAACTGGTAATTCTAGAAATCATAGGGTTTATTCAGGTTGCTTTGTACCCCTTTCAAATGAAAGAACAAATTATATTTCAATAGATGAATTAAAATATACCAAACAGGTGGTCCTTTCATTTTTGTAGTGTTAAATATTAGAACATAAGAACATAAGAATGGCCATACTGGGTCAGACCAAAGGTCCATCCAGCCCAGTATCCCGTCTGCCGACAGTGGCCAATGCCAGGTGCCCAGAGAAGGAGAACAGAAGACAATGATCAAGTGATTTATCTCCTGCCATCCATCTGCTGCCCTTGTACTGAAGGCTAGGGCACCATACTTTACCCCTGGCTAATAGCCATTTATGGGCCTAACCTGCAAAAATTTATCAAGCTCTTTTTTAAACCCTAATAGAGTCCTGGCCTTCACAGCCTCCTCCGGCAAGGAGTTCCACAGGTTGACTGTGCGCTGTGTGAAGAAAAATTTCCTTTTATTAGTTTTGAACCTACTACCCATCAATTTCATTTGGTGTCCCCTAGTTCTTGTATTAGGGGAAAAGGTAAATAATTTTTCTATATTCACTTTCTCCACACCATTCATGATTTTATATACCTCTATCATATTGCCCCTCAATCGCCTCTTTTCCAGACTGAAAAGTCCCAGTCTCTCTAGCCTCTCCCCATATGGGACCATATAATTGCTCAAATTCCTACCCTGAGATCTGCATGTCTAACGAATGTTTTCACTTTTGGGGTCTGGATGATGATGGCATTAGTTAATGAGCTAATGGTGTCTTTTCCTTTGGGGATGCAGGTTCAAAGCCAGTCCTGATTGGTTGATGAGCAAAGCTGTTTTCCTTTGACGAATGGTTAGCAGTCTGTGTGTCATGATCTATCTTAACCCACTTCTTCATGGGTAGGCACCCACAACATGAGTATTGAAAAGGAGTATGTTCCCTAATAGCTGTTTCCTCTGTTTATGTGCTGGAATTGTAGCTGGCATTAATTGGATACCTTAATGCCAGTCACAGTGGAGAAGCAGAAGATGGAATGGGCAGAGGGAATGAAAAATGTCTGCTGTTCAAGGGGATCCTACAGCTTAGGCATGTAAAGCTGATTGGAAGGACAGTGTGAAATAAGCTTGCTTGGTATCTAGATATTTTCATGGGCTGCATCTGTCAACCTGGCATCTTTCATGAACAGCAAATTCACTTTTCAAACAGTAGAAAATTTGTTTCCTCAAAAATGGGCCCCCTGTACAGTACAGTCTCAGTTCAGCAGAGGTCTTTTGGGAGCTGTATGGCTGCAGGTTATTGGTCAGCTCGAGCAAAGTGCTCAGCTGAGTTGCTGAATATCCTCAATTTCCATTGCAACAAGAAGGCTCTTGGCACCCATGTATTATCAGTCCTTCACACAGAAACAGTCTGCAGAGCGATCAGTTTAATGCCACATAACATTTAGCTTTATTTAAAAAATAAGCTAAATGTTATTGAATTTGCAAAATTTGTTTCCGGCTTAGGTGTCTCTCACCCTCCAAACCCTCTGCAGGTTATAGGCTTAATGAACCCAAGTGCTTTAAGAGCCCTTGCAGATCTTTTTCCATCATTAATTTAATGCTGTGAAGTGAAAGCCATAAATCAGGGTTTTTCAGATGATATATGGTAATCACCCAGATGGAACTTCATCTCACTCAATAAATTCGGAGTAACTGAAAGGATCTGATTACAAAAAAGTAAATTAATTAAAGCTACCATGTAGCGAGCAGCTGTGGCCCTCTGCTGATGCAGAGGTGGAGGAGGCTACTCAGAGGCCCTGGTGGGTGGGCCCTGAGCCAGAACACCAGGGCCCCGCCCCTCAGAGGGCAGGGCCTGAGGCCAGAAGGGGCAGGGGCGGAGCTCAGAGCCCATTAACTGTTGGGCCACCGTGCTGGGAGGGAGCTCCTGCTCGCACTCCTGGGCGCCGGGGCAGAGAGCCCCTGGCCACCTGGCCTCTTGGCGAGAACTTCCCCCCAGCTGCACAGACCAGCCTGGGCAGCTACAGATACGGCTGCCCCAGGGTACCTACCTGGATTTCCTGGATCTACCAGGGCCCTCACGCTGGTGGAGAGCCCCCTCCCTGGAGGGCCTGCCAGGCCCAAACAGACGGCCTGGGCCTAGGCACCCAGAGGCCCCGGGAGCGGCTGACTCTGGAGTTCCACCGGACCCCTGCAGTGCAGAAGCCCCCGACGTCCTTGGACCCACCGTGCTGTCGCCGCCAGACTACCCCAGTGACGTAGAGATGTCGGACTGGCCGGAGCCCCTGAAGGCAGATGACTTGGAGGGGACCTACCCGCCGGGACCCGCCTACCAAACTGACTGGGCCCCAGCCATATGGAGGTGGAGGTAGGAAGTGGCCTGGGGAACGCTTCACCGGAACCCATGGCTGTGTGTTGTGGCCTGGATCCCCACTGCCATGGCCAGGTGTAAGCGATCCACAGCGCCCCGGGCCAGGTCGCAGTGGAGGGGGAGGGCCTGTGACCCTCTACCCTCCCCCCACCGGCGGGTCAACCGTCACCGAGCTAAAGCCAACCCCGCGGAGGGGAGAGCCAAACTCCACTGTAACTGTTGCCCCGCCCTGAACGGAGGGCTGGGTTTTTCCCCAAACACTGTAACTGCTGCCCCACCCTGAACTGAGGGCTGGGTTTTTCCCCAAACACTGTAACTGCTGCCCCGCCCTGAACTGAGGGCTGGGCTTCTTCCCAAACACTGCAGCCTTACCTGTCACCCCGCCCTGCCGCAAGGGCCAGGGCCCTCTGAACTACTTACAGGCTGCCTGCTGCCTTGCCTCAAGGGAAGGGTGAGCCTTTGGAGCCGCCCCGCCCAGGTCAGAGGCAGCCTCCCCAGCTGGGGCCGACCGCCAGGCGGTTCCTTAAAGGAGCCAGAGCCCGGGGCCGTTAGGACTGCGGGCAGCTGTGATAGCCCGTGGCTCCCAGCAAGGGGCGCTATTGTAGCGCGGGCCTCTACATACCATTGGAAATTTGTCAGGATATGACTCAACCCTTGGGGCGCCTGTCACAAAGAGAAAGGAACTTTATCATCTTGTATGTGGTTACATTGTCTTTTCAGCGAGAATTTAAAACATGTCCATGTCATTACAGCTTTGTACCCTGTGTTGTAACCTAAAAGAAATGCAGTGGGGCAGCTAAATGTTGATCCAATAAAATCTTTTAGTGCTGGATTTACAACTGGTTTGCCCTCCTCAAAAAAGCAATTATGAATATGTAGCAAGAACAGCATGTGTCACAAAGTCTTCTAGAAGAGGCCAAAAATTTTACCAATATATGTGCTGCTCCCTTCTCTTTCTGCTCTAAACTGCTGTTCTATCTGGTGAGTGGAATATTCTTTAAAACAGAATAGGGCCATAATAAACAAGGTATCCTAGTGGCAGTTGCAATTTGCATTAGTTAAAAGCAATGTATTCCTCATAAAAGGCACTAAAGTCCTCTGTTTTAGCTACAGACTGATGGGGTAGAAACATGGAAAATGTCCTTCATCTGGCCCTCAAACATACCTCAGCAGATTTTTGAGAAACTACTAATACGAATAATGAGGTCAACCAGAAATAACAAGCAGTCTTGTAGCACCTTAGGGTATGTCTACACAGCTTTGTTATTTCGAAATAACCTACCTAGCATCTGCATGACACAACTGCCATTTTGAAATAAACTCAAAGTAGAGGGCATCTTATTTTGAAATTGGTAACCCTCATTTCACAGGGATTTGTGTCTATTTAGAAATAGCTATTTCAAAATAGGTGCTGTTAAGGCAGAGAATAGTGCTTATTTCAAAATAAGACATAGTTCATCCAATCGCTCTATTTTGAAATCGAATGTATGGCTATATCTATACTGTAGCATTTTGTCAGCAGAAGTTACTGTTGATAGATCATGCCCACACAAAATCAGATCGAAAAAGTGATATGCTCTGTTGACAGAGTGGCCAGACTCCCTGACCTTCTGTCAACAGAGCAGCCAGCTGGACACTCAGCAAACAGGGCTGCCCAGTGAACTGGAAGCCTTGTCTGTCGACAGAGGACCCCTCAAAGACTGGGTCTACTTGGCGCGGCTTTCCCGGCAGATCCATGCTAATGAGCAGCCTCAAAATTGCAAATGGCCACTCATTAGCATGGTCCCAGAGTTCATTAACATAGCCACTTGGTCTCAGTGGGGGGTGCTGGCAGTAAAGAGGCCATGTGGATATGCCCCTGCTGGCAAAAAGCCCCTCTGTCACCAGACCCTTATGCCTGAAAAAATTCCACACAGCCTCTTTACTGCTATCACCCCACTCTGCTGAGACTGACCTCTCTTACAGCTATGTTAATGAGTCGTGGGACCTTGCTAGTGAGAGGCCATTTGCAATTTTGAGGCTGCTCATTAGCATGGATCTGCTGGGAGAGTTGTGCCACGTAGACCCAGCCAAAGTGTTTACAGTGCATTTTTGTCGACAGAAACTGTCAACAAAGGCATTATTCCTCATTGTGGAGAGGCAGAACACTGTTGGTGAAAATGCTATTTTGTCAAAAGACTGAGGAAGTGGGTCATCCCCAGAAAAGCTCATAACCTGATAAATTTATTAGTTTCTAAGGTGCTACAGGACCTCATTTTGGGAAGCTACAAACTAACACAGCTATTCTCTGAGGTCATCCAGGCTTATCAAGTGCAAGTTGCAATATGGATAATTGGATGGGTCTAAGGTCATTAACACATTTTATAAGGGCTACAGAACAGCCTTGAAATGCTAATAACTTTGTCACTTTCACCCAAGGGTGGATTTGAACGGGTGATTTAGAGATGAAAGACTTTTTAGCCTATTTCTAAAACCTTGAAATACCAATTTCCTACAGGCTTTGTGTATTTTCTGTGTGTGCATTATGAGAAATCTACCCCTTTATCATTGAAGAAGTGATTGGATAGAGTCACTTTCATTTAAACATCAACTTTGATCCATACATTTTTCATCCATGATAGTAGGATGAATACTCTCTTCTTCCCATTCCTTTGACATTTGAACTTGAGGATCAATGAATGTACATTATGACCATGGAAAATTTGCTGTTTTGTTGAGCAGGACAGATTAAACCTTGAGTGTTTCAAATGCTTTGAAATTAATTCTTCTTTAAGCATTACTGTATCTTGTTATATGGGGAGTTGAAACTATTGAAACTAGTTGCTGTATTACTGTAGTTGCAGTAAAACAATTACATTTGCAAGAAAGGAAACTGATGTCTGGAGGATTGTTTTAAAGAAGTGTCTCAAGGCATTTTCTTTGCTAAAATGAGGTTTTCTGGAGGTAGAGGTTTGTGCTGATAGAAGTTTGTGACTTTTAGGAAGAATTTAGAACATGAGGCTAAGTGGAACATTTGCAGTAATCATACAGAAATGCTGTGTGTATAGTAGGAGAGCAACAGAACACACTCTGCTGAACTGCTCAGCTGTTCTTCAGTCCTGGAATTGCTGATGGCTTCACCATAAAGGAAAAATATACTATATGGAAATGTTTCTCTTGCTGCGTTCATGCCAGTAGTGTGCCAAGTGCCTTTACAGACTGGAAGAGCGCATAGGCTTTCCCCTGGAGGGTTTACAATGTAACAGGACCGCTTACAGATAGGTGAAGGTTGTGTGATGGGTTGGGCTGCAATAAAAGTCAGAGCTCTAGGCTTTACATGTGGGAAGGGATGGTTGGATGGTAAACTTTGTGCCTGTCAAACACCTCAGGGAATCATGCAAAAGATAAATATAGAGAACTGATTTAGCAGTGAAGGCACCTCTAATGTCACCTCTGTACTGTCAGCGAGGTAGAGGTGGGCAAGCCAGGATCACTTTGGAGAGACAACTTTTCTACCTGGAAGTCCTTATGCTTCTAGTGAGTCCACTGAGAATCACTCTCTTTGGGAGCTAGAGCCCCTGTTTCTTTTGTTTCTGCTGACAACCCGTTTACTACTCTGTCAGTGGAAGATGCTGCATTATAGGGCAACTTGGTGTTGTGTAATTGAAATATTATGTTTGGAAAATGTCTTGGTAGTTGCAAAATTTTTGTGTAGATTTTTAAAAAAATATATTTTTGCCATGAGCTCTGAGAAGGAAGAAGAAGAGTATCAAATTTATTTCTGTCTGAGCTTTTATCCCTTTTACACTGCATCTCCTACATCTGCAGATGTTGCCTAATATTTTGTAATCTTTACATTCTCGTGTACTCTCATTTGTATGTACAGGCTGCCATCATCCTTAGTATAAGCTGTTGTGCCTTTCCATGGACATCCCTTATTAATAACTTTCTCACCAGTCCACATCAAATTAACTTCCATAATTGTGACTATTTTTCCTGCTTTCATTCCCTAAGAAGAACCAACACATTTGCAGAACAAATTGGCTGTTAGTGGAGCTTTTATTTATTAAAGTATTCTACTAGTTATACACTGTCCAATATAATCAAATATTGTGAACTCACCTGCTGTAATAATAAATAAATTGACTTTACATTTTGACTGAGCAGAGAATATTTCAGTGTGATGTGAAACGCACCAGTCTCAGGGATCCCCTGACTGTTACAGGGAATGCATTTTAAGCTCTGAGACAGCTACTAAAAATGCTTTGTTACTGATCCTCAGCTGTAGACTTCCAGGCATCTGTTTTCTTCAGATGTTATTTAAAATGGATTTTGAGCTTTCTCTTTTTTTCACTTTATCATCAACCGTCTTTGGAACTTCAGAATCCTAGATGAGCCTATCAGGTTCATATCAGCTGTGGCCCAGTTATTCTGGAGTATATTTTGATGAGGGCCAGATTTGGGGATGTATTTCCTCAGTTTTGATTTTAGGTCTGGTTAAACTCCAATCCAGCAAAGCACCTGATGTGCATGCATTTAACATGGAACTGTGCATATGCATAAAGTTAAGCATGTACATAAGTGTTTTGTTGTGTTATCATCTTCGTGGTGTCAGGACTTTAGAAGAGATTTTTGTTCAACAAAAGTATCTGATTTTTAATTCTTCATTCTATGCTGACATTTCTTCCTTAGGGCCCACTGTTATTTGTGTTATTTCATTTTTTGTTTCCCCAAGTGTACTTGACTGATAAAAGGGAAGACAGTCTCTGCTCTTAAAGACTTCTAATGCAAACAGAAATCATGCAAGTGAAGGAATAGAAACATGAAAGGAAAGCAACAATCAGCCCTGGGTGACAGATCAATGAAGTTCGGCAATAATATAGGTTGAACTTTTCCAATCTGGAACCCTCTCATCTAGCAACATCCATAATCTGGCATAATTTAGTTAGCCTGATGACCATTTATCATGGGTTTGGCCAAGTTTCTTGTGGTCCCATACAGTTTGTTTACAGCCACATTCCTGGCTCTCAATGTTCTATGCTGTTGTTTAGCTGTAATGTATCCTTAATGTCTTCTATGAACTCAGTAAGCAGTGGAAGTGTTGGTAATGCTTCTAGACAATATTGACCTCCCATGGTCTTGCAAATGTGCTGATTTGGCACTGGCCAGGTCCCAAGGGTCCCAGACTAGAGAATTTCTACATGTATGTATGTGTTTTTCTCTTTTTGGGTCATTCTCTCAGATACAGCATTATGTTCAAACAATTGAAGAGGAGGTCATGGGTTTATAAGGCTGGCATCTGGAGGTTCTTTTCTGTTGTTTTTTAAAAAAATCTTCTGTAATATGCTCCAAAACTAGCAATAATCTTGGAGGTTGCATGAATGATATTTTCTTATCCAGTATTGGTTTAATATAGATATGGAATGTATAGACTTCTTGCCCATTTTTTTTCTCTCTAAATCAGGGGTAAGGTCTTAGCCTAATATTTAATTTCTTTTTTTTTCTTGAACCACATCTGTAGACTTGGTAACAGGAATTTATGTCTTTTTCTTTCTTTAGTGAAGGGAAGTCAGAAGTGTGAACTGAATTGCCGAGCAATAGGTTACAGGTTCTATGTGAGACAAGCTGAAAAAGTAATAGACGGCACACCATGTGATGAAAATGGAACTTCAGTCTGTGTTTCTGGGCAGTGTAAGGTAAGCCCAACATATTAATGTGTGAACTTCAGCAGTTCATCCTGGGGAGTCTCTTACGTAGTATTCAAGTTTCAATAATGATGCAACCTGATTTGTTCAATGTGTTAAGGTTACAGGTACTAGGCATTTTTCATAGATATCGAAAATATAGTGCTCTTGTCATACTTCAATTATATGTAAACCTATAAAAATGGTACTGAGAGAATTTCATAAGACTGTGTAGATGTTTCTGACCAGAATTAAGATGGTTTTCAGTGAATTTCCTCAGACATTTAGTTTCTTGCAAAAGAGCTGTTGACTGCTATATCATGTTAAACTCCTCAGGGCTTTCTTAAACAAAAGAATGGTAGTAAAAATAAAAAGCAAGAAAACATTTTTTTAAGCTTTGTAATGTAGATCTATCTCTTTTTGTCTCAGATGAAATAAATGTTAAAACTTAGTGGTTCACTTTTGTTCAATTAAATGCGAAAGTATATGTCGTGTAATTTTTCCCTCAGCAGCCCATACACGTAGTTGAGAGGCAAATTATATACCTTATTGGTCATGCACTGTTCTGCTGGTAGACCTTAAATAATTATAAATTATATATAGAGTAATTTCTCAGGGATCAAGAATGAGGTACTGTGTTGAATTTGTACAATTTGCTGTGTGGATTCTCATCATAAAGGGTAAATGCCTATCAGCTTCTCTGAAATGATTGTACTCTTATGCAAAATGTGGTGTTTATGTTTGTTTAAAATCTATGATGCACTAAGGTAAGACAATGTGTTAAAAAAAGCTCTTATCTGTTGAATTTGCAGAAGACAACTTGCTTTTTGAGTGTCTGCTGTGTGAAAGTACTTAGAATTCAATGTCTGACTGTTTCCAGTATCTGTAGGTGGAATAAACACTGAAAAGTTTAAACTAGTGGGTTAAATGTAACTTATGAATCCAACTCTGAAAAAGGGAAGATTTAATTTAAGTTATTGCTTTGCCTGAAAAAAATCTTATAAATACAAACTTTTTCTATTAGTCCTACTAAGCTACACCTAGTCAATGTATTTTTAGCAATACAGGCAGCCTTAGATTTGCATTTGCATTTGTAGATGATAGATATGTGAGCAGTTGTTACCATTAAAGATCCCTTTATCTAAAACTGATATATAATATTATTTTTAATTACAATTCTCATGGGTGGCCAATAGTGGAATTCAACCAGTGGCAGGGTTTTCCTGGTGCTTTTTGCAAATATGAAATACAGGATGGTGCATCTATGTCTGGAAGTCTAGTGTAAAAAGGAATGATGAGTTCTCAGTGTCCTAGTGGGACGTATTGTTTCAAATTTTGCCATCATGAAGTTTGTGTGCTGGCGGTTAATTTCCAAACTTTCGCATGAAATGTCAGAAACCTAGTATATGTTCCCAAGTCATAGGATGACTATAAAATAGCTGCTACCTTATGCTTTGTCACTTACTGTTTTACTGGGCACCTCTGTAGTTAAGAGCTACTCATTTCAGTAGTGTTTGTTAACTGACATAGCCCAACATTCCCCAGAGAACCTGCCCACTTGTGTTGGTGAAAAAGGCCCTAAAAGCACTCTGTGCCTCTATGCTCTGTTGGTTCTCTCCCCCTCAGAGTACAGTGAGAGGGTAAGAGGAGCTAAGGACATGAATAGTGTCTTCAGATACGCAGGAAGAGGGGCTCAATTATATAGTTTTAGGTTATTTAGACATTGAAGTACAGGTTGAGCCTCTCTAATCTGGCACCCTCTGGACCTGACTGGTGCTGGATGAGAGAATTTGCCAGATCACAGGTGGTCAGTATTGTCTAACAGCACTTTCACTACTTACTGGACTCTTAGGCTATGTATACACATCAACGTTTCAAGTGTGTTCTGTTGACAGTAAACCAACAGAACATGGCACTTTTATCAACAGTGTTCCGCTGTTCACACAGGAAGTAGAATGCGTCTGTCAACAGAAAGCAAGTGTGGATGCACTAGGGGGCCTCCTGTCAACAGACAGGGCTCTGGGTCACCGGGCAGCTCTGTCTGCTTTGCTTCCAGTTGGCCATTCTGTTGAGAGAGTCACTGGGCAGTCTGGCTGCTTTCTATTGACAGAAGTGGTCACTTTTTTGATCCACTTTGCTGTCTGGCTGTAATGTGTTGAGAGAAGTTTTCTTGGAAGATATCTTCCAACAGTAACTTCTGTTGACAGACCGTGGTAGTGTAGACATAGCCTTAGAAGATACTTGGAGGTGAATTATAGCTAAATAGCAGCACAGAACATGAGAGCCAGGGCTGGTGGCTGGAAGCAAACTTTATGGGATCATGAGAAACTTGGCCACATCTATCATCAGTGATTATCCAGCTGACTAAAATCATGCTGAATTATAGATGTTGCCAGATAAGTGTTGCAGATTCGAGACGTTCAACCTGTGTTTGATTTACTGGAACAATCAAGCACTAGGACATTGAAATTGTCCATAATGTCTATGCATGAATACATGGCTTCAGTAAATATCTCCTCTTAGGGGCTAATAAATCTTATGCATTCGACATTGTAACTGTAATCACTGCAATGTGCACCATTTCCACTTTGACTGGAAAAATCCCCACCTTCTTTCCTAGATTTAATGTGTGGTTTTAGTGTATCAAAGGTAAATGACTTTACTACTTAATATTGAAGCCTTCCTTTGTGGATTTAAATCCAAATAATAACACTGTAGGAGTTTAAAAAAAAAGTGTGTATGAGGCAATCTGTCAAGCAAGTATTTAGAAGTTGACACAATAGATTAGTTTATCACATTATGCATTAAGAGAACTTAAACTTTAGCTGCTCCTGTAATGTTAGTATATGTACACAGCAACCATTGGTAACACCATTTTCATAACCATAGTGATTTCTATAGATAAAACCTCATTTTTATTAATATTCTCATGTGTGATGTTGTGTAAATGCATCCATACCTCAGTTTTTATGTGCAGGAGGGGCTTTTTTTAAATTGGGCATACATTTATATACTTCGCAAGTGCATTTAGAAAGATAGCTACCGCATGTTTGGTTTCAAGAAAAATTAAATTTAAAACCTATTTAATTGTTGGACAAATGTGACTTAGTTGAAATTTTGCAAAATGCTGTTCTGGTATGGAAAAGCTTTTGTACCAGCTACTACATAAGAGATGCACCTGAAAAAGGGTAAGTATTTAGAAATTTGGTCACACTTTCAGTATATTCAGAGCAGGCGGGCTCCCCAGCAAGCAAGCCAGAACCTTTAACTAGGTTCTTTTGAATATTAAACTAATTCTGAAGTGTAAGTGTCAGCGAAGAAAACCTATTGTAAACTATCCCCAGTTTAAATATATTCATTAATTAAATCCCTCTCGTTTTCCCCTATGACGTTCACCAAACTTCTAGGACTATTCTGTTCGCTCCTGAAGTTTTGTCAGTGCTTTAATTTTTTGACCACCTGTTCTGACATGATTCTGATTCTCTTCAGAATTTCTTCTTCTTACCTGGGTAAATACATCTCCTTACCTCATCTGCTTGTGTCCTTTTTGGTAAACATGGTGAGGTCAGTAATTCAAAAGCAGCTGTTAGCCTTCTTTAACTAACATGGTAACAGGAGCTGTTTGCATAATTATTGCATTATGGGTAGTTTGAAGTTATTTACAATGAAACTACTTTGTATAGCATAAAACTTCCTACAAAATTCTGTGCAGTTTTACTATAACTACAGGATGCTGACAACGCATGTCATAACTGATAACATGCATCAGTTACCTTATCTGGTATACACTTATTTTATACTCCATTTCAATAATTAAATGAGGATTAGATAATGTAACTCTTCCATTTTCTCTCTGTGTTCTCTGCTTCGATACATCTTTCTTGTCACTATTTTTGTACCTGTTACTGCTTTTTGTCTTGTTTTTATCTCAGTGACTTTACTTCTAGATGTGGTAGTGATTAAGTGAACCTGAAAAAGTCAGGGTTTACACCATCTCTGTCATAATCACTTGGACCTTCAAAGCTGAGTAAGAGTTCTCATGAGAATAAACTTTTGATGTGACATTTCTGGAACTTCTTGTTAAGACAGGAATACTGTACGCAGTTTTTTCACTTACTATTTTTGCACTTCCTGTCTGTGATTCTCGATGGGAAAATGAGGGTGATAAAATTAAAAGGAAGCTTGAGGACAAATGTATTAAAGCTATCTGAATTTTATGAGGGATATGCCTCTGAAATTATAGAAATTTTTTGAGTCTATTCATTTTAAAACAGCATATGTGGACTCTTGGCCATTCCTAATCAAGTAAGCAAACAAATCATGCTTGTTTAGTATTAGCCTAATATTCCTACACATGGCAGTGAGGGAATAGATGGGAACAAATCCTTGCTATCAGGTTACCTGTCACAAGTACTCCAAATGTGACCAAACAAGTATTGCTGCCTGGAGGGGCTGGATGTTTTCAGCACAAGATTAAAACTTCTGTCTTCAAACAAAAGCTGGTTGCATTGCAGGCAACTGTTTCTGAATGGACCTTGAAAAATATGAAGAATTCTTGCCAATAAAACTGCGAAAAGGAATGGAGCTTAAATGTTTTCCTGAGGGATTGTGACTGTATTAAACTCTAGTTTACACCCTTTGGGTGGGATAGAATATGTCAGAGTTTTCGTAATGTGTTGCATGGAGAACTACAGTGAGTCAGTTGGTGAGGAAGGTCTACGAGAATGAACAATCAGCTTCTTGATGGAAAAGGTGGCAGAAAACATTTCTCATCTGTAGTTCTGGCACACAGGTTTTGCCTTTGGATAGGTGACTGGGGCTTCCATTGGCATGAACTAGAAATACATGCAATCTAATATTCACTAATATTGAGGTATAATTCACCCCACAGACCCACGGCAATGTAGTTACTAATTTTGGATCCAATTCATCCACCTTATTAACCATGAAATAAGGAACTAAGATACTTCTTAACAAGGATAATGGCGGTAGAGTCTGGCCCTTAGCCTTTTTGCAATTGGACATAAGGAGCAAAAACCCTAACAGAAGACACAGTGGCTACGTCTAGTAGTAGTAGCAGCATCCTTCAGTCTATGTAGACTATGGATCGTGCCCTTCGTAGTTCCATTTGGGATCATCATTTACAGCGTCGACTGTGACTGTGAAGGCCCACACGAGAGTGCCAGTCCTTGCTGCATCTGTTGCATGTGTAAGGGGTGTCTGGCAGGTCCTTACTGTGCTTTCTGTGGGCTCGCTTCTCCTCTGCTAGCTCTCTGATCCTCATCTCACCCTTCTGAAGGCCCTTGTGTAGTTAACAGGCTACGTCTACATTACAGTGATCTTCTGAAAGAAGTTTTTTCAGAATGTCTCTTCCTAAAAATATTCTTTCAAAAGGGGCGTGAACACAAGATCGATCTGCTCTCTCTATAGAGAGCGTCTGCACAGCTCCTGCTCTTTCGAAAGAATGGGCCAGGGATCAAAAATGTGGCAGCATGAGAACTGCTTTTTGGGAAAAAAGAGCCTGCAGACCTTCTACACATGCTTTTTTTGCAAAGAAGCTTTTGAAAGGAGGTGCTCTTCCTGCTCTGGGAGCAGAAGAGGGCTTCCATAAGAAGAGCTGAATTCTTTCGATTTCAGATTGAAAGTGTGCATTTTGTGTGTACATGGTCCCACATGTTCTTTCCAAAAGGGCTGGATTTTCCAAAAGAACTTGCTAGTATAGATGCGGACAATGTACGTGTGTCAGATGAAGAGCAAAATAGAGGTGAGTTGCACTGCGTTCTGTCTTGAGGTGGACCATTCCAACTTGACTCCTTTGTAGTAGGGTAACTAGATCGGTTTTTGTTTCCTCATATTGACAGCAAGATGAATGTATTAAAATACATTTTTATTGGGTCAGTCACTTTTATCAAGGTTGTTGAACATCAGTTATTCAAAAACTTCCCCTTGTAAGAAAGAATTTACAGGGAAGGGAAGGAAAGAATATAAACACAAATAAAACCTAGGAAGCTGGGATGTTGACAGCTTTCCTTTTTCCTTTACTGATTCCAATTAGAAATTTTCCTTCTTTCAAGTCAAACAAAAAAGTTCACCAGTTTCTACAGCTAAAGTAACAGATCTGAAAAAATGTGATCTGCTTCCACTTGCACCATTAGGAATCTGAAGTGTCTCTCTTGATCTTGGCACATTTCTCTAAATGTTTATGCGTCATTATTAGCTGCTGACAAGCAAGAGACTACAGTCATTAAGACAAATATTTTCAAATCCAAGTTTTCAAGAGAATAAACATGTCATACTATATGTTACTGCCTTTCCCTTTGCCTGATTCATGGCTTCCTTTAGAAGAGGAGTTTTGCTTTAATTTTATCAAAGTCATCTTTTTATCTTATGCGATAACCTACTCTCTACCTCCTTAATTTAGTCCCCTGTATCTTCTCCGTATAAGTTGTTTGCCTGACTGTGCAGAAGTGTTTCTTTTTAAAGGGGAAAGTGATTCCCACAAGTGCATTATCAAGAATGTGGGAGAGAAGTGGCTGTGATGTAACATATGTCTACTACATAATCCTGTTTGCTTAATTATCATTTTGCTTGTTAATAACTAGGCTTCAGAAAAACCAAGCGCTAGTACTTAACAAATAATAGTGTCAATTCTTTGAAGCTTTACCCCTGACATGTTCTGATCAACAAGTTAGCTATAACCCTAAAGTGAGGTTGGGGAAAATTCAATCAAGAAAGATGAAACTTTGAAGTGTGGATCGTTTTAAAAGCCTCAGCCCTAAAGCTGAGGAGACAGAAGAGGACGTTGATTGCCGGGCTTGAAGATTGACCCTGCAATAAGTTAGATCTAGCTAAGTTTAGCTAACATAAGGTTTATGTGGCTTTTTTTGTTGTTGTTTTTCTGTCTGAATGTTTTGTTCTATGGATAAATAAATAATTTGTTGTGTTGGAGAAGCTGTTATTTTGTGGACAGAGTTCTGTGTTGACAGAATGTTATTCCTCAAAGCTCAGAAGGATAATGGTGTTCAGGCAAATGCTGGGTTTTGTTGAGACTCTGTCGGCAAAACGCTTTGTATGTAGACGCTCCCTGAGCTTTGTCAACAGAAGGCCCCTTCTGTCGACAAAGCTCTGTAGTGTAGGCATGGCCTAACTGTAGATGTATCCAAAAGTCCCCCGGAAATAAAAAGGAATAGTACTTTGGGGACAAAATTTTACTTACACAGCTACATACAGCACAATAAATGCTAGAATATTAATATATTCTGTGTGAGAGGTGCTGGGGTAGATGTAATAAACGTATTCTCTCATGTTGGTGAACCATGAACCTTTCTGTGGGATTAAAAAGTGAATTTCATTCAGCTGTCCTCAGCTGGAAGTATGGCATATATCAGCTCCATCATTATACAAGCAATCGAAAGAGCTATTCATGAAATATTCATCCTGGCTGCATTCTTGTGCCCGTTTTGAAGGTAGCCAGTACTGGTGAGGAGAGGAGATTATAAAGGGGGTTCGTTTTTAACTTTTAAATTCTAGGCCATGCCTTGACAATCAGATCTAGGATCAGTAATTAGCAAGTCAATGTGAACATGATTAAACAACTTCTCCAGTTTATGCTGAATGTGGCAATGTGAGGTTTTGCTTTATTTGTACTACCCCATGGAAATTTTGGAGACAAAAGTAAAACTGAATTCTGCATTTGCAGGGTTGGGTGAAAGCCATCTTGACTTCCTTGTATACTCAAGATATTTGAATAAACTATATTTTTAGGGACAACATTTTTTATAGTTTTACACTGAGTGTTTTGTTTAATTTATAGTATTTATTTAAATAAGGTATATACCTTTCACCACTCAAAAGGCATCTAGGTAATATTTATAAAATATGAAAGTTTAAAAACTGTAACGTTGGCCTAATGTCCCACATATGTAAACCTCCAGCACCAGTTTTCTTTCATGTGCACAGAGGGCTTGATGGACATAGGGAAAGGAAATGGGGAGGAATGAAATAATCCAAACACATTACTTAATGCTGAAATTTCTGTAGTTTGCTTTCAGTATTTATAGCATCTTTTTTTGCCAGTGAATGTAACTGTATATGTGGGCTGCTCAGAAAAAGCTTTGAGTACATTTTAAAAGGGGGAAGCTTTTAACTACTTTAAGATGACATGTTTTTGATGGTCCCAACGCCCCCTCTCAAAAGGAAATGAAATACAGTTAATCAACAGGTTGCAATTTTTCATAAATCTGGCTCTTTGGAAAACTCTGTCAGGAATTGCAGATGCTCAGGGCCTCTCAGAATCAGCCTGTATGGCACTGACTAAAGAGGGTTTGGGGGTTTTATTTAGTCATTTCTTGCCACTTTCTAATCTTTTTGGGCATTTCCTGTTTGGGTATGTTGTACCACCAGCAGTAGCTATGCTCCGGGGCTGTGTAGATATGGCCGCAAAGAACAGATGTCATTAAAGCAGCAGTGGGATCGGGAATACCTTCAGAGATTTTGTGAATACTCTTAAATCGTATTAAAAAAAAATCCTCTTCAGCAGGCGATTTGTATTGGATGTTTCAGTTTTACTAAGTGCCTTTTAATGCAGTAGGATGTGGCATTATAGTGAAAAGTAAGATGTATCTTAGATATAGCCAACATTCTCGATTTCCTTTCGGAAGCTAAACTGAACTGCCAGTGTAACCTGTCTGGAATGTACTTCAAAGATCTGATTTGGTGTTTGAAGGGGATCTTTCAAGGCTATTATGCTATTATTTCCTTAATCTTGGTATACAGTGCCATCTAGTGCTTATTACAGGTACTGTAGTTACCACGGCCCACCTGCCCCATTAATGGCTCAGTTCTGCTCTCCATGAAGTCAGTTAGAAAACTTCCACTGATTTTCCTAATTGCAGGATGAAGTTCCTGGCAGCGTGAAACTACCTAGGTGAAAATCATGGCTCCACTGATGTCAGTGACAGTAGGATTTCACCTTCTGTGTTAAAGTTGATGTATGATACTGTACTTACATGTGCAATGAGCTGTCTCTCCCTCCTACCCCTTTGAGAATGATACTGCTTTTCCTGGGATGAGTAATTTTAGCCCATGCAGTCTGTGTCAAGCCATTTCCCAGTGTATTGGAAATTATTTAGAGAGCCAAATTTTATCTAAGTTAATTGTCTTGCATCTTAAGGATTTTTTATCAAAGTAACTTGTATATTTGTGTATCCTTAAAGCAGGAAATATTGCCTCTCTGCTTGGTTTGTGTGTTTTCATATTTGCACATCTAAAAACTCTGTAAATATCAGTAACATGAGTCTCCCTTGGTTAGAAAATTAACTCGGCGATACATCACTGGAATGTAGTAAATTAAGTAGGGTAACCATCTGTCCCATTTTTACTGGGACATTCCCGTGTTTAAGCTGTCTCACAGGCATCCCAACTTTTTAAATAAAATGGGCAAATTGTGCCTTATTTTTCAGGGCTTCTGTTCCCTGGTACCTGGATTCTTGGGGCTGTAGTCCCCACTGCCAGAGAGCTCCTCCATGGGCACCTTCCATGTTCCCCAAACCTTGGGGCAGAGTGAGGCAGTTGGCCCACTCCCTGGCAGCCCACAGTGGCTCTGCCCTGTATTGTGACTGAATAGGTTGGGTTAAACTTTAAAAATGTATTTTTCATTACAAAAATATACTGCACATCAGCTATTAGCTGTATTGGGATCTGCTCACTCAGAGAGTGCAGTAAAATATATCTCTAAGTGATCAAGCTTATTGAGAGTGTGGTTATTACCACACTTACTCCTAATTTAAGCATTATTTTGTGCTGTTATAGATTTTATGTAAAAATAATTTAGAAAAATGGGTGAATACACTGTCTAATGAGCCAGCTTACATGGCCTATAACTCCCTCTTCTGGGCATTTTCTTATTTGGAAAATACAGTCATCTGTATTTTGTTTGCTAAATTTTTGCTCTTTGTAATATTTTAAGCGAAATGTGTGTGTGTGGGTGTGTGTGTGTGTGTGTAGGGGAGGAATATATTCCTGAGATTGAGTAAGAAAAAGAAATGATTTGTAAAGGCAGCAAATTGCAACTAGAGCAATGATGGCTCAGTGGGAATGAGCATTATACCTGTATAAAGTAACACGTCTTCCCAATTCAGGATTAAAATATGCTGTAGGTCAAAACTGATTTACTGAAATTCATTTAATATGGGGTTTTGTCTCCCAATATCTACTCTATTGAAAATTTACCCATCAATTAGGTGAAATGTCAATTAAGTGTTCCTGTTTAGATGATCATCGTGGGGGGGTGGGAAATAATACTTATACCGCAAACTGCTTTCAGTTCAGCAGTGGACTCTTAACATCTCATTCTGATTAAGACAAAAATGATTATTTCAGAAGAGTGAATTGCTGGAAGCAAACTCTTGTACACGGTGGGCCCAAACTCGATCTATAGCCATTCCACTGTTAATAACATAATAGTGGCTATCCTAGGTCAGACCAAAGATGCATCTAACCCAGTATTCTGTCTTCAGACAGTGGCCAATGCCAACTGCTCCACAGAGACACAATATTGTGTATATTTGAGCAGACTCCCTGTTTTCCACATTCTGTGGGAGGGCTGTGTGAAGGGGTTGCACCTATAGACTTTATTCTGAGATCATGGTTACCATTTTATGAGTGGCACAGCTACAGGCCTAGCTGCACTTCTGTGAAGTCTATATGGCTATGTCTAGATTACAGCGATTTGTTGACAGGAGTTTTGTTGGAAGATATCTTCCAATAAAACTTCTGTCAACAGATCACAGCCAAACTGCCAAGCAGATCACAAGAGCGATCCACTCTGTTGACAGAGAGCGGCTGACCTGCCTGAATGCTTTATTGGCAAAACAGCCAACCAGAAGCACAGCAGGCCGGCTTCCAGACTGGCTTCCTGTTCACAGATCTCTGTTGACAGAGGAGTTAAGCCTTGTGGGGAGCTGTCAACAAAAGAGCTGCGTTTTGTCGATGTACTGTCAACAGGATGCCTTGGGTATCTGGATGCTTCCCAGGTTTTGTCGATAAAATGCCAGTTTTGTCAACAAAACCCTCTAGTGTAGACATAGCCTATGTGTTTTCTGTCCTTACTTAAAGCCCTATCAAGGTTGAACATCCCCTGTGTGTGTGTGTGTGTGTGTGTGTGTGAGAGAGAGAGAGAGAGAGAGAGGCTCACAACAGTATTTCAGCAGCAATTTCCTGACCCCTAGAAAAGTGTGTCTTTTAAACTCCTTTACTCTGTTTTATCTGCTGGCACTCAGTGTTGGCAAAGTAAGCTTTGGAACGTGGCTGGTGTTTTGAGGTAGGCTCATCACAGTTAATAGTACAGGCATGGTCTAAAATGTTTATGTGGAGGTAAGTATCAGAGAGGTAGCTGAGTTAGTCTGTATCTTCAAAAACAATGAGATATTCTGTGGCACCTTATAGACTAACAGGTATTGTGGAGCATAAGCTTTTGTGGGCAAAGACCCGCCTCGTCAGATGCATGGCAGGGTGGGGTTCAGAGGAGGATTTAAGGAGGGGGGTCTCAATAAAGGAGAGGGCCAGAGTGAACAAGGTCTATTCAGTGAGGGTGAAAATGGCCCATTATCAGTAGTATACATCAAGTGAGGAGAAAACAAGTCAGTTCAGTCGGGGGGATGTAGCCCTTTGTCAGATGCTAATGTGGAGGTGTGAACATCCAGAGCAAAAAAATGCTTTTGTAAAGGGCCAGCCACTTCCAGTCCCTGTTCAGTCCTTCAGTGATGAAGTCAAATTTGCAAATGAATTGCAGCTCATAAATTTCTCTTTCCATTTTATTTTTGAATTTTTGTTTTTGTTGTAGGACTGCTACTTTTACATCTGTGTGTGGAGGGAGATTGAAACGTTCTCCTACAGGTTTTTGTATGTTACTGTTCCTGATGTCTGACTTATGTCCATTTATTCTTTTACACGGAGACTGTCCAGTTTGCCCAATGTAAATTGCAGTGGGGCATTGCTGGCACAGGATGGCATATATTATATTAGTAGATGTGCAGGTGAAAGAGCCCTGATGGCGTGGTTGATGTTAGGCACTCTCATGAGAGAGCGTCTCAGTGTATTGCTTTGTTTTCTGCTTTTTTCCAGCAGCATGCCACTAAATTAAACCATTGTATTCATACAGTAAACATTCCAGTAGCCACAAAGTAACAAACTATTATAGAGCAGCCCCACATCCATCACCCTTATCGCAGAACTAAAAGGAACCTTGAGAGGTCCTCATGGCCGGTCCCCTGCAATCCTGTGCTTTCTGGGCTGAACTCTGAATTCCAAATAAAACCAGCCTCTTTCGCAAATATTTTAGGCGTATAAAAGTGACCCTGGAAAAAATAGAAAATGCTGTTTATAGGTATTTTTTTTCCAGCACATCCCAAAGCTGAAAGGACCAGATATCTCCCAAGACCCATTTTTATTTATTTTAGTTATTGATATTGAGGGGTTTGTTTGTGAACATGTGTGCACATAATATGCAGCCAGGATGACAGTGGGTGAGTTTAAGAAAGAATCTTATCTTTTGAGTATTAACATCTCATCAAACTTTGCATCACCATTGTTACTTGTGACAGCATTAAATACAAATATTAAATAGCTGTGCATTGCTAATAAATGTTGGCCAACCTACAAGTCTGGAAATAGCTTATCAGTTTTATCTTTTATATTTGTTTTGTTTACTGTGTCTTGCTCTCCGCTATCGTAAACCTTCATGAAAGTAAGTTTCAGTCATGGAAATGTTCCTTGATTAAAGATAAATGTCTTTTCTAGACTGTCCTCCAGTTAATTTGTTTCTAATGCCAGATAACCTGATTAGTTTCATGTCAATATCAGCTTTTCTTGGTTTTTTTTTAAAGTTAGGAAGGTGACAACTTTTAAAAGTGTGAAAGAAGAGAACAAAATCTGCGGAAAGACTCAATTTTATTGTATTTATAGTGTGCACCGTCATTTAGATCAAACTGGTGTATGATTAGCTGCAGTTTTTTTGTTACATTTTACAGTGCTCTAAATTGTCTAGCTATTTCGCACTCACGACGAATAAAATGGGAGAGAGCACGTGAACAGTGGAGTAATGTAGTTTTGAAAAGAGGAAAACAGTTATTCCAAAGCTGAACAGGAAATGTCAAAGCAGTTAATTTTGCAGAGAAAACAGGCAGCCACAAAGTGGCGCACTTTACAAGAAGACATCCCAGCACTGAACATAAAGCGTGCATGGAGATAGAAATGATCTTGCTCCCTTAATCTTGTGCTAGACAACAGTTAAAAACTCTTATAACCAGTCTAAATTATATGAAGTAGCCATTTCCTTTCTCTTCTCATTTTTGGTGTCTATTTTTCTCATTTGAATTACTCATTGGTATTTCACCTTCCAGTTCACTTCTTGTAATATCTGAATTGGAGAATATCGAAATTCCATGATGCAGTCAGTATGTAGCATTAGTTTAGTAAAGAAAGGACCCTCAGTCAAGCTGTAGACATTTTATTTTACAACCTTTCAGAGATATAATTCATACTGATGAAAGCACACATTCAATACTGAAATCCAAGCAGACTTTGCGGCATAGAGATTCAGTCAGCCACGTGAACCATGATCTGTTCTTATGCAGCTCTAGCATACAAAAGTGTGGTTATATAAGGGGCTCCCCTGGTGACCTAGACGCCAGTGTCAAGTTAGCAAAACTATGGACCACGCCATAAATATAAATTAGGAAATTCTAAAGTTTGTATGTATATAAATCAGAGCCAGAAAACGTAATAGTGGAACTGTGCTGTTTCCCGGTGTTAGTGCTTTTCTCATAACTCACAAGTGGTGGAAGGTAGACATAGGAACAGTTCAGAAAGGTCATTCCCTTGTAGGAAAATCTGTTTCTCATAGGGCTCTCACCTTAGTTAAATACTGCTTATTCCACTTCCAGCGTTGAAGAGTTTTACATTTCTAACAGTGAGGGCCAGACATCATATTTCTTCTCCTTACCATGTGTCTGTCTTGTCTGTATAGATTGTAAGTGCTTTTGGGGCAGAAACTGTGCATATACAATGCCAAGAACAATGGGACTCCATTTTAAATATAATAAAACGTGACTAATGGCAATAATAACTGTGTGTGATTGTTCCTGTGTTAGTGTGTAAAAGAGGAGGACGTGTACCATAGAAGTATTCCCCACTTGAATCCAGCCAGATGAATTAGCTGACCATGGCCATCTGCTTGTCTTATACCATGGCTCCTCCTCATTCTGTCTGAGTGCATCTGAAGAGCTGGCACAGTGGGACCACTTTCTGCAACATGCAGGAAGCTTTGTGTCTTTGTAAAGCTTTGTCCATGCGGTACAATGGCTCTTGAAATGCCTTGTGGGGCCACGGCAGGTCTGTACCCCACCTCCCCCAAACACAGGCCTGAACCTTCACTGCACAATCAGGTCTGCAGTGTTTAATTGGCACCACACAGACACAGTGGGGGTCTGAGGTATGGAACTTTGTGTGCATTTGCAGAGGGGCAGATCTAATGGAGTGTGTGTAGGGTTATTTGACTCCATTCTAAAAGCTTGTCTTGGAATATGCAATTATTTAAATGATTTTAAAAACTAGAATAGCTTTGAGCTCTATGCTACTGGTAGCTTTTGTCAGGAGTGGACCATGCGTGCACACAGATGTGCATCCTGGAGGTGCAGAAATTTGGTTACTTTTGATATACTGAATAGCTTTTAAGAATGAGCTGAGTGGCTTGATTTCAAACATTCAGAAATTCTCCTTGCTCTGTTTCTTTTTTACTTTTTTATTTAAATGTCTACACTGACTGGGAATAACATACTGTAAACTTGATCTTAGAACTGAATTTTTGTGGTGTACATTGTTTTCTTCATATGAAAACCTAGAATTCCTTTACTACTAGGCCATTAGCTTAATAAGAAAAATGGCATTGAGATCATTTGTTGTTTTCATACCTCATTTTCACAGGGATATTGCAGTTGGAGAATTTGTTAAGAATGGGTGTACTTGCAGGCAAAAATGTAGAACTCCTAAATATACAAAAAAAAAAAAACGCCAATGTGTACAAAAGTAGAGAGAATTAAAATTTATTTGATTATGGTAGAATGTGTTCTCTCACTCAGCCTGTCTGCATACCCTGCTATGTTTCCTTGGTTGCTGGAAATATGACTCTTCATTGTTTCTCCCTGTAACGACTTGCTAATGCCAGGCATTGCATTGGGAAACACCTGCTTGGCATTAATAAGGTGTTAATGGAAGAAACAGGTTCCTGGGAGTGAAGAACCCTTCACTCCTTTGCCTCCTGGTTTAGTTTCATGTTAACAGTGTTTTCCAAAGAATGTGAGCCTCTGTTATATTGTAGATAGGTTCCTTCTGTTGAGATTTCCCTGCCTACGGTTTCCTTCTTAACAGTGGCTTTCAGCTTGTCTGTAGACTTCCTCATTTTATCTTCAGTCATGCCCTGATTTAATTTTCTTCTGGAATATCACAAACAGCATATACAGCTACTGCACATAAGAGAGAGTGCAGGGCTGCCCTCTATTCTGTATGGCCGCATCTGCACTGTATTGCCCTTCTGGCATGCTAATGAGCAAAGAGGAACATTCAAATGAGGCATGGATTTAAATATCTCCTACCTCATTTGCATATTCCCATGAGATCTCACTTCTGGAACAGCATTTTCTGGAAGCAAAAGCAGCCATTTGAGGAGAAAGGGGTCTTCCGGAAGGGGGTTTCCTTCTGAAGGAACCCTATCTACATGGCTGTTTTTGCTTCTAGAAAAGGCTCTTCCAGAAGTGAGATCTCATGGGAATATGGAAATAAGGTGCAAGATATTTAAATGCATGCCTCATTTGAATGCTCCCTTTCACTTATGAGCGTGCCCCTTCCAGAAGGGCCATGTAGTACAGACATGGAGTATCAGTTTAGCAGCTTTGAACTGAAACAAAACTGATGCAAAGTGTGATAACAGGAAATAACTGAACAGCTAAAGCAGGCTAGCAAATCGCTTAACCCATGGAAATTCCTGTGCACTTTGAACAGGATGCAGGATGCTTAAGAGAGAAGTTGTGGTTCAGAGGACAGGAAAATGTTTTCAGAGTCAGGAAACATGAATTCTTTCTTCACTACTTTGCTCCTCAACTTCTCCATCTGTAAAATGGGGTCAGTCATAGAATCATAGAACACTAGAACCTGAATGGCTCTTGAGAGGTCATCAAGTCCAGTTCTCTGTTCTCACAACAGAACCAGGTACCATTCCTGATAGATGTCTGTCTAAGCTACTCTTAAATATCTCCATTGATGAACACTCCCCACCCTTCTAAGCAATTTATTCCAGTGGGTAACCTGACAGGTAGGAAGTTTTTCCTAAAGTTCAAGCTAAACTTCCCTTACTGCAGTTTAAGCCCATTGCCTCTTGTCCTATTCTCAGCAGTCAAAAAAGAAGAATTTTTCTCCCTCCTCCTTGTAACACTCTTTTAGGTACTTGTAAACTGTTTTCATGTCCCCTCAAAGTCTCTTCTCTTTTCTAAACTAAACAAGCCCAATTCCTTCAGTCTTCCCTCATAGCTCATGTTCTCTAGACCTTTGATCATACTTTTTGCTCTTCTCTGGACCTTCTCCAGTTTCTCCACACCTTTCTTGAAATGTGGTGCCCAACTTGACACTATACTCGAGTTGAGACCTAATCAGTTCTGAGTGGAGTGGTATAATGACTTCTTTCATCTTGCTCACAACGCTCCTGTTAATGTTTCGCAGAATCATATTTTTTTTTCACTTTTGCAACAGTGTCACACTGTTAACTCATATTTAGCTTGTGGTCCGCTATGACCCCGAGATTCTTTTCTGCTCCTTGCTAGACAGTGTTCCCATTTTGTATACGTGAAACTGATTATTCCTTCCTAAGTGGAGCAGAGGAAGATGCCTGTGTGTGTCAATTCTTTTAGCATGGGGGAACTGTTGCACTGCAGCCACCACATGGTTTCTGATGGATAGAAGATTCAGGTCCAATGGCATGGGATCTGTGGCAACTGGAAGTCTCCTGTCTGCTGCAGCCTTCATCTGCATTCACAGCCATTGTAGCATTACTCTTGCTATCATCTGTCTGTTTGAGGACTTTTGGGATCATTCTTCATCGGGGAACCCCCCCCCCCCTCGTGACCTTACCACCACAGGTGACCGTGCTTTGAGTACAAGACTCCCTACGGCATTGCTCTTCGGTTCATTGGAACGCACAAGCCCACTCACTACAACCATGTGACAATCTTAAATTTGCCTTATAATGCAATAATCCTTAACTGTCCTTTAGAAAAACAACCAGAAATCCTGTGGTATCTTATAGACTAACAGATATAGTGGAGCTTAAGCTTTCATGGGCAAAGACCCACTTCGTCAGATGCATGAATGCCATGGAACTTCTGGTTGTTTTTGCAGATACAGACTATCACGGCTACCTCTCTGATACTTGTCCTTTGGAAAGCACTTTGGGATGAAAATTGCTGTTTAAGAGCTAGGTGTGTTTTACCATAAGTTGGTTACAGAAGATTTCTCATAACATAAGAAATAAACTCAAATAAATAATAATTTTGAGGATTTATTCTTGGAACCTAGATATGTTTAGAAGAATAACCAAACAGAAAAGTCGTCCCAGTCTGCAGTATCTAGACAGATTAAGATACATGAATGATAGTGGTTTTAACAAAAAAGCTTATTTAGCACTGGACTCACACATACCTTTTTGGTATGTGGTAACACAGGTAAACCTTGAGCTAAATATTCACTGAGTATCTGGCAGTAGTAGCAGCAACAGAGATGTCATGTTAAAGATCTTTCACTTCAGTTCTCACAAAGTGCCAGTCAGACCACGTGATAATTAATCAGCGATAATTCGGACAACCATTATCTCTCTGTCCCAAATACAGAACAGGGAGATATGGGGGGAGGGGTGGCTCCTCCCGGCTCTACCAAGCCTCAGGGAGCTGGGAAGGAGGTGGCAGCTGCTGGCTGTCCCCAAGCCCAAGGGAAGCGGTAGTCACTAGTGCTCTCTGGGAACCACAAGGAAGCGGCTGCCTGCAGCACTCCCCAGGAAAGCAGAAGTCCCCAGTGCTCCCCAAGCTCCGAGGAAGTGGCAGCCACCCACGTGCCCCCCACTACCCTGCGGCTTGGGGAAGTGACCTAGTGCTCTCTAGCCAGCAGGGGGAGGGCCTAAATATGGGACAATTAGTCCCTTTTGAAAAATAAGTAGGGATGCCTTTTTGGTGTCGACTGTCCTGCCTAATATGGGACAGATGGTCAACTTACCGTTAGGAGACCATAGTAATTTGGTGTGTCAGAAAACCCTGAGACCTTAACGAATATAAAATGGAAGTCTTTGCCAAACATTAGAGGACTTACATATTTTTTGTGTAAACAAATCAATTTATGTTTGCTTGTGTGTAAAAACATCTCCTACATTACGCTTTTTCTCTGGAAGAGAATATCACCCACTGGGAGTATCTGAGTGTTCCCCTTTGGATTTTGCAGTCTTGTGTTCTGTTTCTGTCTTTGTTTCTGGGAGTCCTTTACAATTTCACTGCCCGAAGAACCGTCTTTTTCTCTGTTTTTCATTGCTCATCTCTTCTGTCGTATGCCACCTCTGGCTTGCTCTTTCCTGATCATTATGCCCAAAGGCCCATGTTGTCTGCTCATGCAGACTCTGGTCTTCACCATTTGTTTGCTTCTCCCTTTACTCCACGCTCTCAGGGGGAAAAAAATCTTTCAAGTGTGGTCAATATTTTTAGTGTCTACACTTTTTTGAGACCTCTAACACAGCTGAGTTTTTTTAGAGGCACTGAACACCCTCAGCTGCCATTGAAATTGCACAAATAAATGGCTTTCTCCTGGTCACTGCTGCTGTATGATCATCTAATAGCAGCTGATGATGCGTTGTTACTCACAGGATGCAAACGTAATGAATGAGAGGCACACATCCTTGATATAGGGTGAGTCAAGGTTTCTTACTGTATCTTCCTCTTGTTTCTGCCCAGCCTATCAGCACTGCTTCCTTCATATTAGAATCAGACTTCAAGCAGGAAGCCTTCATGCATGCTCAGATCTCACTGAGATACCAGGTAGGACAATGAACTACATTGATTGATGGCAGGATGAGACAGAAATTTGTGGTGGTCTTCAGCATATTAAAAGCACAGGAGGCCATGCCCCCTTACGAACTCTCTCACTAGGCTCATGTATTAAACACAGCAAAATAAAGAGAAAAGAGGGAGACCTGTGGAGTGTGTCCTTGAGGATAATGAACACTCTTCTTTGGAAATGCTTGGCAGGTTAGTAATGGAGCCACCCAGGAGCAGACCCATTCACTCCCGCTCTGATCTCTAGACAGATCAACAACTTATGAGCAGTGGTGTCACTGTCTGTTCTGTGCCATAGTGACTAATCCAGTTCAAACTGACATAAGAAAGTTGGGAAAAAAGACAGAAAAATACAAATTCAAAACCATTCTGTCTCTCCCAGTCCCATTCCTAAATGTTCAAAGAACACATTCTAGCCAAACAAACCTGTGTCCGTACGTCAGTGTGATAGATTAGCCTTCTGAAGGAGAGAGAGCATCGTGGGTACTACGTTTGCCAGGGAGGGAGAATAATGGAGTGAAACAGGCCCCCTTCCACATCTGCACTGCGGTTGAGGGGGCAGCGGCACACATGATGTCTCACATTCAAGAATTACTAATTTATAGTTAACGCCTTTTAAGTAAACAAGAGAACCAAATCTGTTTCGTATTAAACTAACTCAAAATGAAGGAAGCAGAGCAGTTCAAAGAAAAAATGCACAAGAAAACACAGCCGGTTGAAATTCATTTTGAAGAGGCAGGAAGGTAATTGTAAAAGAGGATCTTGCAGCTAGTGAGAGACCTTTGTTCTGAGGTTAAATAGGAAAGAGAAACAACATAATTGAGCTTTTATTGTAAAGAAACAATAAGCCTACAAAAGAAATATTAGGCTTTCAACTGAGATTTTAAGGGCTCTATTTAACACCTAGACAAGCAGTGGGAGGAAATGTTTTAAAGGGAAGATTGGTTACAATGAAGAGATGCATGTGCTGGATCAACCAATATGGATCAACACTTAGAAATAGGCTAATAATTTCAGGCAGAAAATCTACCCTTAGTCTCTAGGTTCAGGATCCCACCGTTCTGGTAGGGTGGATTAGATTTAGTGCAGCAGATGCTACAGCAGTGGTTCCCAAACTTTTCAGCATTGTGCTCCCTTTTTGTTTTTTGAGAAACCTTCCCACCCTCCCACCTCTTCTTTACTATCATCCAACCCCCTTTCAACAAAAAATTAAACTTATACCCGTACAGTTGCATGGACAAAAAAAAAAATCACATTTTGTGGTATAAAATTTGAAATTCAAAAAATGTTCACAGTTGTGGTCTGCTGTCTTTATACACCCAAGATCGCTTTTTAAATGTCAGGGTAAGCCCCAACCCACCCCCCCGCTTTCTTGAGGCCCTGCCCCATCTGTTCCCCTTCTCTCCATCATTTGCTGTCCCCAGCCCTTACTTACTCTCACTGGGTTGAGACAGGGGTGTGGACTCTGGGGTGGGAATGAGGGTTTTGGGTGTGGGAAGAGGTGAAAGGTGCAAGCTCTGGGAGGGAATTTGGATGCAGGAAGAGGTGGAGAGGGGGCTGGAGAATGTTGGGGGTCAGGTAGAGCATTGGAGTGCTGAGCAAACCACAGCTCTGAAGCCCACCCTGTGCTCTAGGGTTCGGGACCAGTGCTCCAGCCTGAACCTGAACTTCAGCACAGTTCTTCTTTGTGCTATAGTGTGAGCCCTGCAACTTTAACTATAGACCCAACCACTGAGCCTCACTGATGTGGGCTGTGTCTTGCTGGGTAGGTGTACCCTGAGTGGCTCCTTCAGCCTTGTCAATAAGGAGCCGTATCATGTAGCATGGTGTGAGTATTCCTGAGAATGTTCAGTGCGAATTCTTAATATGGTATGGAAAATGTTTGCAGTGAATAGCGGAACGAGTAAAATCTACCCATCTGCAGATAGCCAACGTAAGACTAACACTTAAGTCCCGTTAAAGAATCTCTGGGGGAAAAAGTGCACCTCATTTGTAGAGTGGATATATTAAACCACCACATTATATGACATGGCAGAAAGTTAGTGTCCTAATTAAATTTGACTGTACTAAACATGGAACTGGAAGCAAATGGAATGAATACTGTCTGTACAGCTAACCCCATTAGGAAAGCAAGGAATTTCTGGTGGGGATGAAGACTGTGATATTTTGAAATAAAAAAAGAACAAGTTAAAAACCATTTGGAAAAATTAGATGTCTGCAAGTCACCAGGGCCTGATGAAATGCATCCTAGAATCCTCAAGAAGCTGATAGAAGAGGTAGCTGAGCCGTTAGCTCTCATTTTTGGAAAGTCATGGGAGACAGGAGAGATTCCAGAAGACTGGAAGAGGACAAATATAGTGCCCATCTACAAAAAGGGGAATAAGAACAACCCAGGAAATTACAGGCCAGTCAGCTTAACTTCTGTGCCAGGAAAGATAATGGAGCAGGTAGTTAAGGAAGTCATCTGCAAGCACTTGGAAGGCAGTAAAGTGATAGGGAACAGCCAGCATGGTTTTGTAAAAAACAAATCATGTCAAACCAACCTGATAGCTTTTTTTGACATGATAACGAGACTCGTAGATAAGGGAGAAGCAGTGGATGTGGTATACCTAGACTTCAGTAAAGCATTTGATACGGTCTTGCATAATATTCTTATCAACAAACTAGGCAAGTCCAACTTAAATCGTGCTGCAATAAGGTGGGTGCATAACTGGCTGGCTAATTGCACCCAGAGAGTAGTTGTTAATGGTGCTCAATCCAGCTGGAAAAGCATAACAAGTGGGGTTCCGCAGGGGTCTGTTTTGGGACCAGTTCTGTTCAATATCTTCATTAATGATGTGGATATTGGCATAGAAAGTACGCTTATTAAGTTTGCAGATGATACCATGCTGGGAGGGGTTGCAACTACCTTGGAGGATAGGGTCATAATTCAGAATGATCTAGATAAATTAGAGAAATGGTCTGAAGTAAACAGGATGAAGTTTAATAAAGATAAATGTAAGGTGCTGCACTTAGGAAGGAATAATCTGTTTCACACATACAGAATGGGAAAAGACTGTCTAGGAAGGAGTACAGCAGAAAGGGACCTAGGAGTTCTAGTAGATCACAAGTTAAATATGAGTCAACAGTGTGATGCTGTTGCAAAAAAAGCAAACATGATTCTGGGATGCTGTGATGGGGTTCTGGGGTCCCCCAAGCTCTGCACCCTGTCCGCAGGCAGGAGAGTCTCTCACTCAGCAGGAAAACAGCGGGTTATTAGCCGACAGGACACAGCATCATACAGAGGAGTCAGTACAGCAGGCAGAGACAGCCAGTCCAATCCATGTTGAGGAGAGGAGGCCCCGAGGGGCCCCCAGAGCTGGGGCCTTGCCCCCTCCTTTGTCTTTCTCTCCCTCAGCCCAGACTAACTGCTTCCAACTCCCAGTTCCAATTCAAACCCCTCAGGCTCCACCTCCTCCTTTGTCTGCAGTACAAAGGTGTTACCTGGTCATCAAGGTTACCCTCAGCAGGAGCCCCACACCCTCTGTGAACCACTCACATACACACAGGTATCCCCCACTCCATCACATCTCTCCCCCCTTCCAGACTGAACTGAGCGGGGTCACTCAACTGGTGACCTGGGGAAGTTCGGGGCCCTCCCCTCGTGACAGGGCATCAGCTGTACCCTCCGTGCTCCCCTTGATGTGCACCACCTCCGCATCATAATCCTGCTGGGGGAGGCTCCAAGTCAGGAGCTTGATCTTGGCCCTTTTCATGTGATGCAGCCAGGCAAGTCCCTTTAGTTCCCTTGGGTTGGTTGGTCTCCCTGCTTCGGCCCCGGTCCGTCAGCCACGTTCTCAAGTCGGGCAGGCAGAGCCCGTACAGATGCTGCAGCACCAACAGATCAAACAGGTCTTTTGTGGTCTGGGTCCTGCCCCATCTGACCACCAGTCCATACAGCTGCTCCAGCCAATGTCTGGAATTCAGTTACAGTCCAGTAAAGGAAGGTACAAATGCTTCCATCCTTGGCATTTAGCCAGACCACCAAAATGGTTGTGTGCCTCAGTTTCCCCTTCCATGCTACAACAATAGGTTTGGAATGTTCCTTCTCATGTCAGAGGTTGCAAGACTAGTTACAGGGAACAATGGTGACATTTCAGAGTTACAGACTCCTTCAACATACAATTCATGCTTCTACATCAATGTCATCATGTCACATGGCTCTTTTCAAACATTCAGTACATGGTACAATTCTACAGCTTTTGGTAGCAGCACCCCTTGGTTACAGCAGTCAGCGTGAGTAACAGAACAAACCCATTGCAACTGTACATTTACGTTGCTCTTTGGTAGACCACAACTTTTGTGTAACCTCCTTGAGAATCTGGTATTTTGGGGATAAATGGCTGAGGCCTTCCTTTGCACCATCAAGTTCTAATCTTCTCCCTTGCCCCCTGGGGTGGAAATCTGATCTTTCTGGGTGTACCCTCCCTTCTAACAAGAGCTGGGCCATTGATGATCTCAGGGAGACGCCCCCTCCCAGCCACCCTGGAAATTTGCAAACCAAACTGGTTTCTAAAAGTTGTTTTGTGAGTCCCAGACGCAGAATCCACATGGAGGAATCCCTGTTTATCCCTTATTGGCCCACCAGGCCCAAAGCTCCTTTGTCCTTCCACATCCAACTACTGCCTCCCCATGGAATCAGAATTGGAGTCCCGTATGAGAATATAAGTGTTTCTAGCATCTGGAGATGGGGAATTGCTGAACCTCTCCTGCATCCTACAGAGATTGACTGTGCAGCAGTTTTACTTGGTTCTCACAGGGCTGCCCACACTACCTGATAGTTTTCATTTTACTTGGACCAACTTCCAATTCCTGAGAAACTTTTACCCTGCCTGCTTTGGACCCTTGCAGAGCACAGCCAGTGATTTCACACTCAGGCAGGTCCTGGCCATCAGGAGCTGAAACAAACTTCTCCCCAGGCAAAGGGCTGGCTCTGGTGCTTACAGACATGCACCTTTCCTGTTCACTCTCCTTCACCTCACCCCCATTTTCTGCAGTCCCCACAGACTGCTCAGGAAAAGTTTCAGGGAAATTCTCTTCCTCAAGAGCTCCCCCAAACAACAGCTCACCCCTGTCTGCCTCCATGGGGGCACTGCTCCCTTGAGCCACAACCAGCTCCTGGGGTTCACCTGCACCCAGGATCACTTCTGGCCAATCAGGCAGATTCCCACATAATCCCCCTCCAGGCAGACAGCTAGTACCACCGGACAGAAGGTTAGGATCCCTTTCCTCCCTTCTGCTACCAGCTCCTTTATCTTCATCAGTCAGCGTAACTCCATTGCCCGTCTGTTCTTGTGTCCTGGCGAGAGGATGACTCTGGTAGGACAGAGTCCTCTCACCCTTCCCAGTGACACCTCAGCATCAGGCAAAGAACAAGTACCGCAATTGCCTGGTCTCTGGGATTCCCTGATGATACTAACTGGATTATACCGAGTTAAAGCATCATTCTCCCTGAGAGACACAGAGGTAGGCCCACTTCCCACCTGGGCTTCAGCTGCACCCAGATCCAGCTCTGGGATCTTAGCACCATCTCAAGCCCCCGCAGGCTCAGACAAAGGAGTCACTTCCCTGGAAGCAGAAGCACCTTTCTTGCTCCAAGGACCAGTGTCCTTATCAGGGATACCACTGCCCATCCCAGAGCCATTCCCTCTGCTCCAGCCCCCATGGCTGGATTCAGAGTCACACCTGGAATGCTCTTTCCTGGGGTTCCCTCTCCAGGCACCCCAGGCTGGGGAATCTTCCTCAGACAATGGACGAGTTTCCTCGCTGGCACCTTTTCCAAATGCAGGCTCTGCTCTCTCCCCAGGCTGCTGCTGCTGTTCAACACAGACAGACAATGGGAGACACACTCTCCTTTGTCCCAGCCCCCCGGCTGGTCTGAGACACACACCCAGAAGGTGAGGCAGCTTCTCTCAGAGACAACTTGCCATTCCCAGTGGGCAAGCTGCTTTCCTGCACAGACACACAGGCACCTCCTCGGCCCAGGCCTGGAAAACTCTTCACAGGTCTGTCTTGGCCACTAGTAGATGATGGGTTGGAATTGCTCCTTCCCTCCTTGAGCTGTGGCAGGCCACTCGGTTCAGAACTCCATGCAGTCCAGGGTTCCCTGCCCCGATCCGGGCTCACCTCTGCAGGATTTTCCTTTAACCCTCAGCTCTGCCACTGCCCATCCACGCTGCCTTGTCCAGCTTCTTTAATCTCGATTCGGTTTCCAGGTGCTGCCACTTCACAGCGGAGTTGCTGAGCGTGGTTGCAGGCTCTCAGGCTGATGCCCTCTGCACCCCACGATTCCTGGAAGAATCCCTTCAGTGTGCCAGGCTCCTTGCGGGTCACAAGCTCCCTGGGGTTAGGCCGTAGGCCCCTCTGCCCTCTGGGATCGACTCCAACAGACTCTCAGAGGAACCCCTTCTTCAATGTGACACCCGCTCTCAAGGACCATGAGCACACTGTCTTGGGAAGAACTCATTCAGCGTCAGCCTCCTTGTGGGTCAGTTGTTTTCTGGGGGTTTGGCCCTTGGCCCCTCCACCTTCTGGGACCGACTCCAACAGATTCCCAGGAGTAACCCCTGCTCGGGTGTGGCACCCCCTCTCGAGAACCACGACCTCCGCCTTGGGGAGCTGCACCTTACTGCCCTTCAGCACACCTGGATCTCGCAGGCCCCACTTCTTCCGGGGCCCCGGTCACTTACTGCTGGATGCTTCATCCTCAGGGTGCAGAACATCCCACTCCTGACACCAGTGTGATGGGGTTCTGGGGTCCCCCAAGCTCTGCACCCTGTCCGCAGGCAGGAGAGCCTCTCACTCAGCAGGAAAACAGCGGGTTTATTAGCCGACAGGACACAGCATCATACAGAGGAGTCAGTACAGCAGGCAGAGACAGCCAGTCCAATCCATGTTGAGGAGAGGAGGCCCCGAGGGGCCCCCAGAGCTGGGGCCTTGCCCCCTCCTTTGTCTCTCTCTCCCTCAGCCCAGAATAACTGCTTCCAACTCCCAGTTTCAATTCAAACCCCTCAGGCTCCACCTCCTCCTTTGTCTGCAGTACAAAGGTGTTACCTGGTCATCAAGGTTACCCTCAGCAGGAGCCCCACACCCTCTGTGAACCACTCACATACACACAGGTATCCCCCACTCCATCACAGATGCATTAGCAGGTGTGTTGTAAACAAGACACGAGAAATCATTCTACCGCTCTACTCTGCGCTGGTTAGACCTCAGCTGGAATATTGTGTCCAGTTCTGGGCACCCCAATTCAAGAAAGATGTGGAGAAATTAGAGAAGGTCCAGAGAAGAGCAACTAGAATGATAAAAGGTCTGGAGAACATGACTTATGAAGAAAGGCTGAAAGAATTGGCCTTGTTTAGCTTGGAAAAAAGAAGATTGAGGGGGGACATGATAGCGGTTTTCAGATATCTTAAAGGGTGTCATAAGGAGGAGGGAGAAAACTTGTTCTTCTTGGCCTCTGAGGAGAGAACAAGAGGCAATGGACTTAAACTGCAGCAAGGGAAGTTTAGGTTGGACATTAGGAAAAAGTTCCTAACTGTCAGGGTGGTCAAGTACTGGAATAAGTTGCCAAGGGAGGTTGTGGAATCTCCCTTGCTGGAGATATTTAAGATCAGATTAGATAGATGTCTATCAGGGATGGTGTAGATAGTGGTTGGTCCTGCCGTCGGGGCAGGTGACTGGACTCGATGGCCTCTCGAGGCCCCTTCCGGTCCTAGTGTTCTATGATTCTATGATAGTAAAAGAGTTCATGCCTGCCTTGCTCTACAGAAAGTTACTAAACCTAGATTACAGTTATTAGATTTCTGGGCATGGGTGAGAATTTTTTGTGAGTCTATCTAACCTGGAATTAAATGATTGAATATTGTATTGAAATGATTGTTTGGGTTATAGAAATTCCTTTTGTTTTAAATCATGGCCAGAAATTAAAAAGCAAAATAAAAAAATAGAAGAGTCTATAACCCCTGAATCTTAATGTTTCAACAGTAGTGTTCTTATTCAGACTCCACTAGAAAGTATCTAAATCCTACTAAGGAAAATGAATAAGAATTGGCAGCTGCTAATGGGACTTCAAAACTTTTTCACTTTATAAAAACCTTTTTGTCAATAATTTACTTTCTTTTGATAGTCTTGGAGGACACTTTTTGTCTGTTTCCTGAATAGGTGAAGGCTCATCCTTAAAATTCTGGACATTTAATCTATCTACACAGATATCAGTAGTAGCAAGTACAAATCCAAATCCAAAAATGTCTTCCAGGCTCCCAGCTAAATTTAAACAAGCAACGTCATCAACCACTGACTAAAAAGTTAGTGTCTAAATATGTCTGATGACTGGCCTCTGCCTATCTTTCATTCCTGATGAAGGCAAAAATTACATTGACTAGCGTGTACTCCTTTTTCGAGGCCTACTGTGTCATTTAAGTAATGCAAAGATGCAGAAGCGTACTTGGTCTTGCAAATTAAAAGAATAGTAAATTCAGTTTGAATCCAGTTAGTTGTGTAGGCCCAGTCGTGCAAATACTTCACACATGCAGTCAATAGAACTGCCTCTGTGCAGATCCTTGCGGGTACTCAGCCCTCTTCTGTCCGAGCTGTATGTTTGATTAACTTTTCACAGAAATACAATGGTTTCCCTCTTCTAACATATTTGTATATTTAGTTACAATAAGGCAATGCTTTTCAGTCAATGGTTTGCATTCCAGATGGTGGTTGATGGTATGGTGGTAGTGTTAGTTGAAGTAGACGTATAGCTAATACCGTTTAAATTATTTTTTTTTCAGTAAACATAAGGGGAGTGTGAAAACTTTTGATTTCCAATAAAGGTTCCCCAACCTGGAAAGACTGAGAAACACTTCAGTAGGGGATATGTAATTTTATATAAAACTATAGTGTACGTGCAGCCTAATAAGTTGAATGTGATGAGCTAAATACCATACTGACTTACAGCTTGTGTGTTCCACTGGTATCAGTAGGGGGTTGTGAGCTGTAAATTAGCACAGAATTGGGCCTCATGAGTTCCTGTTGTTAATGTTAATACCTTGTGTCAACATGCTGTTGGAAAGCGGTGTGCTAGAATTTCTTTTTCACCAAAGGGCATATAGGATACCGCACTCAGAAGTAGAAGTGAAAAAATAAAGCTTGTAACAGCCATGAGCTAACTGAGAATTTTGTTACTACAAGGATGAGTCTTGTTACTATCAAGGCTTGAAAAAGACAAATTAGAATGTCATAGTAAATGCAGAAAAGGACAAAAGAGAATCTGGTTCTCAAATGTAAATTGTGTTCAGTAATAGAACTGGATGAATGCCATGTACTGTAATTTGTGAATATTTAGTCTTGCTTCTGTTTGGGTCATACTTGTGCACCTTTTCTTTGTACTTTGGAGAACACCGAATGCTGGAATTCTAATTCACCATGGTCTGTGGTGCATGACCAAGGCTCCTCGGCAGTACTGCAATATAGATAACATTGTCATAACTGGAAAACAAATTGCTAGTGTATTTGCTTATATGGAATTGCAGATTTGCATTTGAGAGTATTCATGTTAAAAGTGCTAAAATACTCTTTGAAGCTACAAATATGAAAAATGCCTAATTATTGTCTCATTGTTGTTTTGTGATCCCTCATCTGTTTTTGTCCATCTTTTAATTCTTGTCTAAGACTGTAGACTATTTGGGGCAGAACCATCCCTTTGATCTTTGTTTATACATCACCTCGCACAATGCAAATACATAACATGGTGTGAGTTATCTGATCAATTGCAACAAATCAAAACAGCTCAAATGAATAATACTGAATAGTCATAGATAATTGTTTATCATCAAGTCCTGGTTATTTAAAAAAATACATAAATTTTCTAGCATATTCCTTGTGCGAGTGTGCTAAGATCTGACAAGTGGATCAGCACTCTGATCGCTGTACCCTCAGTTAGTTTCCCCAGTCAGAGCTGATTGAATAATTAGCCAGTCAGAAGGAGTGGCTGGGGAGGTAAGGAATTAATCAGCTCTCAGCTGACCATCCTGATAAAACAGCCAAGAAGGAAGTGTGGCAGGTTGAGGACAGGGTGAGCTGAGCCTGGGATGAAGGTGCTCCCTAGAACAAAGGAGACCTCCATTCCTCCCAATCTCTCAGAAAGAAGAGTTGTAAGAAGTTGAGATTAAAACTGTGATGTTGTGCTGTCTGGGTGTTGGTGAGTGGGTTTAGGATGAAATACAGCCTGCATACTACATGAAAGTGATTCTCAGCAGTTTCTGGGGTATCAGGGGACTGGGGCATAGCTTGCCCCCATCATACTCCCAGAATTACAAAGGCCATTTCACTCTGGTCACAAATGCTTTACCAGTTAAATTAGACTAAACTAACCAAGATGATTATGCTACTAATTATTTGCTTAGCTCTGTCCACTACTATACAATTACATGTTTGAACCATTGGATGGATGTAACATTTATGGTCTATTAATTACTGTTGAATGCTAGTAAAATATACTTGTCAGCTGTTAATACAGGTTGAACCTCTCTAGTCTGGCAACCTTGGGTCTGACCTGTGCTGAACAAGAGAATTTGCCAAACCATGGGTGGTCAATATTGTCTAACAGCATTACCAACTTACACTGCTTACTAGGCTCATAAACGACATTTAGGGGATCATAGGAAATGTGGCTCTACCCATGGTATGTGGACATCCAGCTAACTAAAATCATGCTGGACTACAGATGTTGCTGGACAAGTGAGCACCAGATTAGAAAGGTTCAACCTGTAATAGAAATTAAATGCTCTTTTTTTATTATGATACCTACACAGATTTTTTTTTTTTGTTTTTAAATAACACCATGGAATTTCAAAAAGTTGTAAATGCTCCAGCTGCAACACACACACATATATACAGGCTAATCAAAAATAATTTTAGCCTGAGTTTTACTTTAAATGGAATTGTAACACAAGCTAGGACACCACAAAAAGTAAAACAGTAATGACAGCACACTGGAATGCTGTCTGAGAGGCAAGTTGCATTTTCCTAAGGAACTAAATATCAAGGAACTTCTTAATTTAATTTTGGTGATCTAAAAAAAAAAATTAGCAGATTTCGGGTTTAAATTTACAACAAAATTGTGATATCAACCACCATCAGAGGCAACGATAACATGGATGGTCATGAGGTTAATATTAAATCTTGAACCTTTGTTTGAAAATACAAATAAAAACTGCCATGGGAGGTTTTAAAACTTTGATTGTTTAATCAAGAAACTTGAATGGCTCTTTCTGAAACCTTCTGGTCTCACAGGAAATTAAGTATTTAGGCTATGTTTTTCATTTAAGCGTATTACAGTATTTATATGAGAGACTGGAATGTGTCCAATATGTATTTAGGCATGTCACTCAAAGTATTAATTATGTATTTGATAGACTGATTTGGTCCACTTTGTAAGAGAAATCAAGTCATTGGAATACATTTGTCTCTCTCTGTGTGTGTGTGTGTGTGTGTGTGTGTGTGAGAGAGAGAGAGAGAGAGAGAGAGAACAGCCTTGTAAATAAACTAACCAACTTATTAAAATATATCCAATAAAGTGTCCAGCAAAATGGTGAACATTGCCTGGTTTTGCCCATAAATTGTGAAATTGAATAGGATTTGGGCAGGAGACTATAAATTTGGTGGAAAACAGCCTGATATACCTTGGCTGATACTGGAAACCAGATGGACATTTTTGTGGATTTCCAATGAAACTATGGATTCCCAGTGTTGCCAGCTCTCCCGATTTTTTTGTGAGTCTTGTGATATTTGATTTTGTTAAAGTCTTAGCTGCTAGAGTCACGTGGCTATGCAAGAATCTCAGCTTTCGTTTTTTAAGAAGCTTATGTTTTTAGCCCAGTGATTGTGGAAAGAAGCTTAAAAATATGAACAAAGTATTTCCCAAAAGTTCAAATCCTAACAAAACAAAAAGAATTGGTTTTTTTTTAGGCCTATTTCATTATTTTTTTTGGAAAGAGGGGGACTGATACCTAGATTTTGGATAACCAGAGTTGGTAATAAGGGATTTCATATGAAGCAAACAAAAACATTCTCTACCCACTTCATAAAAAGCTGTTTGCGTGAGAAATGCTATCGCATTTTTCACAATACCAGTACAAATTTGGTGCTGTTCTTTGTGACATTTTTAAATATAATTTTGTATGAGAAAGTCTCCTTCACAATCACATGTCTGTGCTTCTTGCATAATCTGGCTATTATAACCCATGAATGGTTCGCCAAGTCATATTTCCTGGCAGTTCTTTTTAAACACTTTGGCAGGAAAAGAAGTCCGAACTATATCAGTCACAGCTGGCAGCTCTGAATGTTCTCTGGACTTTACTCAGTAGAGAAGTGGTTAAATCGCCTGTGGATAAATTCCTGTTCCTTCCATGTTTCAAACAGTGACACTTGAGCTGCTGAATGTTCCTAGTAAAATGCTAATTGCATACACAATATTAAATTTGATAGATGTTCTTTTAAAATGATGGTGCATTTAATGGTATCAATAATGTGTCTGCCACATGTCATTAAGACAGCTTTGTAGTTTGCAGCAGTGTAGCATGGCATTCAAATGCTTTTCATAACATGAAAACTTTGCCAGTGGGTGAAATCTTACAGGCAGGAAGACCTAATGGTTGTTTGGCAGCATTTTAGTGTAGTTTGGCTTGCCTGTATTTTTAACAGATCCCATGTAGTAGAAATTAGAAACATAAGTATGTGTGCATTTCGGAGCAGGGGAAGATGGGTTTGAAACAGGAATCTGCTTGCTTTTTTAATGTGAGCATGAAATGCTTGTCCAGATAAGTCTTTCCCCTTCTGTACCAGATCTATGCTTGCAATTTGTAAAAGCTGCAGGTTACCAAGCTGCTAGAATTATAAAAAGTAGATGGCAAATATCTATTAGGTCAGTTAGTCCATGCTTTTGCCAAAGTAGGCTGTTTTCTAGCATGATTTTAGCCTACACACTATTAAAAGCAGATGATGCTTTTGAAGCAAAAGTCCATATGTTAATCATATAGGCTGGCATACTCATACAAATGATGGCAACCACAAAAAATATAAACAAGCCACAGATAAAATCAGAGGTAGGTGGAGTTTCAGAGGCAGAAGCTCTATCATCATCTCTGATACAGGCTCTTATTTTTCAGGCTTTCTCTGCTTACAAAGTTTTGCAAATCAAACTCCAGTGTTTTTCAATGTAGAGGTGTTTGAACATGTAGACAACCTAATAAATGTGTGCACAAACTAGACGTCTTTTTACCCTTCTTCCCATAAACACTACCATCAGGACTTTTAAGAACATGTAAAGCTAAAAGCATATAACTTTATCTAAAACTGCTGGATGAATCATAGCTACATGCGGAATTTACTCAAGCTAGACTACTTTTTGTAATCCAGCTTTTCCTTGGATGGTAGATTCCCTCAGTACATACTATTTGGGCTTTGCAGACTTATAGAGAAGTGTTTTTTATAGATTTGCTTTCTACCTCTTGTATTATAGACAGTAGCTTCCCACATCACAGAAGCAATATCAGGACTTACGCTTAAGGTGGTTGTTTCTTTGGTTAAACCACAGTAGTTGTAGATGGAATGCAGAAAGCTCCTTAAAGGATCATGTCCCTGAGATACAAGTTACCCTGGAATCAGAGACTACATCTACACAGCAGTGTCATTTTGAAATAATCCATTCTGGAATAACGATTCTGAAATAGCTTATTTCAAAATAGCTACGTATAAGAATGCATTTGGAAGTAGGGCCATTGGACGCCATTATGGCTTATTATGAAGGAGTGCTATTCCAAGTCTTAACAACACCTGTTTTGAAATAGGCATTATACCACCTACAACGACATATAAGAAATTCAAAATAATGCACCCGCATATACATGCTTTCAAAGTTATTTCAAAATAACAGCTGTTATTTTGAAATAACTTTGTTGTGGAGATGTAGCCAGAGTCTCCTCGATGGGAGTCCTCTTGCAGTTACACAGTCAGAGGAGCTTGCCATGTTTGGTAATGCAGGTTATAGGTCAGATTCTTCTTTGGAAAGAATTTCTTTGCTTGGCTTCATTTTGAAAATTAATGAAAACAGCTTTTTTTCCCCCTAAAGGGCTTAAACATTTACATTCTCTCCCAACGTGCTATATCAATCCATTAATTTCTATTTACAAAGTCTACCTCCGCTTCTATGGACATTGTACAAACATTAAAAACACTACTTTCGTACAGGCCACACAACATAGTACATTAGTCCCATAGCATGTTGTGTTCTCAGAAAAGTTAGTCATATGTGGCCTTCTTCAGAACACTCTAGTATCCCAGCCCTTCAGAGAGTCCTTCCATCTGTCTTTTGAAGAAGTTGTCTTATAATATATGGAAACCAGAGAGGGAAACTGATTTTCTAGTTCACACATTAACTGTAATCAGGATGTGCGGCAGAGCCATTTTGCCCTCATTTCCACATGTGCGATCTTACCTTCTTCAGTGGTCTTGGGAAGATACAGCTGAAAGCCTAAATGGGGTTTCCCTAGTTGCAATTTTATTGGCACCGCCGTTGAGGATATGCTTGTCTGAGTCAAATCCAGCTCATTCTGCCATAGTTGTATTGGCTTTGCAGAGATGACATAGCAGCAAGCAGCGGGGCACAAAAGTATAAGCAGTTTGACCCTGAATATACACAGGGAGCAGATGCATTGTGCAACAGTGTTGCATTTTATATCAGTTGCTTTTCTGAATAGAAACCTTTATTAAAAATTACAGTATACATTACTTCCTAGATCAGTATCCAAATGGAATTTTGAAGGCCATTGTACTCTGAAATTCTATAGTAAACCTCACTTGTGTCCAACATCTCTACACAGCCACTGTAAGAATTCACCATGATCAATAAATGAAAATTATTTGCCTGTTCTGTAATGACCTAATGTCTCACATTAGACAGCAGTACAAAGCAGTTCATGTAGAGCAATAGGTTCAACAGATTTGCGTCCAACTGTAGGCAATGTTTTATTTACATTTAGGAAAATCAGATGGGAAAAATCTGCAGAACTTGAATTGAAGAGCATTGTTTCCCACTCAGATTTTCACTGCTGCTGGTGTGTGTATGAGAGAGACAGAACAGGATATGTTTGTATCAAATTATGAACTCCATTTTGTAGTACTTGTTGAATACTAAGCTAAACTTCGCTGAGGGTAGCCTCTACTGTATTGTGTTCCAGACAGTTGCCTCTTCCAAAAAGTATTCAGCCACTCATTGAAGGGCTATTAGTGAGAGAGAGTCATGTGGGAGTACTGACTTGGAATGATTCTCAGTTACTGGCCTGCTCCTATTGAACAGTGGCTTGCAACCATGTGGGGCAAGCATAATTGGCTAGAGTTGGAGCTTCTCAAATTGAGCACATTACACAGAGACAGAGGCCTATTTAGGAATGGGAGTCTCTGCTCTATGCTGCAGGAGGCTGGCAAACACCATAGTAGAAGTCTACAGGAAAGGGGGACTGGAACAGACTCTGACCAGTCTGATATATTGATGAATGGTGGGTTCTAAGAAGCAGGTCAGATCAAATTAAGGTGTGGTATTTCTCAGGACTTGTGTTATTGTCACAGTTCTGTACCTCTGGAGTGTTCTTACGAGTGCAGTTGCTGAGGCTAAGAAATTTCTTTGCCAAGTGTTTGTTCTTCGCTTTCTTTGCACATAGCCGATCAGAATTCCTGCAGCTTAGATTAAATGCTGAGGGAGCGGGTGCTTTCGGGAGGTCCCACGCTGGTTATAGAGTCTAGGGCAGCTAGGCAGCAGTGCTATATCCTGCAGAAGGTTGACAGAGGACCAGGTCCGCTGGCGAGCTGCGGAAAGTGGGTAATTAAAAAGAGGCTGGGGGCCTCCAGCTGCCACTGCCTGCAGCACAGTAGGGCCAAGGCACACTTCCTTCTGCCCTCACTTTGTGCCACTCCTGGAAGTGGCCAGCAGGTCCCTGCAGCTCTGGGAGGGAGAAGAGTGTCCTCCTGCTGTCCTCACCCAAAGCACTGATTCCACAGCTGTGGGAGCTCTGGAGCCAGTGTCTGTAGGCAGCAGTGGATCGGAGCTCCCCTGCCTAGGAGATGTTACCAAAGGGGTGTGCCAGTCACTTTCAGGAAACCAACTAAGGGGATTTTGAAGTTGCTGGGGTCCTTTTGAAAAGAAGCCCTGCCTGGACGAGCTGCATCAATTTCGAAGTGCCGCGGCTGCCGGCATTCTAATGAGGCACCGAATATGTATTTCAGCGCTTTATTAGTAAACTTTGAAATGGCCATTTATATGGCCATTTTGAAGTTTTGGGCTAGTGTATACACAGCCCCTGTCTGTCTTTTTTTCCTCTTTTCCACAATGTGGTGGCGACTTTGAAGAGTTGCCTTCTTGGCAGCTTTTATGAAAGCAAAGAAACTCTTATCAGTGTGAGCTCCCAATCTTCTCTGTTGGATGCAAATCACTTTTCTGTGAAAAGTAGTGGACAGCCTTAGAGAACTGTTAGAACCCATTGTAAGGAAACAAATAAGAAACCTTAAGTGATAGAGTAGGGCTGCTTGAAATTTTGCACAGTGCCAGTGCTGCTTTTTGTGGTGTTATGAAAAGTTGGCAAGTTCCTCCTTCTGTTCTTGTTGCCTTTCTTTTATAGTTATTTTGGGTCTTGAACTTTACTATACTTCCAGTCATTTGCAAATTGTACATTCCATCCTTTTCAGGGAATGTATTAGGCTGTTTTGATTAGTACTTATGCCATCTCATTGTTAACGTCACACACTATTTGGTTTTTGTTCACCTGGTTTCAAACACGTTTTCAACTACAATACACGTATATAAATATTTCTCTGTTCATTCCAACTTCCACAGTGTTTTTCTTAAAGTTCATCACTAATATTTTGAGGATGGTCCACTATGAATTTCATGCATTATTTTCAACTACAAGATTATATTACTCCTGTTATTCTGAAAGTAAATGCAAAGCTAAAATTAAATTGGAAGTTCTGCCAATTTCTTTTAATGTTAGATCATGATACTGATGTTCTTTGAGCCAGTGAAAAAGACTGTTTTTAAAAATTTTAGCCTTAGTGTTAAGTAGGGGAGGTTTCTGCATAAAGAGGGAACTGTAATAGGTCACATTTATTTATTTTTTTTATTAGGCATATGTGATCTTTCCACTGCTCATGGTAAAATTGCAAGAAAACAATTTTATGTGTAAATAGAAGCCATACAATGGTGCAAAAATTCAGTAAAACTATATGAGCTACAGTATAGTGTATTAGTCTGGCACACAGACAGCATAATCTTTGTATCTATTTGAATCTTTGGCTATATTACTTAATCTCTTTTGTGTAAGGGATTGTTGTAATTTATCCTAGTATTACAAGGAAAGGCGCATGACTAAAAGTCCTTGACCTATGGAAATCCTATCTGCATAAGGATATTATTTTACAGCCTATGGAATTTTAAGAAAACAAATACATTTTATTACCACAAAAATTATTTGTTTAGAATTCACTGTATGTGGCAGTTACAGTTTACCCCCAGTGCTCCATGCTTTTTAAGCCTCTTGCAAACACACAATCATACAGGGTCAGACATGACTTCTGAACTTGTCAGTGTTTTGCGTGAAGGTCATTCACCTCTCTTATGGGCCTCTAATGAATTTGCACAGATACAGTATTAAGGCTGGAGCTAAGAACTCGCATTTGAAGCTTTCATATGCCTTGAATAAATATAATTTATAGGACTTAAATTTTCATTCTCAGAAAGAAATATGCAGAAAAGGATTGTTTTTTAGTATGGTATTTATACATCTATTTTCATTGCAATAGCAGCATATATAAGCAAAAAGGGTGCTTCCATTCGAATAAACCCTGTCTACACTGCTTGGTTTCTTTCTGAAAACAGCACTTCCAGAAAAGTGAGTAGCTGCTATTATGCAAATGAGGTACACAATATGCAAACCAGACCTTCATTTGCATTTATGATGGCTGAATTTGCATTCCCTTTCCAAAAGGGTAATGTAGTATAGATGCATCCCTGGGGTTTACTCTCTGATAGTTGGGATTTGTATTTAATATACTATGTTGGCTTTATTTAAATCCTGGAAAATGCTTTCAATATTCTTCCCTTTAAAATTGCTGAGTTGATTGTTGACTTCATAATTATATTGTATACTCAATCATTCTAGTTTGTATTTTGTGGATACTTTGTGGACTAAAATGTAGTATTTTTAAAAGCATTGTATATGTTCATGTATGGGGTGTGTGCATGTTTACTGTTTAACTGAAGAGAGAACTGCTTTTAAAACTTTTTGATTTTTAAGATGTTGATATAGTTGGTCCAAATTTTCTCAATGAGTTGGTTGATTTAATCAACTGTTATAAATTAATAAACTAAGACTCACTTCTTACCCATGGAAGCTTATTACCTAATAAAGAAATGTGTTAGCCTTTAAGGTGCTATAGGACTGCTTATTATTTTGAAGCTACAGACCCCTCTGAATTTTATAAACTGAGTTTTGGCAGGTAAGTACTTTGAGAGACGTTACTAAAAATCATCAACAACAATGCAAGTATTGTATGAAGTGGTGTGTAAAGACCCAGTATGAGGTTCACTTTCCTCTGAGGTGGCACACAGTAAATTATCAATGCAGTGTTGGGACACCATCTTAATGGTGAAACTTAAAACTGAAACTCTGACCACTTATGGTAATTACAGATCAGCCTAGTATCTAACTTCAGGACAGAAACCTGTCAACACAAAAATAAAAGACAAACTACCTTTTAAGTGCCTTGTTAGAGCACCCTATTCACTTGTAAAATGTGGGTTTTGCACAGGGTTGGGTTTTTTTTTTTTTTTGGGTGCAAATTTAGATGCCATAGTTCAAAATTTGTCCTGAAAAAGTCAGTGCTCCCTTTTTAGTAAAAGCCAGTTTATCAGGAGTTCTGATAAGGGGCATGCTCAGTTAATAGGGACTTATTCTTCCAGTGGCTACCCGTCTGTGGCTGCGAAGCCAGCTGTCCAGCCAGCAGCAGTGAAAGTAGGGCCAGGAGCCAGCTGCTCGACTGGCAGCAGTGGGGCTAGCATATATCTGCCATGTTTGATTATCTGGTACCTGCAAGTCCCTCGGGGTGTTGGATAATAGAGCTTTTACTGTAGCACAACTCCAACATAGCAAAAAGCTGTTTTCAGTTTAGATTAAATTTATAAAGCCATTTGCATTCCCATTTAGGTTTAATGAAGCTCTTTTTGAATAAAACCCTCACAAAAATTGCACTTCTGTTTTGATCTTAACCTACAGGTAAAGGTTAATTACACAGACGAAACTAAGTCACCAAATTTAGATGAAAGTAGCAAAAGGTAACATTTTGTAGCATTGTTTATTTTATTTGTAAAAAAAATATTTGGTAAACAAGTCACTACACAGAATGGAGAGTGAAATGCATGCCCTTTGAGTGCTGTGCATCCTGCATATACATTTGTCTATATGTGAGTGATCCACGTGAAAAAAACATATTCTGGTAGGGAAATGCCTAATGCTTGCACTTTGTCGTCGTCTTGCCTACCGTTTTGTCTACCCTTCTGTGTACCCTTCAGTTAACCTGCCACTTCTCCACTAAATAAACACACTTGAAAGTGCCCATTTTTGGCATGGGAAACAGCACTGAGGTCCCAGCAAGTGAATTCCCAGTGGAATCTAGTTGTTGTTATGATTTTAAGCAACAGCTAAAAGGTTGTTGTTAGCAGTGTGAAGTTCCTCTAAAAAGCTGGTGTGCATTCTTAAAATGTAACTGATTATTTGTTCTCCATTGCGCTGTTTTGTTTGTCACAAAGCCCTGGTTCTGTGCCAAATAGAACAAATATGCTTACATAGGCCTTGATTCAACAAGGTACTTAAACGTGTCTCTGACAAAGCAAGTGATGTCTGCTCAACTGCTTCAAGTACCTTGATGAATCAGTCTCAGGGAATTTCTACTCAGCAGTTAAACACTGGTGGTTGGCCAAGGTCAGCTGACTTCTACTCCAACCTGAATGTCGATACCGCAGTTTTACAACCCTGTACCCAGAGCCTGAGTCAACTGACTCCAGCCAGCTGTGGGGTGCTTAATTGCTGTACAGGCATGCCATTAGTGACTGGAGGAGGATTGCAGTACTGAAATGTTCCTCTGGGCACAGTCCTGTTCATAGAAAACTCAAAGGGACATATTTCAGGAAGATGCTCAAGTGTGTGGGGAAGAACAGAAAACCAAGTTACCAAAGATACAAAAAGAAGTTCAAATACATCAAAGCATTTAATGAGGCACAAATAAATGGTCTAAGGAATGCTCTGCAGACCATTGCATCAAAACAGATCAGCATACAATTCATTTATTATGTCTGTCTCACAGCAGGACATAATTGCACTCAGCCAATACCAAGAGTTATGGAGGTAGTAGTTTAGTTTATCATGTCTTAAGGCAGAGCCTTCTGTCTGGAGCTGACAGTGATACACGAGACTTTTGTCTCTGTGATTTACACTGGCCCACAAAGAATCAACAAACAAGTTATTTGGGTGACCCTATACTCTGAGTGTTGACCTGTCTCTGGCTTTATGGTGGTAGGCTCGCCAAAGTCTGCTTTTTATAAAAACAAGAAGGAGGGGTTCTTTCCCAGCAGTGACATGGCTGTTTCTAGTTAGAGAGTGAATTTGGATAAGTTAGTTAACAGGCCCTGTCACATAGTCCTTGCCCTAGATGCTATTTAATTTTTAGTTTTAAGCCCTTAACGTGGGAAATCTCCGGTCAGGTACAGCAGTGTCTGCCTAAATATCTTAAAAGATAAGGTGGAAGCAGTTTGTTAGACTTAATGCCCATCACTACTGTAATTCCTCTGAGACTAAAGAAATTCCACCAGGGTGGCATTTGGCTTGTGGTGTTTTACAGTTGGTTTACAGGTCTTGACCTGTCCCTCACTTTTACCACACCCGTTCTAATCCTTGACTAATTTGATGTATTGTTTTGAACAGAACTGAACATGAGACGTGTGGTACAGAGCAAATAGTGGCTCTTCTCAAATATGTTATGAAACTATAAACTTGTATAAACTTGCTTCCATCTCTGCAAGATCAGAGCTTTACCTCTCATGAGCTGATATAAATCGTCACACTGCTCTCCCCCAAATGTTTTAGCCGTTATATTTTTCTCCAGGATCCTTGGGGGAGATGTATGCAGTCATCTCCCTATGGCAGTGATGTTTCCCATTGAAGTCCCCGGGATTGTCTATGGGAGTAAGGGGACAGAATCGTTTTGTAGGGAAATAAATGATTATATTGATTGCCTATTATTCTTTGGTATGTGTCTGAGTTCATTGTTAATGTGCTGGCCCTGTGGAATCACAATGTGGAAATTTAATCCCTTTTCAGCTATGTATTTTAGCTTTCTACTGGCCTTTGGCTCTGATCTTGTAATCTGGCACCTACATTATAGTTAATTAGGGGATCACTGAGATATTGGCCTGCAAGGAAAGGGAAGGGATTTAAAAATGTGGTGACAAATATTTCTTTTGTTAAGCCATTTCCAGGTTTAAAAGTTTTAATGACAGATTTACATTTACCATACTTTCCCCCCTGACCATTGCAGTCTAATGGTAGGTGGCAATTGTGTTTTATTTTGGAAACCAGCAATGCAACTCCCTCTTATTTTGTGACATGAACATGGTAACATTATGGTTTTCATAGCAGTTGCTTGTGCTTAAGTCAAGGTTTTAGTTAGTAAGGATCTTGAGTTCGTGAGTAAGGATTTAGTAACTATAAATAATGTAAGCAGTAAGGGTCTGGCATTCTCACTAGGGTCTAGGTGGAATTACTGTAAGCTGGGCACACCACTGGCTGAAAAGTTGAACTCAGAATAATTGTCAATGGTTTACTGTGACATTGCGAGGGTAGATCTAGTGGGGTCCACTCCTATACAAAGCTTTTGTTAATGACTTGGGTAATAGGGTGGCAGTGAGCAGAGGACAACAAGGTGGGAGGGGCTGCCACTACTTTGGAGGCAAGATTAGAATTAGAAATCGGAAATTGGTCTGCAATCAACAAAATGAAATGCAATAAAGATAACTGAAAACTATTACATTTAGGGCAGAAGAATCACACTGGGGAATAACTGGCTAGCTGGTAGTACAGCTGAGAAAGATTTGGGGATTGTAATGGACCACAAATTGAATATATATAAAAGAATCTAATATCCTGTTGCATTAATGCAGGTGTCTGATGTAAGACAAAGGAAATAATTGTCCTGTTCTCCTTGGTCCTGGTGAGGAGTCAGCTGGAGCACTGTATCCAGTTTTGGCTACACCACTTCAAAAAAACCCAAAACAAATGAACAAACAAACAAACAAAAAGGGCATGTGAGAGAGAGAGTCTACAGGACAGCAACAAAAATTATCAAAGATTTTGAAAACCTGTCCTATGATGAAAGGATAAAAAAGGGAGCATTTTATTCTTGAGAAAAGAAGAATTCAGCAGTGAAGTTGTGGAAGCCTGTGTTGTACAAGTCATGGCTCTGTCTTCAGTAGGACCTGTTAAGAGTTGTTTCAAAGAAAACTGTGATGAGTTATTCACCATGCCCACTGAAAGTAGGGCAAGATGTAATTTGCGTACTCTGTGTCTTGGGAAAAACCTTAAGGCTATGTCTACAAGGTGGGTGCTATTTTGGGATATGAAGGTATCTAAGCAACACGCCATGGTCTTGAAATAGTTTTCAAAATAATGGGCATTCTGTTCTGGCAGCCCTGTACATCTCATCGCATGAGGAGTATAGAGATGTCTTGAAATAGGGCTTTATTTCAGCCTGTTTAAACAGTGCCACAAGATGAAATAGCTTATTTTGAAATCTTCTCAAAATAAGCTACGTAATTTACATGGTGCATATTGCATAGCTTATTTTGAGTTTATCGCACTGTGTAGACAAAGCCTGATTAGGACTATATCCACACTATAAATAGAGGCCTGATTCCCCAACTCATGCATATATATGCTCACTAGCTCTCATTGATTTAACTCAAGTGTAAATAGCAGTGTAACTGCAGTAGCTTGGGTGGCAGCAGTGGAAGCACAGCTGAGCTGTGCTGAGTACATTACCCACTGGTTTTTCTGGGGTGGAGTGGGGAGACTCAGCTTTCTAAAAACTTAATGTTGTATGTTAATGCCTGACATAGAGAATGCTAGTGAAAAAGGGGTAGGTTTAGAAGTTGAAATAAGAAAAGAAAAAATTAAAATTTACTTAGAAAAATTAGATGACTGCAAATCACCAGGGCCTGATGAAATGCCTCCTAGAGTCCTCAAGGAGCTGATAGAAGAGGTATCTGAGCCGTTAGCAATCATTTTTGGAAAATCGTGGGAGACGGGAGAGATTCCAGAAGACTGGAAAAGGGCAAATATAGTACCCATTTATAAAAAGGGGAACAAGAATAACCCAGGAAACTTCAGGCCAGTCAGCTTAACTTCTGTGCCAGGAAAGATAATGGAGCAGGTCATTAAAGAAATCATCTGCAAGCATTTGGAAGGTGGTAAGGTGATAGGGAACAGCCAGCATGGTTTTGTTAGGAACAGATCATGTCAAACCAATCTAATAGCTTTCTTTGATAGAATAACGAGCTTTGTGGATAAGGGAGAAGCGGTGGATGTGATATACCTAGACTTCAGTAAAGCATTTGACACAGTTTCACATAATATACTTATCAATAAACTATGCAAATACAACTTAGATGGGGCTACTATAAGGTGGGTGAACAACTGGCTGGATAACCGTACCCAGAGAGTAGTTATTAATGGTTTTCAATCCTGCTGGAAAAGTATAACTAGTGGGGTTCCACAGGGGTCTGTTTTAGGACCGGTTCTGTTCAATATCTTTATTAACAATTTTGATATTGACATAGAAAGTACATTTATTAAGTTTGCAGATGATACCAAGCTGGGAGGGGTTGCAACTTCTTTGGAGGATAGGGTCATAATTCAAAAGGATCTGGATAAACTGGAGAACTGGGCTGAGGTAAACAGGATGAAGTTTAATAAGGACAAATGCAAAGTGCTCCACTTAGGAAGGAACAATCAGTGTCACACATACAGAATGGGAAAGGACTGCCTAGGAATGAGTACAGCAGAAAGGGATCTAGGGGTTATAGTGGACCACAAGCTAAATATGAGTCAACAGTGTGATGCTGTTGCAAAAAAAGCAAACATGATTCTAGGATGCATTAACAGGTGTGTTGTGAACAAAACACGAGAAGTCATTATCCCGCTCTACTCTGCGCTAGTTAGGCCTCAGCTGGAGTATTGTGTCTAGTTCTGGGCACCGCAGTTCAGGAAGGATGTGGAGAAATTGGAGAGGGTCCAGAGGAGAGCAACGAGTATGATCAAAGGTCTAGAGAACATGACCTATGAAGAAAGGCTGAAAGAATTGGGCTTATTTAGTTTGGAAAAGAGAAGATTGAGGGGGGGACATGATAGCAGTTTTCAGGTATCTAAAAGGGTGTCATAAGGCAGAGGGAGGGAACTTGTTCTTCCTTGCCTCTGAGGATAGAACAAGAGGCAATGGACTTAAATTGCAGCAGGGGAGGTTCAGGTTGGACATTAGGAAAATGTTCCTAACTGTCAGGGTGATCAAACACTGGAATGAATTGCCAAGGGAGGTGGTAGAATCTCCATCACTGGAGCTATTTAAGAAGAGGTTAGATAGATGGCTTTCAGGGATGGTCTAGAAAGTGCTTGGTCCTGCCATGAGGGCAGGGGGCTGGACTCGATGGCCTCTCGAGCTCCCTTCCAGTCCTACTCTTCTATGATTCTATGATTCTGTGTAAAAGTCAGTCTCTCTATTTTTTGTAGACATAACTTCTGTCCAAATGCTGTGGATTGGTGCTTTGAAAACATACAATATAGACATTTTAAATTTGGAATGCCATACTATGGGGGTCATGTTAATCCCTGAGGTAACTCTGCTAACTCCATTGTGTTGTGCCATGGATAAATTTAGCGCCATGTATGTTTGGCAAATTTCATTTAAAAAGTTCTGTGTAAGGTAATGTTACGTGTAGATTCCAATGCTGTGTGTTCTATTTAGCTGTAGGTCTGACGTAGCTGAATGGAGCGTAGCATCTTCCTCAGATGCTTCCTTTTTTTATGTCCCATATATAAAAGATGCTGTAGAACCTGTACAGTTTTTAAAAATGCCAGAAATAATGGATATTTACATTGATGGCTATTTTGAGAGGCGCCTGCATGTAACAACTTCAGTGATCGCTGAGCAACTTTGGTGATTTCTGAATCCTTTGTTAGTTGAGACTCTTGAGGCTTGATGCCAGCTTCAGATGCAGTTCTTCAGGATGGGATCATCTGAACAGCAATAATTAGCCCATTCTGTGCAAGTGTGAATTGTTTGAAGCACCACCACCGTTTGAGTGGCAACACCAGCCAGAACACAGCTTTGATCTAGCCTTTTGAACAATCAAGGCATAACTGGGGTTTGACGCATAAGCAGGCTTCTTTTGACTCATCCATAAACTCATGCTCACCTCCACTTGCCTCTTCCTGGATATGTGTAGTCAGCTTGGTTTCCCTTCTTCAGACACAGGTAAATGCCCAGCTGGACCAGGTACAGCTAACTCTTAGGCAATGGAGCTAAGTCTCCCCAAGCATTAGCAGCCTTATAGCCCTTTCTGGATGCAGCAGTTGGGCTCTGCAAGTTATTTCCGTGTTATTTGCTCTGCTGTGGATTGTGGTGAGTACTCAGCAGCACAGCAACTCTCTGCATGCTCTTGTCTTCATCATCAGCTGCTGCAGCAAATGGAACCCTGCCCTTCTTGACCCTTCCACACCTCTGACACCCTTTTTGGTGGAGGGAGGAGGCAGCTCGTTCCCTGACCCTAGCTCCATGCAGTGCTGTGTGTCTTCTGTGCCAGGGTGCAGCTGTCTAGGTCTTGAAAAAGTGCTGTACAGTGAAGCTGTTTAGCCCCAGCATAAGTCACTTTATAATCGAGTTCTCATTATCTGCCATCCACCAAGGTGGTATCTGCAATCTCTTTGCACCATGACACAATGGGTGTGTCTACACTAGCCAGCTACTTCGAAGTAGGTGGCACAACGTTGAAAGAGTATGTGTTGCATCTACATGCACCGTGCGCTATTTTGATGTTGAAATCAACGTTAGGCGGCGAGACGTTGAAATCGCTGTTCCTGTCCGAAGATGGGAATAGCATCCTACTTCAACGTTCAGCGTCGAACTAGGGCATGTGTAGATGATCCGTGTCCTGCTATGTTGAAATAGTGGGGTCCTCCATGGCGGCCATCAGCTGAGGGGTTGAGAGACTCTCTGTCCAGCCCCTGTGGCGCGCTATAGTCGCCGCTTGCAGCAGCCCTTAGCCCAGGGCTTCTGGCGGCAGCGGCGGCTGCTGCTGCAGCTGGGGGTCCATGATGCGTGCATGGGGTCTGCAACTGGTTGTCAGCTCTGTGGATCTCCTGCTGTGCAGGCTGTGTGTCTGGGAGGGGCCCTTTAAGGGAGCAGCTTGGGTTTTTGCTGGCCCCTTATTTCGACCTGGAGCACTTGTGTGTGTGTGTGTGTGTGTGTGTGGACGCTCCGCATTTCCTTCCAGGGCTGCTCATTTTGACATTCTCCGTCACTACTTTGATGTTGAATGTTGATGGCACCAGCCCTGGAGGACGTGTAGATGATACATGTCGAGGTAGCCTATTTCGATGTTCTTATGTCGAAATAGGCTACTTCGATGTAGTGTGCTAGTGTAGACATAGCCAATATGATCACGTGACAACACTGGCTTAGAAGAGGTGATTCTGTGATGACAGCACCTTCCTGGAGCATGTGTGACAGCCTGGCAGGAGACAGTTGGAGGAAACATCAGAGATGGGCATCCACAGCTCAGCATGTTCCAGGCTGACAAGACACCATGCTTTGCCGTGCCAGTTTAGATTAGCTTTCCAGCTTCTGAGGGAGCTGCTTCAAATATTCACTGAAAGCCTGTTTCTTGCTCTTCTAAATACACGTTCTTCCTATTGAGGGGGTTTTTCCTTATGGATCCATGAAACATGAGGAAGTGTCTACTGTTACTGACTGTGAGCACTTGTAAATACTCTACACAAAGTCTGCATGCCTTGTAAAAATGTCAAACTCATCTCTTTCATGGAATTTAATAAACTTGGTAAATAATACAAATTATGTAATCTAGTGCAAGCCTTCTCCTCAGGTGTGTCTGTTCCTATGGTTTATAGGCTCTCTCTGCTCTCTGGCCTAGATATCTACTCAGACACGCTTGAATGGCAGGTTGGAGCAAATGAGTGGTAGCAGCCACAAGGAGTCAGTCATAGTCTTCCAGCAGGATTCATACAGCAGCTAATTGGATGGCCTAGGAAACTGTCTTTGCCCGTGTTTGGTACAAAATTTACCAAAAACTTATTCACTGTCAAAAGATAATTTATCTCTGAGTCACTATAGGGGCTTGTCTGCATACTTGGCTCAATCTAATTCTTGACCTTCCCCCCCACCCCTCCACTCTCTGATTTGCTCACCTTGATTATCTTTTTCTGATTTGTCCTCCTTGCTTACTGTGTTTGGTTCTCTGTGTCTTAAATATCAAGTCTGGTCTGGTCTGGCTATGGTCTGAAGAAGTGGGTCTGTCCCACGAAAGCTCACCTAATAAACCATTTTGCTAGTCTTTAAAGTGCTACTTGACTGCTTTTTGTTTTGATAGTGTATAGACTAGCATGGCTTCCTCTCTGTTACTTATCTTTGAGTTGTGCCTCTAGAGAAAAGGAAGTGTTGCATTTTGAATACCTTGTGCAGTACCAGCTTTGTTCAGTGTTTTGCTGCTGGAAAGATGTTTTGTTAAGTTGCAAAGGACATCAAGACCTGACTAGTACATGTCAGAAAAACAGTCCCCATGAACAGCACTTTTGAAATTTTTCTTTCTTTTAAATCCTTTTTGTTTGCAGTTGTGTAGCCATGATGGTCCCAGGATGAGAAGGCACCATGGTGTGTGGTATAATATCTTTTAATTAAATATTTTCTGGTGCTGGAAGAGACAAGCTTTTGAGATGCACAGTGCCCTTCTTCAAGTCAGCTTGAAAGTTTCTCTTTCACTAGCAGAAATTTGTCTCATAACCTCATCCACCTTGTCTCTTTTTTTAATCAGGCAGTTCATTGTCAGGGAAATGGGAGGTGTTTCCCCTGAGGTAATCTTACTGCACAAATTTGCTCATCTGGGAAACAGTAATGAATTTAGATCCAAGTGGTTCCAAACAAATCAGCTAAATATGAAGCATTGTTTAGTATTTTAAAAACAGTTTTATCTACTGTTGAAAGATTTCTTAGCAGTCTTTGTCTAAAGCTGTTTCCACAGCATGAATGTGACATTGTTAATATTTGTATGATCGTTTATAGTTGGATAATTTCTTCCATATTTGAAAAGAATGTGTACAATACTTTTTAACCAAAAATATGTTGGAGTCTTTCAAACACTGAAATCCTAATACATGTACAATACTACAAAGCCAGCCGGGTGTACTGTATTTTGTCTAAAATTCTCTTTTCAAATAATATTGTATCCCTGCATTTTTATTGTTACGAAGCCAGAGGCAAGCTGAGCAGAAATGTTATGAATTGAAGTATATTGTACAGGCTCCTGTTGGAGAGCTGTATAGCTGCTATAGATCCAAATGAAACAGCTGCAGAATCCCACGAGGAACACATGAAGAATGATTCATTCTCAAAGGGTGTGGGTACATTAGTTGATGAAATGATGTAATAGAAAATGCCATTCAGGATAGGGTGATTTGTTAAATCCCAATGTACTTTATGGCACTTGGGCTTGCTACTGGGGGAGGCAGTTGCCCCAAGGCCCAGTATTTCAAAGGGGCCCAGAGATCTGGCCACTGAAGCTGCCAGAGTAGTGCCCCTTCTGCCCTTGGTCCCACCCCTTCTGGGGGGTGGGGAGCCAGGCCCCCCTCCCATCTTGCCTCCAGGCCCCTGATGGCTATTAGCCCCACTGATGGTACTAATAAAATTGACAGCACTCCCTGAGCTAATGAAAGTCTGACTCACCTGTTCATCCAAACAGTTTTTAAACAGGGAGGTGCTGAATTGATTTAATTAGACATTGGATTGTACTCAAATTAGAATTTTAATAGCATAGAGGATACATGTTGCCTGGTGTCCGCAGTTCTCATGGTTGAGATGAAATTTATGAGGGGAAAATATAACCAAGCATATTTTTCCCATTGGAATCGCATACCTGTCACTCAGAGGAGAATTTAGCTCAATGTAGTAAGTTACTTTACAAAAGACAAATTGAACTATACTAATGTAGCTAACAATTACAGCCTCAAGGTCCTGCTGCACTGGAGCTTCTCCATAGCCAGCTGAGACTTGCATAAATTCAGCTTGCATCTCCTGTGACCAAAAATGTATGGTGCATCTCTTTAGCCAGCTTTGTCCTGGTATCTCTTTTTACCTCCTTTGGTGCAGAAAAAGGGGTCATGTAGATCTGGACTACAGGGCTTGTGGGCTCCTGCCTACCACCACCTTATTCAGTGCCGACCCTGCACTGATTCTGTTGCTGACAGAGGCCTCAGCCAGAGACCAAGACTATATTATCTGTGGGAATATTTGCCAGGACAGAAAGGCTCTCGAATTCTGAAATACTTTTTCTGCATATTTTCTACACTTAGATTTAACAAGTTGATCAGTTATTTAATTGTTCTATTGATGTGGCATGATTCAGCTCTATTGGGCTCAGAAAGATAATTCTTCTTTGAGTGATGGTTCCTATGTGTGTTCCTTACATGGGTGCATGTCATGACCCCAAGTTTAGAAGTGGTTAAGAGTTGTATTGATTCTCACTCACATAGCACATCTGCTTGTGCTCATAGCTGAGGCTATAATGGGTTGTGCAGGTTGGTGCCTCACCAGTTTCCTTATTACCAAGTGTCCAGAGATGGAACCCCATTCTTTCACACTCTTAGGCTACGTCTAGACAGTGGGCCCTACTTCAGGCTACAGTGGTTTCCCAAAATAGCTGCCCTTGTCTTGGAACAGTTTTCAAGATAATGAGTTTTCATCGCATGAGGAGTACAGGGTTGCCTTGAAGAAGAGCTTAAGCATGTGGTGCCTTTTAAACAGCGCCACATGCCAAAATAGCCTATTTCAAAATCTACTCAAAATAAGCTAGCTTTGCAATTTCCATAGCACAAATGTTATAGCTAATTTCAAGTTTACAACACCAGGTTGACATAACCTTAGTTTGACTAAAAGAAACTTTGTCCATTATTATAGCTAATTGTAGATAGTAGTTCTAGAGCAGGTAGTTAGTGATAGTTTTTCCCTGCAGATCCCTGGGGGGACTGTTCCCACAACCCCAGCAACTTTGCCCCGTGTTCCAAGTTTTATAAACCGGCTCTCCTGCCACACTTACTTTCCAAGCTCTGAAGAAGTGGGCCTGCCCCACAAAAGCGCATCATGTAAAAAATTATTTTGTTAGTCTTTAAAGTGCTACTTGACTGCTTTTTTGTTTTATGAAGATACAGACTAACGTGGCTACCTCTCTGTGACTATTTTCCAAGAGTGATGAGCAACAGTGATATCTTTACTACCTTGGCAAGGCTTCCCCTGTGGCTCATTGATCCATCTTGCAAGTCCTTCCTACCTCAAACTAGGGAGGCTTAGGAGCACCATCTTCATACATTTCTAGTAAAGTAATAAGACCATGTGGCCACTCGAATCCTGGATCGTTGGATCCATAGGTACAGTGGTTGTCACCAGTGGTGCCGCCTCTCTGAACATTTTGCATGCCCTGTATCTGGCAGTATGGATGGTGAAGGGAAAGACCAAATATGAGATCATGGAGCACTTTCATGGAAAATAGTAGATCCTTGCAGTGCACTGCTCCAAAGTGCAGCACTTTCTCCCTGAGCCAGGGTAGGTGAGATATATATGCTATGTGAATCCAGATGGACAAATACTCAAGCTTCACCGCATGGAGCATAAAGCTTGGGGCAAATGAGACCTGGTGGTACAGATGGCCTCCTTCGTACACCTGCATGTCTAGAGTACTCAACAGCACATGCACTGTCAACTTTGCCACCACCTTCATGCTACTTGGACAAGCCAATCCTGCACACGTCGCCATGGCTGTCTGGCATCTCCATGGATGCTCTGTGCACTCCCAGCAGCTCAGAATCATCATAACTAGTACTCTCCAATCCCCACATGCCTGAGAGGGCCCCACTCTGATAGATAAATCATTTACGCTGTGAGTATCTGGTACTGGTACTCATGGGTCCCCCACCCTCAGCACTTGCAGGCCCCTTCCTCTTGGCAGTACTGGGCTTCCTGTGACCCTAGAACTGATACTACCTACTCTCCTAAGAATTTTAGCACCCACCTCCACACAGATCACTGTTTGCTAATCACCCACTTGTGGAATACATATAGGAACCATTACATGAAGAGGAGGTTACTTAGCTAGAAACAGAGAGATAGCCGTGTGAGGCTATATTCTATCAAAACAAAAAAAGCAGTCCAGAAGCACTTAAAAGACTAGCAAAATAATTTATTAGGTGGTGAGCTTTCGTGGGATAGACGTACTTCTTAGCTGTAATGGGAGGTTCTTTCAGATGTGTGAACCTTGTTTGTATTCTAATATCCACCCTCCATCCCCTCTGCTGTGGACTGGAATGCACTGCAGTGAGAGAAGTATCAAGCCGCATGACTGTGAGCATAAGGGGACATGCTATGCTTGTGTGGGTCAACAGACATTACTAAGAGACCCTTCTGGACTCAGGCATGTGGTATGCATATGCTCCCTTTTATGGGATACGAGTAGGGACCCAACATCTTGAAGAACCTCCAGTTACAGAAAAGTAATATCTTCCAATCAAGTGTTTATAGCTAACATCTATGATTCAGGGTAATGAATATTCTGCTTTACAGTAAATTCTGCATGCACATAGACACACTGAATTAACACACACACTCACATGCATAAATGACCCAAATGCTGATCAAGCTATTTTTCCTATGTGCTAAGAAGGAAGCACAACAGAGGAATTTTTATTGATGTTTCTGTATTTAAACTCTCAGGAGGTACTGAGAAATTGTAGCACTATAGGTCCTACTATAGGTGCTAGTTAGGTAGACAAACTCTTGGAATTTTCCTAAGCATTTGAAAATAGGCAAGTCTAGCACTAGCAGCTACAACTCCTTCAGTGGTTTGACATAAAAGAAGAGAAACAAGGAAAAGTAACTTGACAAGAGATAGTGAGAAAGAGCTTACACATGTAGACCAGCTGTTGAACAGAATTTATTACAGAATGAGCTTTCCAGAATAGCTGCATAGTAAGGATTTTTCTTGTAATTCATGTGCCTTAGCTAATTCTATAAAAATATTTCGTTTTATTAATGTAAAGGATGTTTTCATTTTCAAGGTTCGGTCTCAGTAATTCAACACTATTTTTGATTTGTGAAAGAAACTTTTTGTTTAGCAAAAATTAGGATGACTTTCTGATGTATAATGATTAGATACTAACTCAAACACTAACTTTTGCCTGTATGCAATTTGTCTACAGTAAATCATTACTATGTTTTAGTATATATTTATTGTGTTCAAAGTGGAAGTACAAAATACTTTTATTCAAGGTACATGAAAATCTTTTCTAAGACATCATAGACTAGAAATAAAACACACTGATGCCGAGGCTTTGTTCATTATATTATCAGCTACAACATGGTGCATGACTAACAGATAGTTGTCTCTTCAGCTGGTTAAGTTTTACATGTATTTCTCATCCACTTAGTTGGATTTTACAAACTAAGTAGAATCTGTTCAACTACATGCATAGAGGGAGACCTCTGAGAATCACTCGGTGCTGAAGGTTTTGGTGATACAGTAGATGATAGTATTCCTAAATAGATGGCAGGGGTCATGATGCTGGAGTCAGAAAGGTGTTTGGATGAGCTATAAAACTGAGATCCTGGTGACTTAGAGATTGAACTGTTTGAAAGAGGTACAGGGAATTTGTTAAACTCCACTTCTGGTGTTTACTTTGACCTACTGAGTTTCTTTCTATGGCTGGATGCAATATTTTTACTTTCTGTCCAAAAACTGGTGTGCAGTGTTGATGTGCACTGTTAAACACTTAGGCTGGGTTTACATGGAGCAGCTTTACCGGCAGGTCCATGCTAATGAGCAGCCTCGAAATTGCAAATGGCTGCTCATTAGCATGGTCCTGTGGCTCATTAGCATAACCACAAAGGAGCCCAGACGTGGCAGAGGGTGAGCTGGCAGTAAAGAGGCCATGTGGATGTGCCCGTGCCAGCAAAAAGCCCCTGTCACCAGACCCTTATGTCTGAATTTTAAAGATAGTCACATTTTCCTGATGGCTTGCATGCTCCCTGTGGATCCTTGAAATGCGCATTATGATTTTTCACAGTGTAAAGCTCTATAGCAGTGCAGTATATTCATATTATTTTGCACAGATGTATATGTTTTAACCAAAATATTTGCTGTTAAAATATGTTCCAGAATGCATCTGATCTATAGCTAACATTTATTTTCATTTAGTCATTGCTTTTCTGTACATCAGACTTCACTGATACAGAACATAGTGCCCCACGGTAAATGTAAATGTATAAAAAGTATCCAGAACTCATTACACAACACTGAAAATTAAAGGAAAAAGGAACTATTTTATGACAGTCCTCCTCTGATATCTGATTGAAATATATTGTATCTTCCAAAAATGGAAGGACTAGACTAGCTTAGCACCTGTAGTTGTTTAATCACTGATATAATACTCTCTTCTAATCACTGCATTATTTTTAGCCATTTGATGTTTGTGTAAGGCTGATGGACCCAGGGATCTGCAGGAGGGAATGAATCTGTGACCTTAGGGGGTAAAGCCGTGTGCTCTAGGCATGAGCTAAAAGCCAGCTGGCCTCGGCCAAGATTGTAGAGCAGCGACTTCACTCTCTCTCATCAGTGCCTCTGGGGTTACATATCCAAAGTTAAAATACATGGCTACAGTCTACCATACATAGTATTTATAGCATTAGTGCTTTTGCCTGGATGGCTTTAAATGAGAAAGAGGCATTGAATAATTTAACAAGGCTGAGGCCAAGTTGGAATTGATGATCTTTTCAAGTGTCATCATGGCTTCCTGTTTCCAACTGGACAGAAGGAGACAGGATTTTACTGCATTGGTGGTGCTGGCTGCTTCCTTGAGAGCTTTTGGCATGTATGCCTCTCCTGTGGAAAAAAACCTGAAAATCCAATTCCAGATCTCCAGTTGCCTTTGTGGGCTTGTTAGGCAAAAAAGGAAACCATATTGAGGGTTCCTACTCCTGGGGGAATTTCATTTGGTTCCTGTTGCTATGCATACAACTTCCTCAGTTTGTACATATTTAGAATAGATACCTTATGTGAAGTCTGGCTTTCAGGCAACCCTGGATCTGATGCCAAAACAGAAATAAATCAGAAAACGTATCCAGTGTTTAAAACAGTTCTTTAGTACTGTTATAATCACAATACATACGTACAACATGTGTATTTGTGAGAGTCTAGACAACAGGTTTTGGTAAATATGTTACAAGGGAAGCAAAGAGCGAAGGAGGAGGATGACAAAGTTCTGGTTCAAAGAAAGAGGAAGATTGGCTGAAGACGATAAAATACGAAATGTCGAGAAATATGGAAACAATGGTATCGTCACCCCTGGACATATATCCTTAGGGACAAGTTTGTGAACTCCTTGCTCCAGTGGATAAGCAGCCACTAGCTCACTGTTCATCCACGTTCGTCATGCAGTTTGCCTCTTGGAGTTCAGAAGTATTTTTTAGACGAGTAATCTTTCTGTTGGAGGTCTAGGACTGGAGGATACTAATCATATGACTATTATGTTTTGGTTCAAGTTTTCAGAAAGTTGAGTTGTGTTAAAATGCTTAAGGAAAGACATTTAAATATACAAATCCTGACTTTTTCCTGTTGTATGCCATCAGATGTGTACTAAAGATGTGTGAAATTGATTAGTTGTCTAAGAGACAAACTCTCCCTTTAGATATGTGCAAATCATGCTCAATGACTTCATGTGCATATTGCAGAGTAGGATTTGTCCCTAACGTACTGTAGGAGGAATTTCTTTGAGCCCTTATAATTAGCTGTCTTACTTAACCAGTGCAACTGGCCTTCAGACTAGCCTGGAAAACTTTCTTGCTTTTGGGGGATATCTCCACTATATTTCCATTTTTGTTCATGTAACATATTTGCTCTTTTTAATAGCTGTGAGTATGGCTGCGAGATTAGCAATGCATGGTATTTTTATTGCTGTATTAATTACACTCCACATTATGACCCCTAGAGCAAACAATCCGAGATGAACAGTAGCAGCTGTTGGCAGCAGCGGACCTGTAAGACTTTTACATTGTGCAATGAAGACTTTAATGGGTCTTGTATTTTTGAGAGGAACTTTTGTTCGGATGTGAAGCTGTCAAATTTTATAGCAAACAAGATGTTTCTCCACCCAGTGAGGATGTTTGGATGAAGGAGTTGGCTTTGTTTAACTTTATTCCCAACGTTGAGCAGAACAGAACACTTGCATTTCTATGACTTATTGTATTAGATGTTTCCAGCAAGTGATATAGAACATACTGATTTGTGTTCTGGGCATATTTTATTTTCTGAAAATTGAATAGCAAGTAGATTAAATGTTAAAATGTAAAGCTTCAGCTCAGACTACAGACTATAAACACATTTTTCTCCCCATTTTATGAGTTCTGTGTATTTTATTTTTAAGGATTATCCTTTCACTTTATGGTAGTTTAGATGACTGAAGTTGTAAAGTGAAGTAGCAATGAAAGACTGTGCCAGCAGGATTTAAGTAGATCATTGCTGGGAAATTCACAAATAAACAGGATATGAATGACACTTAAAAAAAATCACAACTTCCCATCTGGATCAGGATGTTTGGCAAACAACAAACTATGTTTTTCTGAGGGTAGAGTCATGCATAATCCTCTGATGTCTATGAACCCAATTCCACTCTTGCTCAAACCAGACAAAAAAGCGACAAGGTTGCCATAGGGCTGGCCAGTGATTTAGATGTCTAGTTGGCTGACTTTCAGTGGGACTCACTGTCTTAATTTCATAAGTCACGTTAGAAAATATGTCTTAGGATCCCAAGTCACTCAGGCACTTAAAAAAATCCAGTGTGATTAGCTTACTTTCAAAAGGATGAAACACTGGCTGGACTAAAGACCATCAAAAATGCATAACGCTGTTGACGTTTAATGCGAGCACTTATGGAAGCTACCACTGGATTGTCATGGAAAAGGATTAGTCCTCACAGTGGGAGAAGGCAAGTAGTCTTGAAGGATGGTTCTCTGTTAAGTGGTGGTTCTATGACGAAGCTTTATAAAAGCTACCTCAGGGAGTTCAAGCCACTGTGCTGAATAGTGAGAGGAAATGCAATAAAAGCCATGTAACATCTGCCTTCCTTGTGTGTGCTTTTCCTGTCTATTGTTACTATTCAATTCCCTTTTCAAATAACACTTTTTAGATTGCAATCAACATGTTGTCAGGATGTCACAGGAAGCTTCCCTGACAGCTTGTTTGCCAGTCCTGTGTCTCAAGCAACCCAGTCATGAGCCAAGCATCCCAACCCACTGCTGATGCAAACATAGATGTAATCTAGTCATTGTGGCAGGTAACTCTCGATAAAACAAGTTTCTATACTAATTTTAGCTGATACTCTGTGGGCTTAAGATACACCTGGTATAAAAACAAACAAACAAACCTCTACTGCAGTTGCACAGACAGGATAAATACTTGAAAAAGACTTTTGTGATGGTGTGCTGGAGGACGTGCCTTCAGTGCAGAAGACAATGGTGCTGCAGGTGCTCCTGCCCTCGCTTTGCTTTTCTCAGGGTCCTTTAAGAGCTCCATAGAGTCCCAATGGTATGTAAGGCAAAATTCTATTGGTGGGATTCTACTCTGTTATATCCCAACTCAGGTCTTCCCTCTTAGGCTCATCAGGTACCCAGCCCACATCCTGGGGGATCCTCTTCCTTAGAACTGTGCTGTCTGTGACTGCCACTCTGTAACTGAGGCATGATGGGCCTATGAAGTTCTTGTTACCTAAATAACTGCCTCAATGGGCTCCTTAAATTAGCTTGTCATGGGTAGCTTGAGCCTTGATTCTTCTTAAAGAGCCAGGCTTCCAGGTCTTTGGCAGCCTGATTGGTGGGCTGATACGGAGGTGGGAGCCCTGCCTTGTCTTAAACTCCGCTGCTAAGCTATGTGGAATTCCTGGCTCAGCTAAGGCTCCCAGCTCCTCCTCAGCTTCCCACTGGGAGCCCGGACTCCTGAGAAGCAGCCCAATGAGCAGGTTCAGCGGTACTGACTTTCTAAAGTGCTTGGTCTGGGGGTGCTCAACCACTGCCTCACTATATGGTGCCCTGTTCCACCCCTCCTGCCTACTATCAGGAAGGAGAGGCACAGCTTGGTGAGGCTACTGGTGGGTGGGAAGTACTGGGGGGAAGGGTAGGAGCAGTTTTCTGCCAAACAGACTCACCTTTCTCTGCACAGCTGTACATACAGCAGAATGGCTACGTCTACACGTGAAGCCTACATCGAAGTAGCTTATTTCGATGTAGCAACTATTTCGATGAATAACATCTACACGTCCTCCAGGGCTGGCAACGTCGATGTTCAACTTCGACATTGCGCAGCACCACATCGAGATAGGCGCTGTGAGGGAACGTCTACACGCCAAAGTAGCACACATCGAAATAAGGGTGCCAGGCACAGCTGCAGACAGGGTCACAGGGCGGACTCAACAGCAAGCTGCTCCCTTAAAGGGCCCCTCCCAGGCACAGTTGCACTAAACAACACAAGATCCACAGAGCCGACAACTGGTTGCAGACCCTGTGCCTGCAGCGTGGATCCCCAGCTGCAGCAGCAGCAGCCAGAAGCCCTGGGCTAAGGGCTGCTGCCCACGGTGACCATAGAGCCCCACAGGTGCTGGAGAGAGAGAGTCTCTCAACCCCTCAGCTGATGGCCGCCATGGAGGACCCCGCTATTTCGAAGTTACGGGACATGCAATGACTACACGGTCCCTACTTCGACGTTGAATGTCGAAGTAGGGCGCTATCCCCATCTCCTGATGAGGATAGCGACTTCGACGTCTCGCCGCCTAACGTCGAAGTTAACTTCGAAATAGCGCCCGACGCGTGTAGCCGTGACGGGCGCTATTTCGAAGTTAGTGCCGCTACTTCGAAGTAGCGTGCACATGTAGACACGGCTAATAGGTCTCATATTTGCATATGAATGACTTCAATATTTGCAAGGTTGCCTTGAGAGGGCAGATATGCCAAAACACTGCATTACATAATCAAGGCCCAAAGGGTTGGCTCACTAGAGTTCTGCATGCAATTCCTGACCTACCCAGCAGTGTCCATGCTCATCTGCTCCTCCATTGTTTCTTGCATTTTTATTCCACTCCCACCTGCAAAAACCTTAGTCAGGAAATCACACAAGAGAGATGGATTTCCCATGCTACTAAAAAAAAGCAAAAAGACCACCACATTTGGTTAATTTATTGTGCATATAAATGGAATACAGACACAGTTTTACCACGAGAAGAATAAAATTCTTGCTTAAACCAGGTAAAACACTTTAATTATTATTATAACAGTCATCAAATCCCTACCCTTCACTCCACTGTAAGTACAATGTATAAAACTTGTTTTAAATAAAAGCTTTGTGTTTTCCTGCACGGGCTTTGTGTTTACCACACTCTTAAAAAATCTCCATTCAATCCTGCCCACAACAAGGTTCATTTTACCCACTTCCACTGTTTTGGAAATTGGGACCTTCGGGCCTCTTTATGATCATTCTCCTTCTACAGGGTTCTACTCTTCACAGAAGAAAGAGAGGGAAAAAGATGATTTTTCTTTCTCTTTAGTTCGTTTTGTTTATTTGACAGCACTTGGTATGGTTGGTTTCATTGCTTTTCCTGGCGTAGAAAGTTATCCAGTTTCCCCTGTTTGTGTGGATTTCCTTTACTGTCATGAGGTGGGTAGGGAAGTTTTAAAAGTAAATGTACAAAAAATTGGTAGGGATACACAGGGGCAGATAGATTAAAAAATTATATTAAGCCTCCTTCTGAAATGGACTAGTTTTCAGACTGATACTGTCCTATTTATTGTGAACATTTCAATAGCAAGGAATGCTAGAAAGTAGTGAGTATTTTAAAACTTAATTATATTGAAATGTTTTGTTGACTGAGGCATGTTTTGTTCCCTTTCATGTTATAGAAAATATTTGCTTCTTCCATCCCCACATTTTATATTCCAATATAGAATATTGTGTATCCTATTAAGCAAACTAGATGTAATATAATATTCTGCTCCTAGAACATCTTAGATAGATGTTATTCCAAGACACTGACTAAAATCATCGTTCAAGATTAATTATAATCAAATAATTGAGTACATTTATTTGCCACAAATATGGGTCCTTGGGAAACTTGGCCACACCCATGGTGAATGGAGATCTGGCTAACTAAAAATTATGCTGGCCCACAAAAGTTGCTGGGCCAGAGTGTGCCGGCTTAGAGCGATTCAACCTTTAGTAAAATGTAAATTGTTTATTACTGTTAAAGATAGTAACTCAACTTTTCTTTACAATTAACACTAGTTACAGACTGCAACCAGTTGTAGTTTAAATTGCTGTTTCTATTATTTGTAATGTAGTATTCTTATTAATGTAGCATCTGGGAGCCTCGGTCAGGATCTGGTGTGCTAGGGATTATACTCGCAGAAAAAAGGAACATGCTTCCTCCCTGCAAAATTTGACATATATGGTGATGTTGCTAATATTGATATCAAAGAGAGATCATGCAATACACACTGTGCAAATGCTCGAACCATAAACAGACCCCCATGTGCATTATGAAAGGAATTTCCTACCTGTACTTTGCATTGCACCATTCTCTTTTGCTGGCTTGGATTCTTCTACCCCTGCTGAGGCATCATATATTGGGTTGTGTGTTTCTGTGTGTATGAATCAGTTAATGGTTTGATCCAGGAAGTCAAAATCAGGTCTTCCAACATGAGGTCCTGCAATTAGACTTACCTTTCCAGCTGGGTGGGATTCGCTTTAGAGTCCATTAGTGCTTTTTCACTTTACATTGGGGTTACTATGCAATGTAATAATCCCCGGAATCTATGTTGCTGTATCCATACTCCCAGCCTACAGGATAATGTTTCCTTATTTTCTAGGTTCAGAGGTATGCTAAAGGAAGATAACTGTTCATTTGAAACACTAGTACAACTGTAAAACAGAAATGTGGTTAATGTCAGGATTCCCTTAATTCATTGATGAAGGAACAATCACAAGGCAGCACCAATCTCTTTAGATTGAAGTATTGGCTTTGTTTATTTTTAAGCACTTTCTTAGCAGTCTATTATTGGAAACATAAAAGTGCATCCTGCAATGTGCTAAGTGCCCTCAAATACTGATCAATGTTAATGGGTACTAAAAGCGATCAGCACCTATCAAAATCAAGGTATTTACTTGTATACACTAGTACCCCTTAATGTGTTATAACTTATGTCACTCAGGGGTGTGAGTAAGACCCTCCTTTCCCTCCCCTGCCAAGTGATGTAAATTACTCCTACCTAAGCACTGGTGTGGACAGCACGTCAGCAGGAGAAACTCTCCCAGCTCAGTGGGGGTGGAGTTATTTTGTGGCGTAGAGCATCTTCACCAGATGTGCTACAGCAGCAAAGCTGCACCAGTGGAGCTGTACCAATGTGGCTCTTCTAATGTTAACTAGCATTTGAAAGGAACTTTTTGAAAATATAGAGTAATCTGTTTTCACTCTGCAAACAAACCGAATAATGGAGTGATTGGGAAACTTCAGATTCTCAGATCTCTGAGCAGCACCTTCCATGAAAGCAGTTTAAATGGCTTGTGATGCAGCTCTGTCAAAGTGTTTGTTTCTTTCCAAAAGTTCTGAGCCAGTTACTTTAACACTGGAATGAATTTTATCAGTCCTTTTAAAGGTGGCACTCACTATGTTTGAGTCTGCATGTAAACGAAACAAATGGTGTAAATTATTTTTTGAAGAATTATGGCTTGAATGTAGTTTTTAAAAATTACTATATTTCCTCACTTGCTTATATAAAATCACATTGCTTTCCTACTGACATGGGTTAAAATTGCAAAAAATTAGGAGGAACATTCTGACAGGCATTTGGCTTGCTAAAGTTCAGTTTGATCTTGGTAAGAATTACAGTTACAAAATTTTCAAACATAGGCATAATTTTGTGCGTCTGAACTAAGGCAAAGAGAACATTGCAATAACAATAATGGCAATTCAGGGGATATGACTATGCTGAGAAAGTTGGCCCAGAGAAAGTGTGCGTTTCTGTACTAACACATCATGATATGCTATTAAATGGTTCCAATTTTATGTGGTGTAAAGCTTAATCTCCAAAAATTGCATCCAGAATTCAGTGTGGTGAGTTATGTAAAGAAAGTAAATTGGAAAGAGAAATAACTGTGTGTTAATTCTCTGCATTTTGATACAGTATATAGTTAAGAAGTTACTTTATTATCAGCATGGTAGGTGCATACCTTTTAAAGAATTTTATTATAAATAGTGATTAAATAAGCTTCTATAATACAAATCAGTTTCACATTGATGTAATTGCATTGACTTTGAGTGGTGTTACTTCTCGGTTAGGGTCAAGATAACCAGCATTAGGGCTAATATCTGTCACTAAGTAATCAAGTGGTATTTAATATTCAATAACTATGACATATGGATCTGTGATCCATCAGTCACAGAAGTCAGTGGGAACCTCTCCATTTACCTCACTACTGTTAGGTTAGGGCCCTAATGACTTCAGTGATGCAAAACATCTGACTGTACAAAAGGTTTGCAAAACCTAGGAGAATCTCTTAATCCTTTATTAACATAGGACGAACAGCTGCTAATACTCTGAGATTTATTGTGTTTACACTGAAATAAATCAGAATTTGACTACGGATTTCTTTTGACGATGCATTTTATTGTGTAATTGATATTGTTTTCAAATTCATGATACGCAAAGTATCGCTGGTACTTATATGTCTTATTTCACCAAAGCACTGTATTTATCAAAAACTCATTAACACAGAAAATGTGGAAAGAGTAAATTTTTATCCAAACCTCATCACTTTGACCTGGGGAAAAATAGCTAGTTTTATTATTGTACCTTGAAAAGCAGGATTCTTTGTTGAAATTATTAATGACTGCAAAGTCACTTAAAATAGGCGATGTGTCAATTTATAGTAAGACAGAAAAAGGAAGAAATTCTTGTAAAGAAGGAAGTATAGCAGTGGTAAAAGTACCTTAAATTTCTTACAGATACTTTTGTATTGTGTTCCCTGGGAGGGGGCTGAAGGCAGGAGTTGGTGTGTGTGTGAGACGTTGCTATATGACAGTACTTGTAAGAAATTTAAGTGTGGGGTGGATTGCAAGGGACTCAGAGAAAGGGATTGTGGTGTGGGAGGGAGCCCAGGGCATGAGATTGGGCTGTGAAGGGTGCAGGAGTCAGGGGGCTAGGGAGTGTGCTAGCTCACGGCAGCGGGTGGGGTGCGTGTGAGAGTGCAGGAGTGAGCATTGGTGTTATGAGGGGAGGCTCAGGGCAGGGATTAGGGTGTGTGTCTGTAGGCGAGAGGGCAGGGAGGCCAGGGTCCTATTTAGGGAGGACAGGCAGAGCTAAAGCCCTTCCCCCAGACCCATACCGGTAATGCTGCTTACTCTTCCCCTTTGTTGCTGTCAGGGAGCTAAAGAGGAGCGGACAGCATGGGTCACTCCCTCCCATCCCTGGCTTGCAGAGAGGTTTGCATGAATGCTGTGAGCTTTTCTCTTGTTCTCTGAGAGCGATGGCAAAGGGAGGAGCCAAGCTGTGTCCTGGTACAAGTCTTGGTGGTAGGTAGAAGGTTCAGCCCCCCATTGTGTCCTGGGGGCAGTCTTGCATGCCCCATGTGGCTCCTTTAAACTGCTTGGCTGCCTGCTGCTTAGCATGGCAGCCTGCAGGAGAGCCCTTGAAGGTGGCGTGGGAACCTGCTGTGTCATACCTTCTCCTGTAGCCAAGCACTCCACCCAGCCAACTCCTAAGTGGAGTATTGCACCAGGGCACACTGGCTTTACTTTCACCTCTGGGCTATACAGAAAATACACATAGATGAAGTCAGTTTTGGCGCATCCAGAAACTTGGAGTCCCATTGTCTTTCTACGATACTTTTGTTTGAGTGGAGCTTGTAATTCTCAGTGTAGTTCTAATGGAAACTGTTTGCATAATGTTTGAATTTTTTTAAAGTCATGCCACATTCTTTCTGCATATCGGGTATTATTTCTCATGCAGATATTGAAACATAAGCAAGTTTTGCAAGCACAATGTAAATGTTATTAAGAAGGAAGGGTTCACAGCTGCCTATCATATTGTATGTTGGCAAGGAGGCATTGTTTTCCTTGGATGCCATGAAATTTCTGTTTAAAAGAAAAAAAAACTGCCTGTAAAGATTAAGCTAGCTTGTTGTGCTAGTATACATAGAAGTAGAGATTTGGGAATGAGCAGTTCTCCGTATTTCCAAACTTAAAGCATAACCATTGTAGGGCATTTGTAATAATGACTAAAGGGTAAAATCACTCTTAGTCCATTTTGTTTTGACACATCTTCATGGTTTTTGGTAGGTTAATTCTTAGGCTAGTTCTAGGTCAGTTAAAATATGCTGTTTTGTCTGAGACTGTTCTGGGCAGGGGAGCCAACAGCTTCTGTGGGCCCCTGGCAAGGTTGGGGGCAGCTCTGCATTCCCAGAGGGATGGGGCCTGAGACGGAAGGGGCAACGCTGGGGCAAACAGCCCTCAGTGCTGCCTGGACCGCAGCAACCTCCCCTCCCCTTGGTCTGGGAGGTACATGGAGGATGCAGCCACACAGATATGACAGCAATCTAAAGGGCCACAGGCTCTGGCCACCGCCGCTGTTGCAGTAGCAGCAGAGATGGTTGTGAGCCCCAGCCCCCTTTGAAATACTGAGCCCTGGGGCAACTGCTCTCTTTCCCCTTCCCTGTCTCTTGGCAGGCTGGTTCTGGGCTATTTAAAAAGTAAGTCGGATCAACATGGGGTGGTGATGACAAATGTACAATGATTTTAAAGCTTATTGTATTAGAAATGTTGTTAATGTGTAGAAAAGACTTGGTGATCCATATTCTTTTACTACATAGAATTAAACAAAATACCAAGCATGAGGAGCAATAGCAGCTCCCATAATTATGCTGGTACACTCATCCCCTGTTAAACGAGTACTTTACTTACGAGTACTCCCTAAAATGAGGGACACATATATTTACCTTTGTTCACTAGATGAGTGAACTCCCCCCACTAATATGAGCCTTACCCCCACTTTCTGCAGACCCAACCTGCCACAGCCTGAACCCCCTGCCAGCCTTGCAGACTCAACCCACAGCAGCCTGAACCCCCTGCTGTCTCCAAGGCCCCACCTGCCTCAGCCCAAGCCCCCTGCCATCCCCGTGGACCCAATCTGCAGCAGCCTGAACCCCCTGCCTTCCCTATGGACCCAGCCCACTGCAGCCTTAACCCCCCATCCCCCCGCTCCGTGGATCCAACCTGCCACCATGTTTTAATTCTCCCTCTCGCTCATGGCCCCAAACTGCCCCCATCCTTTAACCCTTCCTAACCCTGCCCCCCCACCCCAAACCCAAGGTTCACTTACATTTCAAAAGCAATGCCACATGCTGCCACTCCTTCACTGAATTACAAGCACTTGGAACGAGACTTTTACATGTATCTTAATGGCAATTTATTGTCCCTCTTACAAGTTTTTACCTATGAGCAGAAATGTGGGAACCAATTGTGCTCCTGTAGCGAGGGATGAGTTAACATTATATTATACTGGTAGCTGAAATGTTGTGCTTTTTCAGGGATGCCTTTCATCAAGCATGTATGTAAAAAGCCAGACAAATGGCTGAGAACTTAATGGTAAGAGGGTGCAAATCCCTGGGATGTTTGAACCTGGTGCAGTTCTTTACAAAAAGAGCCATCAACCACACACACAGATGTTCTCATCCCTTCACATTGACTTAGTAGACATGGTGTTTCAGAGTGATGTTTGATTTCATTATCTGTGCTGATTGTGTTGTTATGTGGTATTTGTGTTGAGCTGTGCCTTTTGCTGTTGTGTTGATGGCAAATGAAGGATATGTGCTCTTGTGAGGGTCTCTGAGTGTGTTTGAGGTTCATGTGTATGTTAGTTGTTCTGTGGTAGCTGGGCCAAGTAATCCACCATTTATTTAGTCACCCTCATTCAAGCAATAAAATGGTTGCATGCAAATTACCTATTATTAGGAGTGTTGTTGGTTGATTTACCTCTGTCATAATAGTCCAGCACTCCTGGCATGTCATAGATACATGCATCACTGGGGGCTAGTTTTAATTCATAACTGCAAAATTGCTGAGAACTTAAAAAGTCAGTGGCAACATATTTCCAGTCTCAGTGACAATTGTACTTGGTGGTGTCCTCAACAAAAATGAGCTCTCAACAGTGCTTCTGTCACATCATACTGACTACAAACTTTTCAGGCTTCCGAGTGACAGACACAGTGAAGTTTCTGGAATCTTGCTATATGAATAAGCAAAGTGGGATGAAGAGCAGCTGAGAAAAAACAACATACTTCGCTATTGCTTCATGAATAATGGTTCTGAAAATCCGAGCTTTGGAACTATTATGCTTTGTTGCAGCTTTTTAATATGGATATTGATAGATTGTAAAATCAATAGGTGTGATGACTGTTTGTCTTTATTTACAGTCACATGCTTTTGAATAGTGAAGTCTTAGAGCTTTACTTTCTCCTCTGTTACACTCACCCCTTTTGGGACTTCACTGAGTTTTGCAGGTGTTATTTTCTGTACCTTAACAGACAATTCTGCTGAAGTTCAAAATGTGTGTAATCTTTAGATGTCAGACTTGAGAAGATTGTATGTTCAAGTGTTAAGAACAAGCTACAGCATGCAACTTGCTGTTCAGGAAATTGTATGATGCTACAGGAGCTGGCTTTTATGTCATTTTCAAATAAAGATGATCACGGTTCCTTTTCTGTTCTTTACAAATGGAATGTGTTGCATGGGTTCAAAAATTGCTTCTCCTCTATAAGGAATATAGCTATGACAACAGAAAGTTCCTTCAACATCTTTTTTTCATGCAAAAGAGACAGGGACTGTAAGATGAAGCTGTTGCTGATTTATACATCCTTAAAAGACTTTTTAGTGAGGAGATAATTGTAGGGCCAATTCTTGACACATTATACTTTATAATTCCACTGAAGCCTTGAAGACAACAAGTTTGAACAGGTATTGTTGAGGGCCTTGGTTGAATACATTCCTCTGTGTTACCACAATAATTGGATTTGGCTATTCAGATTATTGTTCAAAATCTGTCCTATGCCAGCATTGAAGGTAATGTCCCACTCTGTGGACTTCCAGGGAAAATATTTGAATTAAAGGCCCCCTAGTTTTACTCCTGAAGGACATGAATACAGCCATCTGACCAAGAATAGACAGCAAACAGCATTTTTTTGAAGACAAACACAACTTTTATTTAAAAGAGGGGTTACAAGAACAGAAGAGATAGAGAAGTGAAAAGAATAAATAAAGAAATAAATAAAGATTATGAACTTTTAAAGAAAGTGATGTGGTAAACATTCAACACCTCGGTAACAAATTTACTTAATTCTGTGGCATACAACAGATTAACAGTATAATCATTCAATAAGACCTACTACATATAACAGTATAACAAACAAGCATGTAACATAATATCCACTATATATAACAATGCATCCTTTAAATTAAATACTTTACACTAAACATCTAAAGTGTGGATCAAGCAATTATCAGATTGGTAGGGGAAGATCTCATATAAAACACAGGCATTCAGATTTAGTGGAAGGCAAAGCCCATACATTTCAGGATCTTACAGAGAAAAATATTTTATTTAATTACAGTGGCTTCTTTACAAGCCCCTCTAAATCAATTCCTTTTGCTGTGTCAGAAGGTTTGGAAGTAATGCTTGGACCCAACAGCTGTGAAGGCAGGCACACAAGTCTATGCTGTCCAGTTCACAGGGCTATGCTGGGCTGTAATCTGCTGCCACTGAGGTAAAAAGATGTGGCTGGTAAGAGGTACAGAAGTCCGTTGGGCTCTGCTGCTGTGCTGCTGTGGAGGACTCCAGCTGGCAGGGTACCCAGAGTGGTTGTTGCTGGGCAACCACAGCATCTTGGAGTGGGCTTTTGCTGTTGCTGCTGTAGTAGGGAAGATTCAAGCAGCTTCTTCTGTGTTGGTATCTTCTCCAGCTCCTCTGTAGTCTTCTTATAGCTTGTCCCCCTGCATAGCTTTAGCTTGCCTGCTGTGACTCTTATTACATATTATTTTATTTTTGTAATTCTACCAATCGTTTTCAGAGATTTGCATATGCTGACTTCTGTCAGGTGAACTACTATATGACATGCAAACTCACTCCATCAGCTTCTAGCTTATTTTACATATTCACTTCCTAACAGCCAATCATCTTGCATGTGAGATCTGAAATAGTCATCTGGTCCCATGGGCCATATGCACCTTTCAACAAAATTAAATATGGGCCTATGAGCTCAGTGCATTCCTATGGGGTTTTCTAACTGATCTTTGGATAACCCCTACCTACTTCCTGCCTGGAAGTCCCACTGGTTTCTACAATGTTGCCCTGTGAGGTTTTTGCTCAGTCATTCTTCACAAGAAGTGGAATTCACCATTGTATCACAAGGCTCCATCACATACAATGGACCCATCTGAGAATTATAGAAGGAATCTCCCATTGTTATTACATCACCCTATAACTGTCATTACTGAACTTTTCTAATTTAAACTAGTATTAATTTTGATTAACCAAAACCTTTATTTTTGCAACTAAACACTCTTTTAAGCATGTTAGAGTCCTGACACTATCATCACCCTTTTTATAGTATAGTATGGCCCCTTGTCGTCTTGAGAGATGGTGGTTAGCAGCGGTGGTGAGGATATACGGGCAGCATTTGAGTCTGCAGCTTCTCTCATGGCTTATCAATCCAATATTTGATTTGCACGGTTGACTGCAATAACCGCATGTCACTGTATTTCTGAATTCTTGAGTCTGAGAACTTTTCCTTCTAAGACAAAGTTCGTTTGCGTGGCTTGCACATATACTATCAAAGGATGATGTGCCCCATCATAGCAGTTGTTGCAAGGTATTTTGATCTGAAGAAGTAGAGTACTCGGATTTTGGATCAACGTTGAATTTTTTCATGGTGTTTTTGCATGTATACTTGTAGCTGTGGTCTTTCTCTTGTTCCAACCCACATGACAGTTCACCAAAGAGGATTTCTTTGGGAAGACGTTTGTCACCCATTCTTCTCACATGACCAAGCCAACGCAGTCTTCTGCTGTTGAGGATCGCTATGTGGCTGGGTATGCCATATCTTGACAGAACATCTGCATTTGAAACTTTATCTTGCCCATTGATATTCATAATTCTGCGGAGGCAGTGAAGATGTAACCTATTCAACTTTTTCTCCTAGTTCGAGTAGGTGGGCCATGCCTCAGAACCTTATAGCAGGATGCTAAATATACATGCCTGGTAGATTAGTATCTTTGTTTTCACTGTCTGCTTAGGATTGCGCCATGCATGTTTTGTAACCCTGCCAGAAATAGTAGCTGCCTTCCTGATTCTGAGGTTCAGTTCTTTGTCCATGGATAGGTTTGTGGTGACAGTAGATCAAAGGCAACAGAACTCTTCGGTCTTCACTGAGAAATCTGAAGAAATGCCTGACATAGAGAATGCTAGTGAAAAAGGGGTAGGTTTAGAAGCTGAAATAAGAAAAGAACAAATTAAAATTTACTTAGAAAAATTAGATGTCTGCAAATCACCAGGGCCTGATGAAATGCGTCCTAGAATCCTCAAGGAGCTGATAGAAGAGGTATCTGAGCCTTTAGCAATCATTTTTGGAAAATCATGGGAGACGGGAGAGATTCCAGAAGACTGGAAAAGGGCAAATATAGTACCCATTTATAAAAAGGGGAACAAGAATAACCCAGGAAACTTCAGGCCAGTCAGCTTAACTTCTGTGCCAGGAAAGATAATGGAGCAGGTCATTAAAGAAATCATCTGCAAGCAATTGGAAGGTGGTAAGGTGATAGGGAACAGGCAGCATGGTTTTGTTAGGAACAGATCATGTCAAACCAATCTAATAGCTTTCTTTGGTAGAATAACGAGCCTTGTGGATAAGGGAGAAGCTGTGGATGTGGTATACCTAGACTTCAGTAAAGCATTTGACACGGTCTCACATAATATACTTATCAATAAACTACGCAAATACAACTTAGATGGGGCTACTATAAGGTGGGTGAACAACTGGCTGGATAACCGTACCCAGAGAGTAGTTACTAATGGTTTTCAATCCTGCTGGAAAAGTATAACTAGTGGGGTTCCACAGGGGTCTGTTTTAGGACTGGTTCTGTTCAATATCTTCATTAACGATTTCGATATTGACATAGAAAGTACACTTATTAAGTTTGCAGATGATACCAAGCTGGGAGGGGTTGCAATTTCTTTGGAGGATAGGGTCATAATTCAAAAGGATCTGGATAAACTGGAGAAATGGGCTGAGGTAAACAGGGTGAAGTTTAATAAGGACAAATGCAAAGTGCTCCACTTAGGAAGGAACAATCAGTGTCACACATACAGAATGGGAAAGCACTGCCTAGGAATAAGCACAGCAGAAAGGGATCTAGGGATTATAGTGGACCACAAGCTAAATATGAGTCGACAGAGTGATGCTGTTGCAAAAAAGGCAAACATGATTCTGGGATGCATTAACAGGTGTGTTGTGAACAAAACACGAGAAGTCATTCTCCTGCTCTACTCTGCGCTGGTTAGGCCTCAGCTGGAGTATTGTGTCCAGTTCTGGGCACCGCAGTTCAGGAAGGATGTGGAGAAATTAGAAAGGGTCCAGAGGAGACCAACGAGAATGATCAAAGGTCTAGAGAATATGACCTATGATGAAAGGCTGAAAGAATTGGGCTTATTTAGTTTGGAAAAGAGAAGATTGAGGGGGGTACATGATAGCAGTTTTCAGGTATCTAAAAGGGTGTCATAAGGCAGAGGGAGGGAACTTGTTCTTCCTTGCCTCTGAGGATAGAACAAGAGGCAATGGACTTAAATTGCAGCAGGGGAGGTTCAGGTTGTACATAGGAAAAAGTTCCTAACTGTCAGGGTGATCAAACACTGGAATGAATTGCCAAGGGAGGTGGTAGAATCTCCATCACTGGAGCTATTTAAGAAGAGGTTAGATAGATGGCTTTCAGGGATGGTCTAGAAAGTGCTTGGTCCTGCCATGAGGGCAGGGGGCTGGACTCGATGGCCTCTCGAGGTCCCTTCCAGTCCTACTCTTCTATGATTCTTGAACCACATCTAATGGGCTTTATCCAGTGACCCATTGTGTGTCACTGAGGTATACCTTGAGTGAATACAACAGTTTTCTTCATACTTATGTCCAGGAAAAACAACTCGCAGGCTCTGGACAGGGAATCCATCAGTGACTGTAGCGTGTCTTCATTATGAGCAATGACAGCTGCATCATGTGTGAAGACAAGTTCCCTAATGAAGACGTTTTTGGCCTTAAGTCTTGCCAGGTTGTAGAGAGAGAGTCATCTAATCTTGTGTGGAAAATATATTGCTGTGTGAATTCTGAAATGTGCAATTTAGTAGAACTGAGAAGAATATGCCAAAGAGGGTGGGGACAAGAACACCCCCTTGTTTGACTCCGCTGTTCATTGCAAATGGTTCTGATTTAGATCCATCATATTGCACTGTTGCTTTCATGTTTTTGTGAAAGAATGTTATGAGCATGAGTAGGTTGGTGGGCAGCCAGTCTTGGTTAATAGTGTGTATAGTCCTGCTCTACTAACCCTTTTTATAGCAATTTATATATTTCACAATTTCAGCAGTATTTAAACCTGTTCTGTGGGGTTTTTTTTCTGGTTACCAGTTTAGATCTTAGTAAGGAACTTCAGGCAGCTGAAGCAAAAATCTTGCATCACAACTCAAGGTAGAATTTGGTCTGTAGTGCTTTTATACTGCAAATAAATATAATGGACGAACACAAGCAAGGATTGGAAATCAAACTGTATTTTGTTGCTTGGGAGGCTGTATCTGGAATATTGTGGCCAATTCTGGGCTTCCCATTACAAAAGGATGTGAATACATTGGAGACAGTCTACTGGAAGGCAACAAAAATGATTAGGGGGTTGGCGCACATGACCTTTGAGGAGAGGCTGAAGGATTTAGGCTTATTTAGTTTGCAGAAGAGACAAGTGAGAGGCGATTTGATACCAGCTTTCAACTTCGTGGGGTCTCTAAAGAGGCTGTAGGGAGAGGCTGTTCTCAGTAGTGCTAGCTGGCAGAGGCTGAGGCTGTTCTCAGTAGTGCTGTCTCAAGATGCAGTGGGAGCAGTCTAGGTTGGATGTTAGGAAAAGACTATTTCACCAGAAGAGTGGTGAAGTACTGGAATTGGTTGCCTAGGGAGATGGTGGAATCTCCATCCTTAGGAATTCTTTGGTCCTAGCTTGACAAAGCCCTAGTTGCGATGATTTAGTTGGGATTGGCCCTGCTTTGAGCAAGGGGTTGAACTTGATGACCTCCCGAGGTCTCTTCCAATCCTATGATTCCATGATTCTAAGAAGCAGTGGACTTTTATGGGAAGGTGGAGGGCAGCCACCTGTGGGAAAGGAACAAGTTCTGAGCTATCTAGAAAAACTAGATGTGCACAAGTCCATGGGTCTGGATTTAATGCACCCCAGGGTACTGAGGGAATTGGCAGAGGTCATTGCTGAACCTTTGGCCATTATCCTTGAAGACTCTTGGAGATCAGGGGAGATACCGAATGACTGGAAGAAGGCAAACGTAGTGCCCATCTTTAAAAAAGGACAGAAGGACAATCCAGGGAACTATAGACCTGTCAGCCTTACCTCAATCCCTGGGAAAATAATGGAGGGAATCCTCAAGGAATCCGTTTTGGAGCACTTGGAAGAGACGAAAGTGATCAAAAGTAGCCAACATAGATTCACCAGGGGCAAGTCCTGCCTGACTAATCTGATTAGCTTCTATGATGAGGTGACAAGCTCTGTGGACATGGGGAAGTCAGTGGGTGTGATATACCTTGACTTCAGCAAGGCTTTTGATACAGTCTCCCACAACATTCTTGTCCATAAATTTAGGAAATATGGATTGGATCCTTGGACTATAAGATGGATAGAAAGCTGGCTTGATGGTTGGGCCCAACGGGTAGTGGTCAGTGGCTCAATATCTGGATGGTGGTCTGTTTCAAGCTGAGTGTCGCAAGGCTCAGTTCTGGGGCCGGTGTTATTCAACATCTTTATTAATGACCTGGATGAGGGACTGTATTGCACCCTCAGCAAGTTTGTGGATGACACAAAACTAGGGGGAGAGGTAGATTTGTTGGAGAGTAGAGAGAGAATCCAGAGGGACCTGGATAAATTGGAGGACTGGGCCAAAAGAAATCTGTTGCGGTTCAATAAGGAGAAGTCCTGCACCTGGGGCGGAAGAATCCCAAGCATTGTTACAGGCTGGGGACCGACTGGCTCAGCAGCAGTACGATGGAAAGGGACCTAGGGGTTATGGTGGATGAAAGGCTGGATATGAGTAAACAGTGTGCCCTTGTAGCGAAGAAGGCTAACAGCGTACTGGGGTGCATTAGGAGGAGCATTTCGAGCAGATCTAGAGAAGTAATTATTCCTCTTTATTCGGCACTGGTGCGGCTGCATCTGGAATATTGTGTCCAGTTGTGGGCCCTCTAGTATAAAAGGATGTGGATTTTCTGGAGCAGGTTCAGCAAAGGGCAACAAAAATGATTAAGGGTCTGGAGCACAAGACCTATGAGGATAGGCTGAGGGATCTGGGCTTGTTTAGTTTACTGAAGAGAAGACTTAGAGGTGATTTAATAGCAGCCTTCAACTTCCTGAAGGGGAGCTCTAAAAAGGAGGGTGAGAAACTGTTCTCAGTGGTGTCAGATGGCAGAACAAGGAGTAATGGTCTGAAGTTGAAGAGGGAGAGGTGTAGGTTAGATATTAGGAAAAACTACTTCACCAGGCAGGTGGTGAAGCACTGGAATGTGTTTCCTAGAGAGGTGGTGGATTCTCCATCCCTTGAGGTTTTTAAGTCCCGCCTGGACAAGGTCCTAGCTGGGATGACTTAGTGGGGGTTGATAGTGCTTGAAGCAGGGGGCTGGACTAGATGACTTCTTGAGGTCCCTTCCAGCCCTGTGATTCTGTGATTCTGCTCAAATTGCAGCATGGGAGGTTTAGGTTGGACGTTAGGAAAAAACTTCTTGTCAGGGTGGTTAAGCACTTATTGAATCTCCATCATTGCAGATACTTAAGAGTAGGTTAGACAAACATCTGTCATTGATGACCTACATGGTGCTTGGTCCTGCCAAGAGGGCAGGAGACTGAACCTGATGACCTTTCAAAGTGCCTTCCAGTTCTAGGATTCTATTCTTTTATTTTGGTTACAATGAGAAAATATATTGCACTGTACAGTATTTTAGATTTTGTAAACATGGCCATTTTCAGCTTCAGAAATGACTACAAGAAAACATTAAAGACTGGCCTTAAGTCTGAGTCCAGCAAAGTTAGGAAATGAAAAATTTTGAATCAGATGTTCACTATCTCTAGGTACAGTGCAATACATTTAAGCCATACTAATGTGACTTCCTGTTGTGACTGGATAGCGAAAGTGTGGTAATAAATGTGAATGCCTTGTAGGTTTAAGCCACAGCCTTAAAGTTCTTTCAATGTAGCTTTTGTCTGTGAATTTACTTGATGTTTTGCTTTTCTTAAAGGGTATTGTTTACATTGGGATTGGATCTCATCCAATGTAAACCTAATGTAAATGTATGAAATATCCAGGTTTTTGATAAACATGGTACACTGCTAACTTGAATTACTGCCGCCACCATAGTCCTGATAGCATATAAATATCTTGTCACCACAAAGCCATATGATGATGCTTATCACTTAGAACATCGTACTTTTCTTCTTGGAAGCTCTCTATACATAATCCTCACAGTATGGCAGCAAGGTAAGTCTTGCTGTATTGGAAATAATACAGATTTGAAAAAGAGAAGCAGGGAGTTTGAGGCACTTACTCAAAGATGCTTATGCGGTTATCATGGCTACAATCCAACAAAGCACTTAAGCATATGCTTGTCTTTAAGCGCTTGAGTATTCTCATCTATTCAAATGTAAGTATCCATGTGTTTAAAGTTAAGCACATGGCAAAGTGTTTTCCTGAGCTGGGGCTTGTCATAGCTAGGATGAGAATTCCAATTTGCTAACCACCCAGTTCTGTGCTCAAATCACAATGGATTTCATTACTCCTTTCCACACACTCTCCCGTTCTTTCACTGGATGTGAGTTAGACCCACATACTTTAGTACAAATGATTTGAAACATAAGGTATTTAACTTTACTCATCTTCTGACTTACATTATGAGCCCGAACCATTATTGTCTGAAGTAGAATGCTTTTGAAGATATGGCATTATAATTTTTGGAGTTCAGTGTCTGGAGACCACCTAAACTAACCATGTCTGTTCAATCTACTTAAATATAAATGCACTTTGGCTTTCTGCATATGAAAATAGGCTATACTGCTATAAGACACCATTATAACTGCATCCACATTAGGAGTTGTATAAAAGAATCACATGCTAATTGAAATACTTATATTGGTACAAATTGCATGTAGCTCATGTTTTACTCTTAATCCTGAGAATCTCCTACACAGAGCACACAGCCTGGCTCTGTTACCAAGTGGCTGTCATGAGAACCTTCCTCCAATCAAGGTAGGGAATTAATTAGCCTACATCATGCAGTGGTAGCAGACAGAATGTTGCTTTTCATGGGTGTAAATGCAAACGACAATCAGATGCCAAGAGTACAGTAAAATTCTGAGAAGTTAAAGACACAGTAGAATTTAGAGGCACTGAAGAATTTAGAGACACAGTAACGTGTGCATCCTCCAAATAGAATATTCTCTCTTCCTTCCCTTATTTTTTTCCCGCTTTTGATGCAAACAGAAATGATCTTCACCTTGGAGGCCAGTAAGAGAGTATGATGTTTTCTGGTGAGGATTGTTTCACTTAGAGAAAATTCATACAAGTTTGCTAGACTTAGAACTTCAGCAGCTTTAGTCATAAGACTGCACACATCTGAACTGAATTATTTTTAGACCTTTAGCATTAAGCTAGTGGTAGTGGGGAAAAAAGCCTGGGGGCAGACACAAGAAGCAGGAGCTCTATATTTTAGACATTTTTAAAGATATCTTCAAACTAGTGTATACATTATTGCCATATTTTTTGCTTTTATTTTACAAATAGATGTATTTGTGTTCTGATGAAATACTGTTATGGGCACTGATTACTTTGTTGCTTATTTGATGTCCTAGAATCACAGAACTGGAAAGGACCTCGGGAGGTCATCACATCCAATCCCCTGAACTCATGGCAGGACCAGCACCATGTTTTTAATATTTTCCAAATTTTTGATGTATCAGAGCGAGTTAAACATCCTCTCAGAAATGATGCTGGTAATAACTTTAGCTGTAATATTGCTTGTAGAATGAACTAGACAAATATATCACAATAATGACTAAAATCATTTTTGTCAAAGGCTGCAAGCACTCTGCACCTCATGGAGAAGTGCACTGAAAATGAAAATAGATTTTGTCCTAGCAAGGAAACGTTCTCTCTTTTCAAAATATGTAAGCTCATGATTTCTTTAATTGTCATATGTTACTGGGCCAAAGTGATCCATGTGTTGCCCAGTGAGTTATAGATAAGATGAATTTGGCTTTAGTGAAATGACTCATTTAATGTCCTCAGCACCAAATCCTAGTTAATTATTTCTGCCTCCTTCTATCACCCCCTGCCCAAAAAAAAGGGTTTTTTAAAAAAACTCTCTCTTTTTCCAGTCAAAAATTGACAGAACCCAGAAGCTGGTACTTATTCAAAATCTATGTTGCCACTACAGTTTCAGGATCCTATGTAAATCAAACAAACATACAAATTAAACACAGGTTGAATCTTCTAGTTTGGGTACTTTCTTGTCTGGCAACATCTGGCTAACTAAAATCATGCTGGACCATAGATGTCCTTTTATCATGGGTGTGGCCAAGTTTCCCATGGTCGCATAAAGTTTGTTTACAGCTGCCAGTCCTGACTCTGTGTTCTGTGCTGTTATTTAGCTTTAATTTACCCCTACATGTCTTCTAGGAGCCCAGTAATGAGTGGAAGTGTTAGTAATGCTGTGAGACAATATTGACAAATTCTCTCATCCAGCACCAGTCAGGTCCCAAGGGTGCCAGAATAGAGAGGTTCAAGCTATATTACCATATTCTGCAAACATAAATCTTTGTAAATTCCCAGGACAAATACTTCTAGCCACCCTAGTCTCCTAAAAAACAGTCAGTTCCTGGGTCAGTTTTCACCCACATCCAGCTTCCTTAGCACATAATTTCTGTGTCATCAGCATTTGTCAGGCAGAAGTTAAATGGACTGGGCTGGGACTTACAGTGTTAGAAGTCTAAATTCCTTGAAAACTAGTGGTTCTTCTTCGAGTGTCCCCGTGGGTGCTCCACAATAGGTGTCGGGCTTGCCCGGCGCCGCAGATCGGATCTTCCAAGCAGTTTCTGCCGGACCGCACATGCGCCGGTGCGTGCTGCTCCCTTGCGCGCTCCTGGCCATGTGCGCGATCCGGTCCCCGCCAGTTCCTCTTAACCGCCGTCGGCTGCAGATGGAATCTGAACTAGGCTAAGGCCAAGTTAGCATATTCAATGGTTTTAACTGTTTTTTCTTTAAAGTTTTCTTAAAGTTTTCAAGTTCTTAGGCTACTGCAAGTTAGCTGGTTGTTATTTTCAAAAAAAAAAAAACAAAAAACAAACAGCAAGCGGGACGGCATTCAGTCCAGTCCCAGCAACAAGCGCCGGAGGCCAGGAGCCTAGGGCCATCAGCCCTCCTGCTGCGGCAGGCCATCAGAGAAGGGGAAAACAGCACAGAGAAGGTGCTAAGTACCCGTTAACAACTGAAAGACTCACCAACAATGTCCTCTTCAGGATTTAAGAAATGTGAGTCCTGCCGAGAGGCAATGCCAGCGTCTGATGGGCACAGTCTATGCATAAGGTGCCTTGGGGAGTCCCATGTTACACAGAAATGCTCCTTCTGTGCAAAACTAACAGCCAGAGCAAGGAAGGACAGGGAGATGTGGCTTAAAATGCTGCTCTTCGACAAGGCCCTCCAGCCGGACGTGCCGGAGCGGCCGCAGCAGGAGGGACCCTCCGGGGCCCATAAAAGGAAAGCTGCCTCCCTCACCCCATCAGCGCAAAAACGGAGGAAAGCCTCCCCAGCCCGATCCATGCTGGCAGCAACAGCGAGCGGGACGGGAGGAGCGAGCAACCCCCAGCCGCAGCAACAGCTGATCGGCGGCGGCATGGAGAGCCACGTGGAAGCGGCTCAGCCTCCGATAATCAAGCAGCCGCCCCGCACCGCAGGCAGGGCGGCGGCTAAACAAGCGCCGGTACTGGCGGCACTGCAAGCAGCGGCACCGACCCCCGGGGAACCGGTGGTGCAGAGCGCGCAGGCACGCAGCCTGCAGGCACCGGAGGACACCGCATGTGCGGCACCGCCCTCGAGCATGCCGAGCACGGCGCGGACGGGGCAGAGATCCCCTACACGCCAAGGGGCGGAGTTACCTCCTCAAGGGAGGGGGAAGGCTGCACACAAGACGAGGCGCCGCAGCCCCTCTCCAGACAGGGCTGTGGAGTTGCTTTCTCTCAGCCCTCCGCTTTTGTTGCAGACTCCAACCAGAAGGCAGGGGTCCCCCCTAGCCTACCCGGAGCCCCCTTCTCCATTTTTGCAACCAGCCTCACCCTGGCTGGGACCACCTTCACCCTTCCTGGGGTTTGAACCGCTGGAATACTATTCAAAATCGCTCTCTCCAGTGTCCCAGATCTCTCGACGATCTCGCTTCCCCAGACGCAGAGGGTATGCACCAAGGGAGTGGTCTAGGTCACCTTCCCAAGAACAGTGCCTATACTGCCATGGTCGCCCCTATCATGCGGGGCATAGACACCACTGGCAATCTACTAGGGAAAGATCCCCACAGACGAACTCGTATCCCCGAGGGCAATTGCGACCGGGGACAGAGACTCAAGCATCTCAGGGGGGACTGGTTATGGAACCCCGAGATTTTCCCTCGCAAACCTCTAGTGAGAGGGTGTACCATCACCAACAGGAACCGGAAGGGTCCAGAGAGGCGTACCCCAGCGGTTCCTCGCTCTCCTCCCCAGACGAGGCTACGGCCCCGGGGGACATCCATCCCCCGGACGATCTCAAACAGTTTCAAGACCTTTTTAAGAGGGTGGCCTTCACGCAAGGCATCCAGACAGCAGAGGTGCAAGAAAAACACCATAAGCTCCTCAAAAATCTGAGACCTCCGGCCTCCTCCAAAATAGCAATACCGCTTGATGAAGCAATCTTGGAGTCAGCCACTATGATATGGCAGACCCCTGCGACTATTCCGCCTGTCCACAAGAGAGCGGATAAGAAATACTTCGTGCCGGCAAAGGGCATGGAGTTCCTGTTCAGCCACCCACAGCCAAATTCCTTGGTGGTGGAGTCGTCACAACAAAGATCAAAGACATCTCAATTCAGGACAGGGGGAACAGACAAAGATGCCAAGAAGCTAGAGCTGTTCGGCAGAAAGGTCTACTCCTCCTCCACTCTAATTTTGCGAATGGCAAATTACGCAGCGCATTTAGCGAATCATAATTTCGACAACTATACTAGGTTAACCTCCCTCATGGACTCGCTTCCAGAGGACAAGAAGCCGGTGCTCAAGGCCATCGTGCAAGAAGGCTACGCGGCCTCGAGGACGGGAGTTCAGATCGCCCTGGATGTTGCGGACACAGCAGCACGTTCCACAGCTACGGCAGTGGTGATGCGAAGGGAGTCCTGGCTCCAGACTTCGGGTATACCGAGGGATCTGCAGGCAAAGATAGTTGACCTTCCCTTCGACTTGCAGAAGCTGTTTGCTGAATCAACTGACTCGGTCCTTCATTCCAGTAAAGATTCAAGAGCCACACTTAGGACCCTGGGGATTTACACCCCTCCATACAGAAAGAAAAAGTACTACCCTCAACAAAGACGGTACCAGTACCAGCAACAGCGTCCCCAGTACCACAGGGGTTACGAGCAAGGGCGACATCAACAGCACCAGCGGTACAGAACTCCCAGGCGACGTTCACAACAGAGCTGTGTGTCCTCGGGGCAGGGCCAAAGGCCACAAGTTTGACACACAGATCCAGGGCTGCGCCATCACTACCATCGCACAAGGTCATCCGAAGCGGCTATTCCACCATCGCCTCCGACCATTCTACGACCAGTGGCAAAGGATCACCACAGACAAATGGGTGCTGGAGATCATAGCCACGGGGTACGCCATCCCCTTCCAGTCGCTCCCACCACCACGACCTCCACCCAGGCCCCACCTCCAGGAGGCCTCCCATGTAGCGAGGCTCAAGCAGGAGGTAGACCATCTCATGCTCATAGGGGCAGTGGAAAGAGTGCCGGAGCAACTGCAAGGAAAAGGGTTCTACTCGAGGTACTTTCTCATGGAGAAAAAGACAGGAGGCTGGAGGCCCATCTTAGATCTTCGCGGCCTCAACCGGTACCTGCGCAAGCAACGCTTTCGGATGATCACAATCGCCTCCATCCTTACAGCACTGGACGATGGAGACTGGTTCGCAGCCCTCGATTTACAAGACGCGTACTTCCACATAACTATACATCCGGCTCACCGGCGATTCCTCCGGTTCATGGTAGGCAACGAACATTTCTAATACAAGGTTCTACCGTTTGGCCTCTCCTCGGCCCCCAGAGTCTTCACCAAGACCTTGGCAGTGGTGTCAGCCTACCTGCACAGACAGGGGGTATTTATATTCCCGTATCTGGACGACTGCCTGCTCAAAGGGGCCTCGAAGGGGGAGGTACTACGCATGGCACGCGTCACAGCAAACACGTTCTCTTCACTCGGCCTGGTTATCAATCTGGCAAAATCAAAAATAGACCCCACACAGGACATAGAGTTCATAGGGGCTCGCATAAACTCTATTACAGCGAGAGTATATCTACCAGAGGCTCGCTTTCGGGCCATCGGCTCCCTCGTGCAGGTCATCACCTTCAGCCCTACGGTGACGGTCTTGACGTGCTTACAGCTGCTGGGCCACATGGCAGCGGCGACGTTCGTAGTACAGAACGCCAGGTTACACATGCGCAGCATGCAGCACTGGCTGGCGAGCGTATACAAACCGGCAGTACACACCGTTCACAGGGTGGTGTCGCCCACAGCGGAGGTGCACAAATCCCTGCAATGGTGGGTAAACCCCAGGAACTTGCTAACAGGGGTACCCTTCCACCAACCACAAATATCGGTTTTTCTCACTACAGATGACTCCCTCATAGGGTGGGGAGCGCACATGGGCGAAGAGGTGACTCAAGGACTGTGGTCATCCACGGAGCAGTCACTGCACATAAATATACTGGAGCTCAGAGCAGTGTTCAACGCCTGCAGACACTTTCGAGACCACATACAAGGCAAAGTCGTCGGGATCAGTACAGACAATACCTCCACCATGTTTTATATAAACAGGCAAGGAGGAGCTCGATCCCGTGCCTTATGTGCGGAAGCAGTCCGATTATGGAACTGGTGCATCGCCAACAATATAATCTTGAAAGCCTCATACTTTCCAGGAGCGCACAATGTGAAGGCAGACCAGCTGAGCAGGCGTTTTGCACTCACGCACGAGTGGCAGATCCGTCCCGGTCTGCTACGGCCGATTTTCCACGCATGGGGTTTTCCCCAGATAGACCTGTTTGCCACTGAGCACAACAAGAAGTGCCCACGATTTTGCTCCAGGGCAGGACTGGGATGGGGGTCCCTGGGGGACGCGTTCGCGATTCCGTGGAGGGGCCCCCTGCTTTATGCTTTTCCTCCCACAGTGCTGATCCACAAAGTCTTGCAGAAAGCCAGGAGGGAAGGGGCCCGGATGATCCTGATAGTCCCAACGTGGGATCGACAGCAATGGTTCCCCCTACTCCTGCACATGTTGGACCATCCACCGATGCCTCTTCCGGTGGCGCCGGATCTGCTCACGCAAGCCCAGGGGTCCATAGTGCACCCGCACCCCCAAAGCCTGCGACTACAAGCGTGGTTAATCCATGGCTCAACTCCCTAGAAAGCACATGCACAGAGGAAGTGCAGCAAGTCCTAGAAAGTAGCAGGAGGACTTCCACCAGGAAGACCTACAAGCAGAAATGGACTCGCTTCACGGCTTGGTGTTCTACCAAACAGCTGGCCCCCCTTTTGGTGTCTATACCTACAATACTAGAGTATTTACTGGACCTCAAGAGAGGAGGACTCTCGCTATCCTCGTTGAAGGTCCACCTTGCCGCCATCTCGGCGTTCAGACACGAGGAGGAAGGGCACACGGTGTTCGCCCATCCTATGGTTACCAGGTTCCTCAAAGGGTTGGTAAACCTATACCCCCCTCGGAAACCGATTCCACCTTCGTGGAACTTGGACTTGGTGCTTACCGCGCTAATGGGACCACCGTTCGAGCCCTTGGCCACGGTCCCCCTCCGCCTCCTTACGATAAAGACGACCTTTCTTCTTGCAATTACATCAGCTCGCAGGGTGAGCGAGCTTGCGGCAGTCATGGCAACGCCACCCTGCACTATTTTTTCCAAGGAGGCGGTAACCATACGGCTGCATCCAGCCTTTGTTCCCAAAGTTTCTTCTGAGTTTCACATTAACGAACCTATTGTTCTACCCTCGTTTTATCCAAAGCCTCATAACTCCAACGAAGAGGCGCGCCTACACCTCCTGGACGTGAGGAGGGCGCTAGCCTTCTACGTAGACAGGACCAAGTCCTTCCGGAAAACGGATAGACTCCTAGTGTCCCTCGCTCCCAAATCGAAAGGAGAAGGTCTCTCTTCGCAGAGAATCTCAAAGCACATCGTATCCTGCATAAAAATGTGCTACGAGCTCAAAAAGACTCCTTTATTGGCCACTCCCAGGGCTCATTCCACTAGGGCGGTGGCGGCATCAACAGCCTTTTTCAAGGGCGCTGCGTTAAAAGACATTTGCAGAGCGGCGACCTGGTCATCCTACGACACCTTCGCCAAACATTACGCCCTTCACAGGGTATTCCAAGAGGATACCCGTCTCTCGACAGCGGTCCTCTCGGGGACAAGCTGCACATAATCCGATTACCCACCTCCTATGTTGGGTTACTGCTGGGTAGTCACCTATTGTGGAGCACCCACGGGGACACTCGAAGAAGAAAGACAGGTTACTCACCGTAGTAACGGTGGTTCTTCGAGATGTGTCCCCGTGGGTGCTCCACTACCCGCCCATCCTCCCCGCTTCGGATCTCTGTTAGTGTTTTGCAGGGGCATCCGAGGCGGTTGGTCAAGGAACTGGCGGGGACCGGATCACGCACATGGCCAGGAGCGCGCAAGGGAGCGGCGTGCGCCGGCGCATGCGCGGTCCGGCAGAAACTGCTTGGAAGATCCGATCTGCGGCGCCGGGCAAGCCCGACACCTATTGTGGAGCACCCACGGGGACCCATCTCGAAGAACCACCGTTACTACGGTGAGTAACCTGTCTTTTTCAGTGTTGTTGTAGCCATGTAAGTCCTAAGATATGAGAGACAAATTAGGTGAGACAATGTCAGGGCTTCGTTCACCAGATCTGGAGATGAGCTCTGCTAGCTGAAAAGCTTTATCTTCCACCAACAAAAAAAAGTTGTGCCAATGGTAGATGTTACCTCACCCAACTTGTCTCTTTAAAAGTAGTTGGCAGCTTACCAGAGAGAGGGTATGCTTGAGGTATACCTTCCTAAATTTTGAGGCAATTCATTTATATTACCACATGGATAAAGCAGCATGAATCCCAGCATCCATATACATTTTTTCTCCCAAAAGGAGTCCTTAGTTAATGACAAAGTGCTGGGATTTCTTTCACCCTTACTGACACATCATACTGAAAAGCAAATAGTATATAAACACCACAAAGTACATGGATGTGATTCTATACATAATGTTCTCTGTCTAGTGTTTATTTTTAAAAAAAGTATAATTCCCAGTCAGTATGCAGATAAGTACAAAATCTCTGACCTTCAAGAATATTTTATTTGATTCATTTTAAAATTCATAAGATGAGTGTTTACCAAAAGTATATGGAAGAATATATAAATAATGAAATGAAGAAACAGATTATAATGTGCTGAGGTGACTTTCTGAATGAACACACTAGAACTAAAGCACATGCTGGAGCATAATCCTGAGCCAGGCCCTCATTCTTTGAAAGCTGAACACTACTGATTTTTAAAAGTAATTGTAAACTTTCTTACCTTTGCATGCAAGTTATGTATTAGAAAGATCTACAAAAAGTACAGATCCTGTCCCAAATGTTCTCCACGTCCATTTCTGTGTCCTGAATATAAAGGTCTGTTTTCAATTTCTGTGCCTTTTTTTCTACTTCAGTTCTATATACTTCCTTTGTTTTTACCTTGCATCATGACCTAAAATGGAGTTGAAAGGATTTTGATAAATGCAGAGTTATGCATACTGAGGAACCTAATCTGTAGTTTACTTATCAAATGATGGGGTCTATATTAGCCGTTGCCAGTCAAGAGAGAGATTGTGGAATCTTTGTGGCTAGTTATCTGAAAACATCCACTCAATGTGCAGTAGCAGTAAAAAGAGCAATTGGAGTGCTGAGAATCATTAAGAATTCAGTACATAAAAAGACAGAATATACCTTATTGCCATAAATCCATGGTATGCCCACATCTTGATAACTGTGTGCATATGTGGTTACCCCATCTCAAACAAGATGTATTAGAGTTGAAAAAGGATCAGTGAAGGACAGCAAAGAATATTAGGGGTAAGGAACAGCTGCTGTATGAGGCAAGATTAATAAGACTGAGACTGTTCAGCTTGGAAAAGAGACAACAAATGTAAGATATGACAGAGGTGTATAAAATCATGACTAGTATGGAGAATGTAAATAAGGAAAAGTTTATTTGCTCCTTCCCACAGAACAAGTAGATAGTGGTCACCAAATGAAATTAATAGGCTGAAGAATTAAAACAAACAAAAGGACGTATGTCTTCATGCAATGCAAAATCAACTTGTGGAACTCCCTGCCAGCAGATGTTGTAAAGGCCAGGACTTTAATAAGATTTAAAAAAGAACTAGATAAATTCATGGTCAATAGGTCCATCAATAGCTATTAGCCAGTATGAGCAGGGATGGTGGCCCTAGCCTCTGTTTGTCAGGGCTGAGAATGGGCTACAAGGGATGGATCATTCGATATTACCTGTTCTATTCATCCCCTCTGGGGACATCTTGCATTGGCCATTGTTGGAAGACAGGATACTCAACTAGATGGACCTTTGGTGTGACCCTGTGTAACTGTTCTTATGATCTCATACAACTTCTTTTCAGAAAACCAGGTCACTTAGAACCCAAATCTATGGTTTTAATTTAAGTTCCGTTTGCTTGCTGTGCTAATTTGTGCTTTGGCTGTAAGTTTGTATACTAGACACAAGCCCATATTTTATTAATAAATATTTGGCTCTTCAAGTTTGCATGTTTGAGCTTGAAGTAATTTATATAGCTCTGTGTCACCATGGCTCAATGTGTCACAACAGAAAATAGCAAATTCAGGACAAACACCTAACACCTGACAAACCCCAAAACTGATTGATTTTTTTAAAATATCATAAGATATACCAGAGAAGCAACAAACATAACCTTTTGTTTCATCAACTGGTTAACAGAAAGTCAGAAGGCAGTCTCCTTAGGTATTCGACTCCTTGTATCACCACCAAAAACACTAGACTCAATGAGTAATTATTTAAAACCCATTTCATCAACCAAAGGATAACAAGGGGTTTTCCCCGCACTTGTAGAAACTACTATGATAGGCCCTGGAAACATCTCCATTTTGCCTCTTTCCTGCTCAAGCCTATGGGCTATGAATTAATACTCATGAGAGTATTCTAACCAGTGGACTGAGGACATTCCAAGGATTTGGAAGCAATCAGAGACTTAATGAGTTTATTCTGTCACTACTGTAAGCCTGAACCAAGAACTTTACAATTATTGTATGCATTTGATTCTTTTGGCCAACTTTAACTCTCAGCTTTCTCGTTATAAAACATATTTATGTGTCATATACTAAAATATTGGTAATGGCAAGATTATTGGGTAAGAGCTGATTTATATATTGGGTTCTAGTTTGTAGAACATTACAGGTAACCTCAGGACAGAGTTTGGAGTCATGGACAAGTCATAGCAGAGGTCATTACCCACACTCTAGTTAGAACATTCACATAAAAGTCCCTCAGGTGTGGACAGGTGACTTCCATGGTCTAGTGTGAGTTAAGTGTGCAGTGAAGGGCCATTTAACTTGAATAGTCACTTTATGATGTGTAGACTACATACCTTCTGGGTACCAAGTAAGCAAACATTTGAAATACAGATACATAGTTAATATTCAGAGAAGTAGCCATGTTTGTCTGTATCTTCGAGAACAACAAGAAATCCTGTGGCACCTTATAGACTAACAGATATTTTGGAGCGTAAGCTTTCGTGGGCAAAGACCCGCTTCATCAGATGCGTGCATCTGATGAAGCAGGTCTTTGCCCACGAAAGCTTACGTTCCAAAATATCTGTTAGTCTATAAGGTGCCACAGGACTTCTTATAGCTAATATTCGTAGCTTCACGTACAAAAATGATTCATGCATACAAATGGCACAATCATTTTCAGCAAATCATAACTTTTCTATAGATATCTTATGTGCCACACTTCGTATAAGATTTGTTGCAATTATAGAACAATAGTAGCAACAATGATTTACATGGGTATATTTTAAGCAGGTAGTGTTGTGCCCTTTATTATGACATTTAACAAACAAATGTCTAAATCCTCTGTCTTCCTCCTCTCATTCCTGTATACCTGCAGTGGTGCAAGATTCACCAAGGAGAGAGAGACCTAACAGCCATTTCAAGTACTTTCAAGGCTCTGTGTGTGTGTGTCAGTTTTATGTGTATTTATTTATTTTTGATTTTCAGTTAAATCTTGGATTTGGAAATGTATGCAAAATAAGACTTAAAAAAAAAAACACGCACAATTCACTGGACCCAGTTCTTCCTCTGGTTGTCATCCAGCACTATGGAGAATAGTTTGAAAATACTGTTTAAAACTAATGCCATTTTTTTCTGCAAGGTTTCCATTAAAGTAACTTCTGGCACTGCAGATGGTTTAGTTGGAATCACTGAATCAGGTTTTTGAGGAGAGGAAGAACATCTCTATTAAATGGATGCACACCTAGCTCAGCTTGAATCTCTTCTGGTTCCTGGGACATACGCAGCTCACACAAGGCCCAGTATCCAGCACCCAATATTTTAACTCCCATACTAATATTACATGATTTCATAGTGTTCTCTTACTAATAACTTTATACCCAGATTTACATTCAGCAATACCAACAGCTGGCAGTTCACGTATGTTACTTAGCTCTAGGTAGGCTTCTTTACCTATTTGATATTAGTTCTTAGAACACTCACTCTGCATTTCAGATACCCTCGTGCATGAATGAGGGGAAATTGAATTTAAACCCACATAAGCTTAAAGCTGAAAGGCATACAATGAACCTGTGGAGTTTGCTGTAATGAGAAATACTTCCATGGTGAGAAGGATGATGTTGTAAAATACATTATTTTAAATTGTATAAAGCAGTGGTGTCCAAAAGGAAGACACCTGACTGCCACATGCCCCCCTGCAGCCAGGTGCCTTCCCCCCCAGCCAGATGCTCTACCCTCCACCCCCACAGCCAGGTACCCTGCTCCCTTACCCCCAGTGACTCACTGGAGCTACCTCCGTAGCTACACCACCGGAGCTGCCACGCCCCACAGCCCCAGATCTGGTGAGGCAGCTTGGGCAATGGCAGCAGCTCAGGGGCTTGGGCAGCGTGTGGCATCCGAGGAGCCGCTGCACCACCGTCCAAGCCTCTGTACCAGCCCGCTGACCTGCATTCGCGACAATATGCTTCCCTGTTCACCACATATAGCGAACAGTGAGCGCATTGGACACCGCGGATATAAAGGTCTAATTCTCACTGATACCATAAAGACCTTGTAAGCCATTTTAGATTGCAGCCATGAATATTTTGACAGATTACTGGACAAATTCATCACTGATCTAACTCCATTAACTTCAGTATAGGTACAGCAGAGATGAATTTGGCCCAGTATACTTCAAAGTGTTAGATGGCAACATAGAAAAAGACTCAGAAGATTAATCATTTTCAGCAAACAATGCACATGTATTGGAAAGTTTATATTTATTATGTGGCATAAGTGATCTAGGGGCCATACTGAAATTGTTCCACTGAAAAACAAGAATGTGACCAGGAGCTGTGGAATTTCTAGACCAGCATAAACGGTGAGAAAATTTTCCCTGGAGACAGTCTTGAGTGAGATAAGAGGGGAACAGATAAATTGAGTATTTTCAGTGTGGTGATAGGCTAGGGCTTTCTGTAAATTTATGGACTAGAAACAGATGGATGCTTTGGTTTCTGCTAACCTTACGCTTCAGAAAGCTGGTTCTATCTATTTAAAACTGAGAGTAAAAGGATGATCTTGTTTTGTTCTGGCATTGAAAGGAATAATTTCCTTTCATTGATCTGAATGGAAAGGGAATCCTTTCCTTTCATTGGCTGGAGAAAATCTTTGCCTACCCAACGTATTTGAAGATATGATTTGCTACACAGTGAGTGAAAAGGCAGCTGTACCTGGAATAACAATACTCTTGATGGATGGTGTGATTCAGAGAGCTAGAGGGAGCAGAGTCTTGCTTATTTCTGGAGGTCTTAAGAAAATCTTCTGCCTTTATCTGTGTGTGGGAAAACAAACATGATTTAATTATTCTAAGATTAGCATGTTGTGCTGATGAGTTTGACAGCAGCTGCTAAACCTCATTTTAGCTGCTTCCCCACTGCAGGACTGTAGAGTTTACTGCCTTTTCCTTTTATGTGAGGGAAGAACACACTGTGCCAATCAACTTCAATTTGGCGTGTGCTGAAACTAGTTAGAGTCAAGGAGTGCTTCCCCAGAATGAAATGCTGTCATGGAAAATCAGGTGCTAAATGATATTGTCAGAGCTCTCCAGCATACAGGGATATAAAAGCCATTAAAGACTGAATGTTTTCTTTTCTGGGGATTCACATTAAATGAGGATTGACCTACAACTGTTTGGGTTTGGAAGTAACTAATTATCATGCATATGATGGTTGTGGATACAGCCAGTAATGACAGGATTCCTTGAGGTTTTATTAGGTGACACAAAGCAGGGCCTATCCTGAAGGCCTGTCATCCTAAAGGAAGGGAGATGGGGAGGGGTGTAAGTAGGTCCAGAGTTTACAGTATGTCTGAAGCCTAGGTGGTTGAAAAAGGTTTCTGTTAGTTTGCAGGAAAAACCGTGCCCCTGGGGCTTATGATTTCATATTTCTGAAAACTATTTCCTCCTTGACAAGCACACTGAAATGACACATTCTGTATTTCTACTAGGCTGACAGTTTCTTGGTCTCCTGTGAAACTGTGCTGCACTGATGAGGCCCAGGAGAGGCTCAACATGTGTGTGTGGCTGCTGCTTCTGCCTTGGCATGCTCATCACAACTACTAATTGCTGGCATCCTCTGTCTTTGCTGAGGAGTCAGCATTATTGACTGATAGCGTAGCAATGTGCAGATGGATAGAGTTATGCATGGGAGAGATTTACAATTCTATTCCAAAGAGGCAGGTAATGACCTTTGGGCAACTTGAGGACCCACCTGAATGGAACTGATCTACTGAGGTTGACAGCTGGGTGGCTGTTGTTTTCGGTGAAGTTTTCTGTGCTTCAGTAAGTATCTTAAAGAAACCGGGAGCATAGAAAATAGCCATTCACCTAGTCTGTAACATGGAATGGCTGGTGGAAGGCCTAACTGGCCTTACAATAGGTGGGGGATCTGCTTGAAGGAACACAATTTTTCTTCATTAAGATAATAATCACTAATGGAAATTCATTTAGTTTTTATTAGACTGTAAATTAAATGATTCTGGAGAGTGACAAGGCCATCAGAAGTCATTACTCAAAATGTCTTTCAAGATAAAATAAGCAGCACAGGGAATGTGTTCCAGACCATCTGCTTATTAGAGGACAGGCTTCATAACTGCCTCTGCAGAAGGAAAACCATTAATAACTACACTTCTTGACAGTTTGTTCCACCCGCCTCCCACAGACATGCTATTTTTAATCATCAGGGAAAGGCTGCTAACAAAGCAGTTTAAAACCAATCTGTGCGCCATCAGGAGCCAGGTTCAACCACAGACTGCATATGTCACACCCTTTAAAAGGTGAAGGACTCAGCTGTGAACCTTCCCACTAATTGGGAATGCTGTGCTCATTCGTCTGATGTCCGCTTTTTTCTTTTGCAGCTGTCACCTGCTGCTTCCTCACTGGCTTAAATGCATAAAACAAGATGCTAACTAAAATGTTCCCTATGAAGAGAGTGATCTTTTGCCACTGTGTTTGCATGTGGGATGAACGTGTCCTTATGGCTGTCCTCTTCCTAATGGGACAGTTTCTCATTCTGTTTTTTTTTGTTTCCCCGCCCCCACCCCCCGTAGGTCTTTTCCCATGCCACTATTTAAGCACCCATTATCCTGTCTGAAGTGAAACTTCAGTTCCCTGGTGCTTTGGGAGGTCTGTTAAGGCATAGAAAGTGCAATTACAAAAAAGTACAACTACGTTTTTTCACAGGATGACCTCATTTTTCATGTTGCTTTTTAAAAAATAAAGGTTTAATTCTAACAAGGGAAAGATGATATTCCCTCTTTGGCTAACACACTGCAGGATGTTGGATTTGAAACCCATGTAAAGCTGCTGAACTAGTTTTTATTCTGGTTTACTCAGCCCTTGCTTTGTTCTGGGGAGAAATTTTCAATCTCCACAATAAATCACATTAAAAACATTCTTCCAGTTTCATGAGAAATAAGCGAATACCTGTTGAAGTGTTTAAAATGAATAGTTTTACCTCTGAAGCACTTTGCTTGTGTAGCAAGATAGTGCAGTAATAACCCTTAATGACTGTACTGCTTATGTTATAGCTACAGGTTACACTGGCCTCATCTGGCAAGCTCAGGACCTGACTGTTCCTGGACAAGAGAATTTGCTGGATGAAGGGAGGTGTAGGGCTTCTGCAGGCAGAAATCCCCGCAGTTAGGGGCTGCTGCAGCTCCTGCCTGCATCCTCTCTCCCCAGCCCAGGCTGCCATGGGGCTCCAGCCAGTTCCTGCCCTCCTGGCTGCCACACAACAGAAGGGGCTCCAGCTCCCAGCCCCGCAGCAACATCTTGGCCCCTGCTGCAGCAGGACTGGTGGAGGCTCTGCCCCAGGTATCTCTGCTGCTGCAGGACTGGCGGGGATTCCAGCCTTGGCAGCTGTCCTGCTGCAGGACTGGCAGCAGTTCCTGCCCCAACTCTCCATTGCTGTGGGGTGGCCCCAATCCTCGCACTGCTGCAGGACCAGCGGGGGCTCCTGTCGCAGCAGCGGCTCCAACCTCCAGGCCCCACAGTGCTGCAGACCAGCGTAGCCTCTGCCCCACGCATGGCCTTTGACTCCTAGCCCTGTGGGGACTCCTGCACCAGCTGCTACTTTCTTGTCTGAAAACATCTGTGGTCATGCCAGGTGAGGGATGTTGCTGGACAAGAGAGTGCTGAATTTCAGAGGTGCACACTGTACTTGTATTCGCTTGTAGTTTTGTGTGTGCAGGTAGACCAGTAATTCACCTTTTGTCAGTGTCTTGATACACTTAATTGATTTTAGGAGCTTAATGATTCATCAGTAATTGGCTATTGTAACTCGGCCACCTAGAGTTCATGATTTGCACTTTGACTTCCTCAAAATTCCTGGTGATAGTAGGGACAGAATAAGAGCCCTCTGCTCGGAATGCAGAAAGTCTTGCCGGTTAAGCTCAAAGAGGATCCCTGTTGTTTGTTGGAACAATTACATCTGAGACACCCGTTTGAATGATTTTAGGGTTTGCAAATGGGAGTTTAGGGTGGTCCACAATACAATCTCTCTTTGATATTGGTCACACTGTGGGAAATGTTTGAGAGCGCCTCGGTTAGATCACAAGACAGGGTCGGGGGAGGACTCAATCTGGAGCTTTATAACTGTATAACAATGGTCTGTGAAACTGGGCAGTCACAGCAGGTTTTTCAAAGTGGGTATTTGGTGAGTTGGTTGTGCTTAGTTTTGTGTATTTCCTGGGGCACTTAGACCAATTTCAGGGTGTGCTTCAAAATGTGTTTCAGGCTGTTAGAAAAAAGTCATCAAAATTAGAACCAATCCCCAGGGAGACCTTTTTTAAAAAAGTTATTTGTTCCTTAGAGAGATGAGCTGTTCATATAGTATCTTAATGCCATTTAAAAGACCGAACTAATTTACACTTATCCTAGACCCCTTATGTGGGGATCTCAAAGCACTTCACAAAAATTAATGGAGCCTCGCACAGCAATAACTCTGTTTTTCTAATTAGTAAATACAGAATCCATTATTTTCAAAAGTGATCATTAATTGAGCCTGTCTCCATTTTCAGAAGCTCAGCTTGAGCTCCCTACTGCTTGTCTAGACAAAATCAGCAATTGAGGTGGTCACTAAGAGCAGCAGAAAAATAGCAGCCTCTTACAAGTCATGACTCTCATTCAGTCTTGATTGACATTAAAGAATTTTAAGAGCCTCATGCAGAGTCAGGGCTAGTTTTGGAATGAATGCAGGGCCTGCCATTGGAATAACACCAGTAATTTTGGAAGATCCCATCACATTTCTGATGGCAAGAGATCAAACTCAGATGATGTGGACCCCTTGGTGTTGCAGCTGAATTGCAACAGAGCTTAATGGGCAGATGAGATATGATTTCAGTGTGAACACAAACAAATGGGACAAATTACACTGATGAGATTATGCTAGTAGGTAGTGAGGTGTTCAGATGAAATCTCTGATCAGAAAATAGGTTCCATGTTATGCTGTTAGCTATCCTTCGGAGCAGAGAGTGAGAGAACTTTCATCTCTACATCACCGTTCTGTATCTATCTTAAATCTCATACCTATGTCTTTTCACCAAAATAATAAAAATAGTATCAATGGCAGCATACTCTGACAGAAGCCTGTGCTTTTAATGTCATCATTATATCTATATTTTATAGCTATATCTATATGTCATCATTATTATAATGTAATTCTACTATATAATTGCTGAGGACATTTTTAGAAAGACAACTTTTGTTAGAGAATGGTTTGTATATAAGGCTAAACCAGAAAAGTCCACTAGATTTAGAATGTAGGCTTTAACCCATATTTTCCTCAGTTTATTCTGCCTTCCTATCCATCCCCTGAGAAAGAGATGTTGTAGCTACTGGGGACTTTTGTTGAAAAACGTATTACATACAACTCCAGCCGCATACCAAACCATTGATAAATGTGCTTAAATGTTCCAGTTTAGATTGCATTTTTTGTCATCTAGTTCTTGAAATATTCTCCCTTGGTAAGAAATGAGTTACAGAAAAATGGCAACAGTCACAAAGATTTTCTGTAGAACGGCTCCTGTGTCTAAAGTATGAGTTTGAAGATATGCTTCACAGTGGTGTAAATTTGCCCTCAGCAACTCAAATACCATAGCAAAGTTTCTTATGTGCAAATCAGTAACATTAGTAGATTAAAAATACTCTGTCTTCTCCTGTGTGAGCCAGCTTCCTTCTCAGGGACCTAAACACCCAAGGAAGTGAAGCTGTGGTTATTGTTTGGAATGGAAATACTGATTTACATGAATCTGTTTCTGTTAAGTCGCCGAGAGGTAACTGTGTTAGTCTGTATCTTCACAAAACAAAAAAAAGCACTCCTGTAGCACCTTAAAGACTAACAGTATTATTTATTAGGTGAGGAGCTTTCAATTTACATTTTCAAGTTTGACATCCGTCACCATGAACTCAGCAGAGATCTCCATTATCTTATGTATTACAAGGACAATTTACCCACTTTTGATATTTGCAGCGATAGTAGGCATCCCACTTAACACACGCATGCGGAGTAATATTTCTCTTTTCCTCCCCTTCCTTTCCCCCAGTCTGGCTGATTTGTCAGGGTTTTTTCTTTAATTTTTTTTTTCTATCAGTTTTTGATCAGGTTTATTTGTTGGTCACTCTTAATAGTCATTCAGTCAGGAAGCAGAAGTAATGCTATGGTGACCAATCATACACCACAAAAAACCGTGGGGGCAATTCACAAACTATTCTGGTGAAGTGTGTCTACAAGTTCCCCCTCCTTTTGGAGGGGGCATGTTAATGAGGCAGTTTGGAAGATGCTAATGAGGCACAGATGTGAATATGCAGGGCCTTATTAGCATAATGGTGGCCACACATGATTCAAAAGTGCTGCTCTCGGAATGCATGCTGCCCGTATAGATGGGGGCCTTTTGAAAGGACCCCCCCCAATTTTGAAAGCCCCTTCTTTCTAAAACCAAATAGGAAGAAGGGTCTTTCAAATTTAGGGGGGTCCTTTAGAAAGGTACCATCTACATGAGCAGTGGCGTTCGAAAAGTGGCAGTTTCAAATCATGCGTGGCTGCAATTATGCCAATGAGGTGCTGTATATTCATGTGAGCACCTCATTAGCATCTTCTGAACTGCCTATTAACGTGCCCCCTCCAAATGGAGGGGGCACATGTAGACACAGCTGTGGTGAACATTTTTTGGCCAAAACATTTTAGGAGATCTTTTAAGTGACGAGTATATTTAGAGAAATTAGACTGATTGACAAACAGGAGGAAGGAGCAAATTACTTTTGATAATTTCTTCATAGCAAATAAATTGATCAGCTCCAATTGTCATTTTTCAGCATTTTAAGGATAAAGTATGAGAACTAAGTATAAATAAAATAGCAGTATGTTGATAATCATCAATGAACTGGTATGGGAGATGAAGAAGAAATTGGATGGACGATGTTAGGATATTTTTTGGTTTCAGTAATGCTGCTCCTATAATCAAGTCTTCAAAGAGCATTTAACATATGGAACATTGTCCAAAAAGTTTGAAACAGTAGTTACTGCACTATTAGGATGAAGTCACTTGGCTTAGGGACTTCTTGATTAATGGAGATGAGAAACAGGCCAGCATTCATTTGTGTTTAGTAAGCTTTTGAGCTTTGTAATATTTTGTCTACTGTTAGACTTTAGTTATTTTTTTTACATTTTGCTTCCCTCCCATCTCCACCCATGTTCCTGCCGGTGTTTGAGCAATAGGCAGGGCATGTATACCTAAGAACTAGAATTCAGATATACATTTTTTATTTTATACACCTACCCAAACACAGAAACCAAAATGAAATTTGTTAAGCTGCAGCTTGATTTGAGTCTTCAGTAAAAAGGGATCCATTGCTATAAGAAGAATAATTTCTTATACTCCCACAGTGAGTTCTGAAGAATGTCAAAACACTTACGAGGTTCTATGCCATCACTTCACCATTGAAGTGTAGTCATCTCTGTAGTGGAAGCCATCAACTAGCCAGACAATGTACAGGCAGACTAGTAACAGAGAGGGAGCCGTGCTAGTCTATATACTATCAAAACAAAAAAGCAGTCAAGTAGCACTTTAAAGACTAACAAAATAATCTAATAAAGCTCACCTAATAAATTATTTGTTAGTCTTTAAAGTGCTACTTGATTGCTTTTTTGTTTTAATGTGCAGGCAGTATGCTGAATAACAATTGGAGAGGAAAGGGGGACTGTAACAAGTCCAGTGATGCCCAGCCCCTTGGTCTAGGGCGGGCGGCAGCAAAAAGGGGGTTAGGGCACCAGCCTGTACTCAGTTCGGGCGGTCAGCGGCTCACCGCTACAACACCATACAGGCCCCAGCCCTCAATCTAGGGCGGGGCAGCAGTTCACAAGAGTTGTATAGTTCTGGGCCCAGCCCTCAGTCCAGGGCAGGGCAGCAGTCCCCAGATAATAGCACAGTTCTGGGCCTGGCCCTTAGTCCAGGGCAGGGCAGCAGTCTCAAATAATAATACAGTTCTGGGCCCGGCCCTCAGTCCAGGGCGGGGCAGCAGTTCACCAGGGTTAAGCACCGGCCCAGCCCTCAGTTTGGGGCGGGGCAGCAACACCAGGGTTACAGACAGGCTCAGTGCAGGCTGGCCCTGTCAAGGAGGGGGTAGGGGGTCGCAAGCCCTCCCACTCCACTGCAACCTGGCCCGGGGCCCTGGGGGTCGCTCACACGCAACCACGGCAGTAGGGATCCAGACCGCAACACACTGCCATGGGTTCGTGAGCGTCGTTCCCCGGGCCACTTCGTACCTCAACCTCTGCTGGCGGGAAGTCCCAGTCCATCTGGTCAAGGGGTCCCCCTAGGTCGGTCTCCTCCAGGTCACCCACCTTCGGGGGCTCCGGCCAGTCGTCCATCACAGTGTCATTGGGGAAGTCGGGCGGCGGTAATACAGGAGACCCGAGGCGATCCTGGGCCTGAGTGCTGTAAGGATCTGCCAGGACTCTGGGGCAGACCGCTCCTGGGGCTTCTTCCAAGGCAGGGGGTCTCCGCCGGCGTGAAGGTCCTGGTAGGTCTGGGAAGTCCGGGTAGTCCCCTTGGGGTATGTGGACCCGGGATTGCTTGGAGACGCTGGGGGCTTGCTCTTCCGGCCTGGCTGGCCAGCAGCAGGCCCTCTCCCTTTGGCGCCGAGGAGCTCGTGCAGGCACGTCCTCCCTGCCCGGAGGCCCAGGCACGAATGGGTCCTGAGTCCTGCCCTTGGCTCTTCTAGCCCTGGGGCCCGCCCTCTGAGGGGCGGGCCTCTGGTCTCCTGGCTCCAGCCCCGCCCACCAGGGCCTCTGCATAGCCTCCTCTGCCTCCGGGTCTGCAGGAGGCCATACTGACTCACTACAGGGACAGAAATTATTCCTTTATAGAACTGTCAGTTTGCCAGAGGCCTTTCTCTAGATTAATACCCTGGGATAAACAATGCTCTTAGTGAAATAGTTTTGGGCTCTTTTATATCCGTGCAAGGCAGATAGAAGCTGTTTCTCATCTGAATGAGAAATACATTGTAAACATTGTGGAATCAAAACTGTGAAAGGCAGGGTTAGCCCTGTTGGGGTTTAATTCTTTCATCCTAAGAATTCTTGATATTTCTAACCCGATGCATAGAAATGTAAGCTTGAGGTTTATCAAAATATGTTTGCCTTTCTTAACGAAAGTCAGAATGTTATAAATTAATACATGTACATCCCTCCCCTAGCCAGTGAAAACTGCAAAGTAGCATTGATTTCTATGGGACAACAACAACAAATCTCTGTAGAATAACTTAAAAAGCAGGTGAGCATCCAGGCTTGGAAGTGTTAAGCAAGTCAGATTCAAGCAACAATGGTACTCTCATAACTTTCTTCTATGGGATGTGTTTTTATGTGAAATATTTTCAGTGGAAAAAAAAAGTAGCAACATACCCTAGAGTAATTCTCAAGTAGAAAAGTATGATAACTAAAAGTTGGAAGTGTGGGACAAGGTTACTGTTTGGTGGATTGTCATAGTCAATCACGGTTTAGCCATCTCTGTGCAATATTGGTTTTCGGTTTTCCTTGTCTGGAAAAATAGTAATTTTACTTCTATAAAATAATCTAATTTTTGGCACAGGAGAAAATTTTGTCATGTTGTTTGTTCTATGACATGCCTTGCTGGTATGCTTTCAGTTCATCTAGAATTGATTTGCAGATCAGACGAGACCTGCTCCTTACATTTCTTCTCCTATCTCAAACTTCATACCTTGCTTATTATCACTTCTGCAATTGTCTTTCATTAAATAATGTAGAAAAAGAACACTAGTTGCTGTTGTTAATTGAACAAATATAATTATTGTTACATTGTATTATTTTGATTAGTAGTAAATATGTACCTTATTTAGGCTTTATTTAATATTTGTGGTTTGAGGTGGAGGGGAATATAGTAGAAAAAGAAAAGAAAGGGAAGAGAAATGGTCATAAGCTCTCCACTTGCCTCACCAAAACAGCAGACAGTGTCATAGGCATAGGAAACTCATAAAGAGGAATTTGAAAGATAATTTTAGTCATGTCCATGACACTTTTGACAATGGAACTTAGGCTCCTAAGTAGCTGGAGCCCTTATGAACATGTTACCCTGAAGGCTTAGGTATTCGTGAACATGCCATTTAGTTTGGCTTAATGAAATGTTCTTTATGTTCCTTTTAAATCTGAATTTGTACACTATATTATTTGCTAAAAACTACATCACAAAAGCCATGGGTAATTTAACACACTGACTCTTATCTGGAAATGAAACATACCTACAGAGTCCATATTCGCAGATGTTTGCAGCAAATGTTTAATTGGAAAATGTTTAATTTTAAAATCAAATGCAATTCAATTCATTTTATGGCTGTTGCAGTTGTTTTAATGGGAGATTTTGAAAAGCACCTAAATCATGTAGGAGCATAGATTGCACTGCCTTTCAGTTGGACTGTGCTTCTGGTTGAACCTCTCTCATCTGCTACTCTCTGGGCCAGCAACATCTGTAGTGCAGAATGTTTTATGTTGTCTGGATGTTCACTTACGTGTGTGGCCATGTTTCCCATGATCCCATAAAATTAGTTTACAGCCAGCAGTCCTGGCTCTCAGTGTTCTGTGCATTTATTTAGCTCTAACTTCCCCCTGTCTATCTTCTAAGAGACCAGTTAGCAGTGGAAGTGTTGGTAATGCTTCTAGACAATATTGACCTCCCATGGTCCAGCGAATTCTCTTGTTTGGCATCAGTCAGCTCGCCAGGGTGCCAGACTAGACGGGTTCAGCCTGTACAATCAGACTCTTTTAGACAGTTGTGAAAAGTTCCTGTGTGTGATGTGTGGCTGCGATGGGGTATCAAACCCCTATACTGGCCTGGTAGTGGTTAAGCTGCTGTAGATGCAAGTCATCCTGCCTTGCAATACCTGCAAGAGTAAGGTGCTTTGAGGGAACGTTCAAAGGGAAGAGCACACCTCAGCTGGAGATGGTCTGGGATGGAGAACGGAAATCCAGCTCTCACTCTGTGACAGAGGCCTGGTTGGCACCAAGAACTGCTTGAGAGCTGGCTCCCTGTCAGAGCTCTCTGAAGAGACTAGAAGGCCTGGCCTGACGTGAGATTAAAATGTCATCCTAGAAATCTACCTGAGAGCTGGCTTCCTCTCAGGCTCTCGGAAGGAAAAAGGCCTGATGACTTAGCTGTTGTTTCATAACAGTGCTTTGCTGCTGGGAAGGAAGACTGCAGCAGATAGTGCCTCACTTTATGGGGGTAACAGTCCAATAAACTCCTATTTTGTTTTCTTACACCTGACTTTCATTTGAGCCATAATCGATCTAAACTAAGGAGTGATCCTGGTCACAATGGATTTTTGTCTTAATGAGTGTCATCAGCTGCCGTTCACGTAAGTTAAGAAAGGGTTAATCATATGAGAAGAGGAATGTACGTTAAACCCTTGAAATGCACAATTTCAAGTTGTGTTTAACTTGCATTAAGGTGAGTTAAGCACAACTCAAAATCTAGCTCCTCCCGGGCCTGTCTCAGTGCCCCCAGGCCTGTCTCAACCCCTCTGGCCCATGTGGCCCCGCTTCAACTCCCCCACTTCCCCATGGCTCCAGTTCACCACCCCGCTCCCTGCCGTGGCTCAACCCCCACTCATGTGCCTCTGGCTCAGTCCCCCCACATGGCTCCGGCTCCAGCTCACTCCTCCCACATGGCTCCAGTTCAACTCCACTCACCGCCACCCCTGCAGCCCTAACCCACCCCAGGCTTAACCCTCCCCAAATGCCCTCCACCCAACCCCAGGACTTACCTTTCAGAAGGAGCTCCAGGTGCTCCTGCTGCTTCCCTGGCTGCAGAATGTACGTTCCTCTGTGGAAAAAAGCCACCCCTGACTTGAGTGAAATTCAAGTTATGCGAGGGTGTGTGGGAACACAGCCTTCGCATAACTGGATGGACTACTGTGTTCTGTTGCACATCATCTTCATCAATCCAACCAGAGCTAGTGAACAGACTCAGATTCATTGTGAGCATTTGATTCCATAGTCTTTCCTTGCCTTTGATATTAATGTTATGCCTTTTAGAAGAAGAAGCTCAAGAAAGCTAGAGAAGTGTTTTATCATAAGGAAGTCAGTCCTACCATCTGATAATCTCCTAAGAGACTGTATATAGAGTAATGTTTAACAAGCACTCCTCAGTACTGTGCATAGTACTTACTATTAGGGAAATTTACAATGTGTCTTTTTCCTGATTGCTGGTAATCTCCCAGGGCCCTTAACAGGAAGCATACCTTTTATGAAAGCTGATTTATGTTTATAATTGTTTGTGAATTGTGTCTGCTGGTCTGTCTCTGACATTAAGTAGGAAAAATGTGGCTGCCTCCCAGAAACGGGTTAGATGTTTAGAGAAACAATGGCAAAACAATGCCTTTTTATCACTGGGAAGGATGAAGGTCAAAGTGATAAATTACTATAATGTTAGTACAATGACACTCTTGAGAAGTTTGATCCATTACAGCGAGAAGGACTTTCGAATACCTGGTAACCAGACCGGGGACAGAAAAGGAGATATCTAGTTTGCCAATGTTTTTTAATCCTAGGCAGATTTTTTTTAATTTAACATTCTTAAAAATGCAGGTATTCTGTAAAATGTTTTGGTCGAACTGTGTAAGTATTCATTTCTCCATTGATTGCCAAAAGTAGAATTAAGCATGGGATTTGTTAAATTTTTTTCCATTGTGGTATTTATTAACTTGTGTCCCTCGGGGAAAACAGTCCTTCCATGATTTACAACGTTTGGAAAATTTACAAATGCTGCTTAGCAAAAATTGAAATGCTTTACTAGTTAGGTGAATTATGTATACCTTATTTTCAGAGGTTCATAACAGTAGGTAAAATTAATAGACATTAGGGAAAAAAATCTTTCCTGTTCCAGTTAGGATTGTGTAGTTTCTGGTCCCACTATGTAGCTGGAAAGACCATGATTTGTTTTTGAAGCTAATAATATTCTCTCTTAGTAAGAAATATTGGTAACATTTTTACAGTGGGTGGCTAATCATCACTTGGATCCTGCCAGCGAAGTTTTAAATAAAAAGTAGGTCTGACTTGCTGTTCATAATCCGTCTTATGAAACTTGCAAATCAGACTGTTTTTCCTTCCCATTTGTTCTTGTTGTAATTGGCAAATATTTAATATTGCGGCTTTAATCATTTTTACATCATCCATGTTAATATTTCCTGAGATAGTCACTGTAAAAACATTATTCTTACTTCTAGGGTGACCATCTGTCCTGTTTTTACCAAAACAGTCCATTATTTAAGCTGTCTCACAGGTGTCCTGGCTTTTTTTTTAAGAAAATGGGTTAATTGTCCCGTATTTTGCAGAGCTCCTGTTCCCTGGCATCTGGTGTCTCGAGGTGGCAGCTCCCACTGCCAGAGAGCTCCTCTACTGGGTGGCTGCCCCATTCCCTGGCACCCAACGGAGGCAGCCCCCGCTGCTGGTGAGCTCTGCCATAAGGCAGCCTCTTTGTTCCCTAGTGCCTTGCTACTCAGAGATTGTGGAGCCCTCATTCTCCACTTCCCCTCATCAGGAGGCTGCGGAGCCCCCATTCTGGTGCCTCACTATAGGGCAGATGTCCCCATCACTGAGGAGCCCTGATATGGAACAGCAACCCACTATCCCTGGGGGCCAGCGTCCCGTATTTGCCATAGGGCAATGTGGTCACCTTACCTAATACACTTTCAAAGTGCTGGTAACGGGTACTAGATTTCACTTGGACAGCATCCTTCTAGTTTGTAGTAAAAACCTAGCTGTGTTTATCTACTGTTAATATCCCCCATTAAATACCAAATAGCCTTTGTTTTATGGGTTGCAGAGGTTTCCAAATATATGGACAATGTGATCCCAAACCAACACTTTCCCTTCACTCGGAGTATCCTTTGCATTGCCCATTGCAGTGTCAAAGTATCATCTATGATTGTGGACAGAATCGTATTGGATTCCTGGAAAATGGTTTAAGCAGAAGATGAATGCTAACTCTGTTTTCATTTTTAATTTACGCATTAATTCTGTTGTTGATTTAGGATTTTAAAGAGTTTTGCAGTGTAAGCATCTGTTTTCAAGAATTTATGTATAATTGTGTCTGGGCTAAAACCAGAATATATGTTGGAGCTGGAGAGAGTTAAAAGAAAACATATAAGTTACAAATAACAGATTTATGAGAGCCGCAAAAAGTTTACTAGTTTCGGATGCTCTTTTACTCAACAATCACTGTGAAATATTTATAAAATATTGGCAGCTAAGTAATTCATAAAGTAGAATATTTTATTGTCTTGAGGATGGGGGAATTAGAACAACCAGCTTTTAAAGTCAACACAACAAAGGATTTCTGTGCATAGATATGTATGAGTCTTAAATTGAGTTTATATGATCACTCACAATTGATACTTTCCTAACATGAGTCATCAAATGTACGATAAAGGTTTTTAACACTGTATTGAGAAAATCAAAGAGTAAATGAGTAGTATTTTCATTGAATTCTGTTTTAATACAAAATAAACTTCTAGCAATATATAAGTGATTTCACACACTATTATTGTGGTTGCACATAGAGGCCCTAATCAAAATTCGGACCTCATTGGACTAGACATAGTATGTATATAATAAAAAGACAGTTCTTACTCCAAAATGCTTTCAATCTAAAGCAGGTATGGGGAAATAATGTTTGATAGGGTGGCACTCCAAGAATTTGGTAAAGGGATACACTTTTCTATGATATCAGTGGAGGAAGTGCAGGGTCTGGGATAAAAGTTGGGTACAGGAGGGAGCTCTCAGTACAGGATTGAGGTGCAGAGGGGATGGGATCTGGGAGGGAGTGTGGATGAGGGTGTGTGTTGTGATCTGGGGAGGGGAATTGGGGTGCAAGGGAAAGTGAAGGGTCAGGGAGAGGGATTGGGTGCAGGAGAGGATGCTGAGGTGGGGGAGTGGTGTAGGAGGGGTACAGGGTCTGGGAGGGAGTTGTGACTAGGGGTAAGGGTGTAGGAAGGGGTGCAGAGGGTTTGGGTTGTGACCAGGGACAAGGAGGGGGGTTGTGACTTTGGTCAGGAGGTTGGGGTTGAGGGAGCGAGTAGGTAGGGTGTGAGGTCTAGGCTCTGGCTGTGAAGCACGTACCGTAGGTGGTTCCCGGCCATCAGCCCAGTGGGACTCTCAGGCAGGGAGAGTGGCATGGGGGTAGTGTCCACAAGCTGCCTGCACCAGTAAACACAGACCAGGCAGCTCCCATTGGCTAGTTTCCTGCCAATGGCAGCTGCAAGGATTGTGCTGGGGGTGGGGGCAGTGGTTGGAGACCCCACTGTGCCCATGAGGTATGACCATCACTGGTGCTGCAGCAGGTATGGAGTCTGCCCAAGGGTTCCACTGGGCTGTGGCACATTGGTGGCCCAAAGGACCAAGGTGATTTGGATCCAGATGTTTCAGGAGACCAGATGCAGCCCGCAGGCTGTTTTTTTTCTTTTTTTGCCCACCCCAGTCTAAAGCGATAAATGTAAAGTCCAGTGGTTTCTCTAAATGTAGAAGCCCAGGTCAGCTGACCTGGGCTTGCAGGGCTTTGGCGGTGGGGCTGTGAAATTGTAAACACTCGTACTAGTGAAATTGTTATGTAAATGGTGGAGTTTAGGCTGCAGACAGAATATCTGCACCACAATTTTTAGCCCCACAGCCCGAGTCCTGTGAGTCAAAGATACTATGCTAATTCTTGAGCCCTGACTGTACTAGTGTTTACAGTTTTCATAGTTCTATTTCCTGTACCATTGCTAGAAAATGGTTTGTAGTGTGTATTGTAGTTGATTTGGCTTGTTGATGCCAGACAAATCGTGAAAGAGAATATTATGGAGGTAGGACTGAATAGAATCATAGAACACTAGGACTGGAAGGGACCTTGAGAGGCCATCGAATCCAGCCCCCTGCCCCAATGGCAGGACCAAGTACTATCTAAACCATCCCTGATAGACATCTATCTAAGCTGTTCTTAAATATCTCCAGCGATGGAAATTCCACAACCTCCCTTGGCAATTTAGTCCACTGTTTGACCGCCCTGACAGTTAGGAACTTTTTCCTAATGTCCAACCTAAACCTCTCTTGCTGCAGTTTAAGCCCGTTGTCTCTTGTTCTATCCTCAGAGGCCAAGAAGGACAAGTTCTCTCCTTCCTCCTTATGACTCCCTTTTAGATACCTGAAAACCACTATCATGTCTCCCCTCATTCTTCTCTTTTCCAAACTACACAAGCCCAATTCTTTCAACTTTTTCTCATAGGTCACATTCTCTAGACCTTTAATCATTCTTGTCGCTCTTTTCTGGACCCTCTCTAGTTTCTCCACATCTTTTTTGACCTGCAGTGCCCAGAACTGGACACAATACTCCAGCTGAGGCCTAACCAGCGCCGAGTAGAGCGGAAGAATAACTTCTTGTGTCTTGTTCACAACACACCTGTTAATGCATCCCAGAATCATGTTTGCTTTTTTTGCAACAGCATCACACTGTTGACTCATATTTAGCTTGTGGTCCACTATAATCCCTAGATTTCTTTCTGCTGTAGTCATTCCTAGACAGTCTCTCCCCATTCTGTATGTGTGAAACTGATTGTTCCTTCCTAAGTGGAGCACTTTGCATTTGTCCTTATTAAACTTCATCCTGTTTACCTCAGACCATTTCTCCAATTTATCTAGATCATTTTGAATTATGATTCTGAGGAAACCCCAAAGACAACTAAACAAAAAGGAAATGTAGATTTTGTTATGTTGGATTACCAGTAAAGCCAATCCCTGTTTTGATGCTAGTCTCTTTGTGTTGTGGACAGGATAGGGCCTCTGCCCATTTACAATCACTAATTTACTATTAAACAGCCCATACAGTTTTATAACTTCTTGTAACATGTACAACAATTATATAGCTAGACAGTAAAGCTACACTACCTGCAGAACAGCCATAAAATATTACACTTTCCACATGGACTGCATGAGATGTGGGTGTAATTTGTGCTTGGAATCCTTTGTGGTTTCCCGTGGGACTCAAGGTGCATGGGGAGATGTGGGCATGTGTATCAAATTTTGAAACATTTGCACACAGCTGTGACTCAAACAATTCCAACTAGCTTCCAGTGATATCTAGACCATCTTCTGCTTTTTACAAGTCTTCATACTGATCACTCTTTGGCTTCGTCTGCACTTACCAAAATCTTCGCAATGGCCATGCTAATGGCCAGATTGAAGAATACTAATGATGCGCTGAAATGAATATTCAGCACCTCATTAGCATGCCACTGGCCACGGCACTTCAAAATTGCTGCGTTTCGCTCCCACGCAGCTCGTCTACGCAGGAGTCCTTTTCGAAAGGACCTTTCGTAAAGGACTCCACCAACATTGAAACCTCTTATTCCTACGAGCTCATCATAGGAATAAGGGGATTTCGATGTTGGTGTGGTCCTTTTGAAAAGGACCCTGTAGACGAGCTGCACGGGAGCAAAATGTGGCAATTTCGAAATGCCGCTGTGGGCGGCATGCTAATGAGGCGCTGAATATTCATTTCAGCACCTCATTAGTATTCTTCGGTCTGGCTATTAGTATGGCTATTTCAAAGTTTTTGGTAAGTGTAGACACAGCCTTTGTGATTTAGGCAGCTGTCACGGAAAGAATCAGCTATAGGTTTGGAAGCCTGCCCTGGAGAAACAAGTTGGCCAAGGTACTCCACTGGCCTAATAAAAAAAAAAAGTGCAGAGAAGTACATTTTCACCACTCTTTTTAATGAGAGGACAAACACTCACACACAAGCACAAGTAGAGAGCTTGTTTTGATGGTTGCCTAGCCAGCAGCAGTCACTTCAAACAGATCAGAGAGGAGAACGTTGTCATTGTTCATTGGGGAAGACATATGTAAGCTCCCAGGACATGCAAAACAGTTATTTTCCTCACTTTTGCATTTCCTTAAGATTAGAGATTGCCCAATAGGGAACCAAAGATCTGCAACTATTTGTATTTTGGACAGTGGGGTTGGATCCAATACTCACCCACCTGTCCCGATCTGATTCCCACCCCAGAATTTTGCTTCTGGTTGGAATTTACCATTCCAAATGTGGCAAAAATTACATCTAGCAACTTGGTTTCCATTGGGTCTGAATCTGAACTCTAGCCTTGTGCCCTAATTCCTCTATTTAAACCTAATTCAGATCCAGATCTCAATCTAAACACAGCCAACTCTGTCCATTTTCAGTTGGGAAATTTGCTGCAGAGCTAGGAACAGAACCCAGATTTCCTGAACCCCAGTTGTTGCTATAAAACAAGACCCACTCTTCTCATTATCTTTGATTAACTTTCTGGTGTACACTTTAACTGTGGAGGAGGGGTCTAGATGGATTTAATCGAGAGCTGAAACTACAGATTACCAAACACATGCACAAATTCATCTCACTCTTCTTCTCTTCAATATGTATAACCCATAAAAGAATCTTGGCACTTCTGCAGTTTTTTCTACTTGCTTCTAATGCCTATTTTGATATACCGTGGATCAGGAAAGCCAATTGCACAACCTGTAAGATAAAGGGTGATGGGTCACTTTTTTAGGGAACTTTTTTCCTGTGGTGTGCAGATTGTGGAAGACTCTTACAAACTCTGATTCAGTTAATGTATGAACTGATTTTTTGTAAGTGAGGTGAGAGAATTCAGGATTTGAATATAGTTGTTGTACATCTGGTATCTTTACTACACATGGAATGGGTTTAAGATGCTGCTTGACCATATGCAAAATTAATAAATTTATCATGGGATTTAAAATATGTGCAGTCAATTTGAGATTATGTTGTCATTATTTCAAAGTTTTTGCACTGCTGTACATTTGTAAAATGCAATGAAATTTTGGTATAGTTTAACATACTTAAAGTATAGTCTTGTATATTTTACCTATGTGGTCTACATATTTTTAAACATTACCTGGAAAGACACCAGGTTATATTCAGCGTAAAAAGCCATGCATTTTGTCAAGTGTATGTTTGAAGATTTTTTTCATTCTAGGTTTCCTAACAATGGGCTAGATGATGGACCTCTTACTTTCATTGAATTTTATCTTTTTTTCATGACAGTCTCATTGATTTCAAAGGGATATTTTTAAAATATTACTCTAAGGATCTTGAGCAAGGGGCTATCTGTTTGGCCCAATAGTTGCAGTCATAGATGCTGATGCAGTGGATTGTCTGGGGGTCTAGTTCAGTCCCAGTGGAGGCTGAACTATTAGGTGCAATTTTGGCCGCATCTGGAATGGAAAATTCCAACTAAAATAGGGGTGCTCAGCACCCAGGAGCCCCCAGTAGGTGGCAGAAGCATGTACATGGCACACAGTGCAACTGAAGGTAGAAAGTGCTCGCCAGCAAAACAAAACTCAGCTTCAGTGTTTGTGATGATAGGTGCTAAATTAGGAATGAGTAAAAGTTGGACTTCTGGGCTGTGTAAAGTTATCATTGCATGAATCAGGAAAGAATTTTTCCTCCCATTCGATTGGATACATATTGACTACGTCTACACTTATGAAAAACTTCGACATGGCCATGCTAATGCCCAAATCGAAGAATACTAATGAGGGACTCATCTACACAGGGGACCTTTTTGAAAGGACCCTGCAAACATTGAAATCTCCTTATTCCTGTCAGCTATTCCTATCATTTCAGTGCCTCATTAGCATTCTTCAATTTGACCATTAGCCTGGCTATTTCCAAGTTTTTCGTAAATGTGGACATGACCATTATGTTTAACTTTTGGTTTTATTTTAATCTGAATTGTACAAGGCATTGGCCATCAACAGGCAGTATATTAGGCTGTTACTAGTGGACCAGTGGTTTGAGCCAATCCAGCCAATCTTGTATTTCTAGGCTATGGTTATGTGGTTTGAAGTATGGCAGGGCTGGGTCAAATTGAGTGTTTCCATGTATGCTTTTCTTTCTCCCTCTATATTATCTTGTTCTTTCTTACATACAGGAACATCAGAACTGATTTTGTACAGGAGTAACGCAGGGAGTACCTTCCAGAGCTCAGTTAATGGTATTCCTGAATAGCCACAAGGTATTCCTTTTGGGTATCATGTGAAAGAGTATGGGATTTAACATGTACTTTCCACTTGGCAACAAGCATGATATTTATCCTAATCACTATCCTGATTTATTTTATTCTTTTAGTATCCTTCACTATTGTCACAGAAGAAAAGGAAGAAATTAAGGTGAAGGATACTATGTGTATTTGAAATATAAATAAAAATACAGCTTTTATCTCAACGTCTGAAATGTAACAGATGTTTTAAGAGTAAATATTTGCCATCAATTTGAACAGCCTTTTGTGTGACCAAGAACTCAGAGAATACTTGCAATTTAGTTATCTCTCTTACATACACATTCTAGGGCAGATGCTCAATACATTATGCAGCCTAAGGATGTTCATTTCTAAATCAGATGGTGGCCAGATACAGAAGATGAAACCCACATTTTAAAAAAATATGATTTTATGATAGTGCTAGCTGAATGTTCTGATAGACATGCATCAAAGTGATTTTTTTAAGCAGCTGGCTTCATCCCTCCCATGCTAATCATAAACCCTGTAGGCTAATAAATCAAATTTGTTTTGTTGTTATATTTCCTGTGTCGAGCCTTTGTGTCAGTGAGGGACATCATGCTTGCTACTGGCTAGTAAATTAGCCAAAGGAATTCTCCTGAATATTGTCCATTAGGCTCCCAGTGTTTTTTTTTTTTTTTTTTTTACCTGTGATGTCTTGTATTGGATATGTGATAGGTATCGGGGTGTGTCAGATTTACTCATGAAGAAGAACTGCATAAACTGGTCGTGTTGTTCTCTTGGGTGTCTCCTTGTTAACTTACGCTGCATTTGTCCTGGTGCTAGAGAAGCTAGCGGGCCCAATGGATGTCTCATTTTAGTGGTGATGCAGAGGTTAGCAGAGCTTCCATGTCCCTTTCAGAAGAGACATGAAGTCTCGTCTTTTGGGTTCCCATGGTGGATTTCTTTTTCTGGAGATTAATGGCTAGTCAGTATCCACTTCCATTTGTATCAGACTAAAGGTCCTTTCAGTCTCCAAAATGCATAATAAAATGATCCCTTGAGTACTTCAATCCCATCTAAACGAAAGACTGGGGATAGCTTTGCGCATTGACATTGGAACAAACAAAAAAGTGACATGTCTGCTCTCAGAAAGGTGATTTTTGCATGCCAAGCAAAAGTATTGCCTTCTTCCTGTACAGTGGTTCAGAAAGGCTATCCTCAACTCTTTTTGTTCTCTGGCAGTCTAGATAGCAGCAGTTGCAACAGAACCTGTCTGCAGAAACAACAAGAAGTCCTGTGGCACCTTATAGACCACCAGATATTTTGGAGCATAAGCTTTCATGGCTAAAGACCCGCTTCGTCAGATGCATCTGACGAAGCGGGTCTTTGACTATGAAAGCTTATGCTCCAAAATATCTGTTAGTCTGTAAGGTGCCACAGGACTTCTTGTTGTTTTTGAAGATACAGACTAACACAGCTTCCACTCTGATGCTTGTCACAAGAACCTATCCTGTTCACTTTCTGTCCTTCCTTAGTTTTTATGTTATCCCCTTTCTTTGCCTTCATATTGGTAGTGGGCAGAATAGCTTAAGACAATCCCAGAATATCGTTCACTTCCTTGAGGTCTTTGAAACAGAACTTTCATTTTACTTAGCTTGGAAAAATATTCAAAGTGTGTTTTGATAACAGAAGAATTTCATAATAAAACACAACAAAAATATAGTAACAAAGAGGAAGCCGTGCTAGTCTATACACTATCAAAACAAAAAGCAGTCAAGTAGCACTTTAAAGACTAGCAAAATGGTTTATTAGGTGAGCTTTCGTGGGACAGACCCACTTCTTCAGACCATAGCCAGACCAGAACAGACTCAATATTTAAGGCACAGAGAACCAAAAACAGTAAGCAAGGAGGACAAATCAGAAAAAGATAATCAAGGTGAGCAAATCAGAGAGTGGAGGGGTGGGGGGGGAAGGTCAAGAATTAGATTGAGCCAAGTATGCAGACAAGCCCCTATAGTGACTCAGAAAGTTCCCATCACAATTTAAACCATGTGTTAATGTGCCGAATTTGAATATAAAAGCCAGCTCAGATGTTTCTCTTTCCAAAACGGAGCGATAATTCCTTTTCTGTAACACACATACCTTTAGGTCATTGACAGAGTGTTTGATCAAAACACTCCAGATCCACAAACCAGTTAGTCAACATTTTAATGGAATGGGGCATTCTGTCAATGACCTCAAGGTATGTGTGTTACAGAAAAGGAATTATCGCTCCGTTTTGGAAAGAGAAACATCTGAGCTGGCTTTTACATTCAAATTCGGCACATTAACACATGGTTTAAATCGTGATGGGAACTTTCTGAGTCACTAAAGGGGCTTGTCTGCATACTTGGCTCAGTCTAATTCTTGACTTCCCCCCCCCCCCCCTCCACTCTCTGATTTGCTCACCTTGATTATCTTTTTCTGATTTGTCCTCCTTGCTTACTGTTTTTGGTTCTCTGTGCCTTAAATATTGAGTCTATTCTGGTCTGGCTATGGTCTGAAGAAGTGGGTCTGTCCCACGAAAGCTCACCTAATAAACCATTTTGCTAGTCTTTAAAGTGCTACTTGACTGCTTTTTGTTTTGACAACAAAAATATGTATAACAAGTATAAACAGCCCATTTGCCATTGCTCAAGATTTCAGTTCTGAGCGGTGCTGAGCTCCTGCAATTACCATTGAATTATCAAAGAGCAGTATGCCTGGGTGCAACATCAGCAAAATTGTAGGTGGAGCCAGGGTACAATCCTTCTGAATCCCCTGGGGAAGTCGAGGCTCTGTACCACACACGTTGTCTTTTGGTACCTATGTGGAATGGTTTGGCCTATAATATTGATTGCTAAGTGATTGCTAAACATTTGCTCAGACTGTGAGAAAATATCACATGCAAAATGGAAAGTCCATGAGAACCAACTCTTTCCCAGCATGGGGAAAAGAAGTCATCATATCCATATCTGAATTTGCCCAATTTCAGCCTCTCGGTACAGCTTTTTCATGACTCTGGTGTCACCATGCACCACATACTTTAACCAACCTCAGGACACAGTCCTGTCCTGTTAATGATTGTAAGAGTTCTGTCATGGAATGGTTCAGGTGTATGTGTCTAAAGGACTTTAAAAGGTGACCTTTGACTCTGGTGATTAGGATAATGCTGAATTAATGCCAGTTGGAGATTTAATACAGATATATTTTCTCATGCAATTTCCAAATATTTGTTAAAATCCCTAATTAGACTCGCAAATGAGAAAGGAAGGATTCTATAATGGTCAGCATCGGATCCACTGAAAGATGGAATGTAAAATCAGTTTCAAGAATTCAGGTTTGTCATAGCTTTTGCCAAATAAAGACAATAGGAATTATCTGCACTGTTAAGACTTGAAAAGGCAAATGCACACAGCGATGGGAAAATACTATAAAAAGCATAAGATGCCTTTGGCAAAACATGTGACTTAAAAAGTCAACAGCATTTTTACAGGAGAAAAATAGTAACAGTAGCAGGTGGTATTTTATTGTGCATTTGTTGCATTTGTTTTCATAGTAGTAAAGCATTCCAAGTGTTTTAGTGGATTATTTATTTGGTATATTTATTTTTCATTATTAAAGTGGGGGAGGAATTTCACTATTACAAAGCACCCATGAAGATTCACCACACGGATAGTTTAGTTCGATGACACATACAGGGTTCAGATTAAGAACTAGTAGGATGGATGTTTATCAAAATGGAAGAACTGCAATGGGGGTGTACCTAATGCAGTGGTGAGCAAACTTTTTACATCGGGCCCTCACTGGTCATCCCTCCAATTATCTGGGCCCCCCCAACCTGTCTAATAAAATTCATAACATTGGAAATTTCTGTTATGTTCATATGAAAAGAAAAAATCCTTTTGGTGTGTGCCTGTCTATGTGAGGCAGCAACATAAATGGCAATGGTACAAGGAAAACGTACATAATGGGAGAGAGGACGCTCATTATAGAGATGGGGGCAAAGCATATTTGAGGAGTCATCTTCCCCAGCCCTCCCAGGCAACTATTAAAACAAAGAATTCAAGAGCCTGACCCAGCTTAGGAGGACAAACACAAACAAACAAAAAAGCAAAAAAACCAACAGCTCCCTGCTGTTTAAAGAACCCTCCCGCATTTTCCACCCCTTCCAGACAGCCTTTTTTTAAGTTAAATGAAAGAACTAAACTAAAGATCAACATGATTACATTTTTTTTTTAAGGAAAAGAGCCTGGATGCTCACAGGAAGCTGAAACAAGGGGCCATCCTGGTAAAAACTCACATCTCTGACCCTCATTCAGATGCCTCTGCAAAATGTGAGGGGGGACGGACCAGAAATTATGCTGGCCAAGAGAGGCTGCAGGGATACAACAGAGGGGAGGGGAGACAGGACAAAAATGAAGCCAGCCCTCTACCGGCAGTAGGGAAGCAGGAAGTGCAGCACACAAGCACAGCTATGCACAGAAGCTATGGGGAGGCAGCGGAGGGCCCCGGTAGGGTCAGGGGTGCCGATTGCACTGCACCCCTCTTTTTGAAATTCCACTCCTCCCCAAGGGGGCACCCCCCCAGTTTGCGCACTCTTGACCTAATGTATACTTCAAGGCCTATTTCTGCTTTTATTTACATTAATGGAAAAGGTGTGGGATTGGTATGCGGAGCCTGCCCACACTACAAACCATGGTCAACAAAATTAGTGGTATTGCTCATGCACATGCATATTGGTAGGTAGTGTTGGCAGTCCATCTACCCACCAGGAATATGTCTGTCAGTGCAAAGTGATGTGCACCGCAAGTAGGTATTTGAGTGTGTCGTGCTGTCCTGTCCAGTGTAATGTGTTGTAGGGTAAATTACTTGTTTAGGGATATCTGGGAGGTGGGGTTAAAATTCTTTGCCCATCAGCTTTCACCATCCCATAATACCATCTATGCCCCATAATTCTTCTGTTTTTAAAATACAACAAACCCATGTGGTGCTTCCTGCTGGTTGGCATCTCTGACACAAGCAAGGAGCTCACAGTTCTTAACTAGTCTCATGAATGTTGTAAATACAGATGGAATGGGCCTCTGATGTTTGCAGATCTGCACGAAAACCTACAGGGACATGATTATTTCTTGGAGGACAAGCATTGACTGATGAGATCACATCATAATGCAGGTTTGGAACGATGAGCAGTGGCTGCAGAGTTTTAAGATGCCAAAGGCCATTTTCGAGGATTTGTGTACTGAGCTTGCCTGAGCCCTCCAGGACCAAGACAACAAAATAAGAGTGCACTTACACTTGAGAATTGAATGACAGTCACATATGGGAAGCTTGCAACGTTGAATTGCTACTAGACAGTGGGAAATCATTTTGAAGTCAGAAAGTCCACAGCAGTGCTGTTGTCATGGAAGCGTGGAACCTATTAATCGTATCCTTCAGTACAGGACTGTGCAGGTGGTAGTGTGATGTGCAGGTGGTAATGGGTAGGTTGGCAACCGTGGGGTTTCTGAACTGCAGTGATGCAATAAATAGTGTGTATAGCCCTATTTTGGCACCAGCTCACCTTGCCACAGAGAATAGCAGGAGGTATCTAGGGTGTGGAGCTGATATGGTTGCTCGGAGACTAGCTAGATGTTCTCTAAGCATGGCAATCCAGCACAGTCATTTCAACAGTACATGGTGTTTTAAAGGGGAGGTGGCGTCTGGTCTCCATGACCCCTGGGCAGTGGAGTTCACAGTTGTGACCAGAGTGTGGTGGACTCATCAGTTTGATATTGGTAACACAGTCTCCACACTTGCACTGCATTGATCTCTGCAGCTCAGCCAGGGCTCATTGTCATTTGGGGGGGTGAGTGCATCACATTAAGAAAGCACTTACAGCAGCTGGAAAACAAATTTCAATATAGATATATGCAAAAAAAACCTGAAAAAAGGTGACCTACTTTGTTGTGCAAACCAGGCTTTAGTGTCTTCCTGTCCTGCAGTTAATATCCCTACTTTATTTATGGATTTATCCGTTCAGCTTGACCCAGAGATATAGTTTCTTCAAAGTAGAACAGGTCCATGTAAATATTTCTGAAGCACTGAATGCAGGGATCGAGAAAGGACACAAATGACCAACATTTGGCAGCTTAAAAGTTCATTTTGAGGCTCTCGTGCTCTCACACACTCACATATTATGGTTAAGATGAAAAACACTGTGTTCCTGACGCACATACAGGCTATGAGAAACATGTTGTATAACCATAATTATATGTTTGTTTCTAACATTGTTCCACAGCAGACCAAAAATGTTCCTTGTAGCTGTAACAGAATCAGAGCTCAATCCATTTAAAATATAAAGCTATCCAAAAGTCGGGCATGCCTGATTATCGGCCACTACTTATCACTGCACAGCTTCAGAGATCAGCCTGAGCAATCCAGGTTCAGTTTGTCAATTGTTGTGTCTCATGTATTTGAATGCAGAGAGAGACAAATGAAGTATTGCTTTAGGCACATCTTTGAAAACTTTTGGATGGGAGGTGTTGAACTTTATTATTTTTTTTTAACATCAGATATGTCATACCACAACCAATCAAGATCCCTGTCTTTTGCTTATTGGTTGGTAAGAGGAAAGCTAACCCAAATTAAGCATGATATGACGACTCTTTTTTGGACTGGAAAACAGAGTACCCTTCCAAAGAAAGCAACGGATTAGACTATCCATGAAGTAAACACCTAGTCAGAGAAGACATCCGTTGGAGAAGGGATTTTGAATGTTAGTTTTAAAATCCCAGATTGGATAGTCCCTACTTTCCTTTTTTGCTCTTGTTTATTTAAAGAAATGAAATTCTTGATCCACAGTCATGTTTTCTCACTTGCTCATGTAGAATGTTTTTGCTTATTGCGGGAATATTATCAGCGTTTGTGAAAAGACCTCAGGTGACATGACCCTGGTGATTTCGGCATCCATTTGCCAGTTTTATCACCAAACAACTGCATTTATTTGCTGGTGGAATGTTGCTGGAGAGGAAAGAAAGTTTCAGTGCTGATACTGCTTAGAAATCAGCAACACGAAACAGATGCATCGTGCTTTTCTTACCATTGTGAGTTTTATTGATAGCACAGGTGTCAAGTGACTTGCTACGATGGACGCACTGGTGAAACAGGTTATGACACTTCACTAACCTCATGTCTGAGCACAGAGCCTCCGGACCTGCCTACTGGGGTTGGGTTTGGGCGCAGTCAGAAAACAGCTCAACCCTGTCAGGCTCTAGCATCCAGTCAATAGGAGTGTGATCCATTCCTCTCTGCCATGATCACCTCACTGCGCCGTGGAGCAAGTGTCACTGTGCCTCTGACTCTTGAGTATGGACAGTGCACTGAGCTGGCTGTGGCAACTGGATGAAATGGGGCATGCAACTGCCACCGTGCCATCCCGACTGGCGGGAGGCAACCAAAGCTCTGTTTATTGAGGTCAGCCTGCTGTTTCTAACATGACAACTTTACAAGACAGATGAATACCAGAGAAAAAGAAGCAACATATAGACTTTGCATTATACTGTGTGAGGCCCATGTACCTGCAAAAGCCTATCCCTAAAATTTTAGACTGCTTCCAAAAATTTAGGCAATAAAAGGTCATCTGCTGTGTCAGTTCTTGGCGTGATAACCATTGTTTTAAGTCATTTACAGTAGTCTAGGTGAGAGTGCAGTGTTCTGGCATCAGAATTGAAAACAGTGTACACAATTAACAATAGGACTTGGTTAAAGCTTTGACTTTGTCAACTATAGTGATGATGGTTGTGGAATTTTATACTAGGGAATAGAAGCTGATTGAAGATGAAGATTCAACGTTTAAAAACTACAAAAAATGCACATGAAAAATTGGGGAAAGATGTGACAATTCTCTGAGCATTATGCCACGTATAATCAATATGAAATTAGGTACCTTTTAGAGGCAAGGTTCTCTTTGCAGGGTGGTGACCTGCTAATGAAGATGATAAAAGGTCAAACATAATAGCTATGTCTACACGTGACTGCTACATCGAAATAGCTTATTTCGATGTTGCGACATCGAAATAAGCTATTTCGATGAATAACATCTACACGTCCTCCAGGGCTGGTGCCGTCGACGTTCAACGTCGACGTTGGGCAGCACTAGATCGAAGTAGGCGCTGCAGGGGAGCATATACACACCAAAGCGGCCCACATCAAAATAAAGGTGCCAGGAACAGCTGCAGACAGGGTCACAGGGCGGACTCAACAGCAAGCTGCTCTCTTAAAGGGCCCCTCCCAGACACACTTGCACTAAACAGCACAAGATCCACAGAGCTGACAACTGGTTGCAGACCCTGTGCATGCAGCATGGATCCCCAGCTGCCGCAGCAGCAGCCAGAAGCCCTGGGCTAAGGGCTGCTGCACACGGTGACCATAGAGCCCCGCAGGGGCTGGAGAGAGCGTCTCTCAACCCCTCAGCTGATGGCCGCCATGGCGGACCCCGCTATTTCGATGTTGCGAGACGCGGATCGGCTACACGTGCCCTATTTCGACGTTCAACGTCGAAGTAGGGCGCTATTCCCATCTCCTCATGAGGATAGCAACTTCGACGTCTCGCCGCCTTATGTCGATGTCAACTTCGAAATAGCGCTTGCCACGTGTAGACGTGATGGGCGCTATTTCGAAGTTGGCGTGGCTACTTCAAAGTAGCCGGCACGTGTAGACACGGCTAATAAATCATAAAACTCTGGTTGGGACTCCATTGTTATATAAGAGAAGCAAGTGTTACGTACTTTACCATTGTTATTCAGTTGATGCATTCCCATGACGGGATAAAGTGCATTTAATTTATAAACAATTTGTAGTTGTTTAAAATCATGATACCCTAGCAATGAACTATGCTTTCTGATTTTAGCCACACATCACTAAATTGCACCAGCCTTTCACCTAGTGAACTGAAAACATAATTTTATGTTCTATAGCCACAATTTTTTTCTCAAGCTGCAAGTGAAATTAAATTTGGTCAAAGCTTGGATTTGGGGTAGGCATCCTACAGATGTTTAACACATTCTGACCGTGTCTACACTTAGAGAAAACTTTGAAATACCCATGCTAATGGCCATTTCAAAGAATACTAATGAAGCGCTGAAATGCATATTCAGTGCCTCATTCGCATGCCACTTTGAAATTGCTGCTTTTTGCTCCTGTGCGAAAGGACCCCACCAACTTCAAAATCCCCTTATTCCTATCAGTTACTTTTGTAGTGTAGACACAGCCCATGTGATGTTGTGCCATTATAGCCCTGTTTCTCTAAACAGTCAAGTTTTATGAATCTCTGTGGAATCTTTCAGATTAGACATGGTGTTGCTGTTAGCTTTGACCCATTTAGACCATATGAACACAGGAATCGAATAATCAGCTTTGCTTGTACCTATCTTTGGAGATACAAATTTCTTTTCCCATTTGCTTTGTTCTATGTGGAGGTTTAAGAATTTTTTATTCTTCCTTACTAGCATCCATAAAATCCTGTATCTTTAGCATTATCTTATCTTATCTTATAATATAATATAATATAATATAATATAATATAATATAGGTATTTAACATGAAAACATTTCCCATATCTGTTGATAGACCTTGATACTTCCCAATTCTTTACCATGGTATGCCATGCTAAGGGTTTCATTGTTTGATTTATTATTGAGAATGCTGCTAAAAAGGCAAACAGGATGCATCTTTCTTTGATTATTTTGTAGCCACCATTTCAGAATCAGTTCAACTACACTAACTCTTAAAGTAGCCTTCACGAATTCAGTTGAGCTCCTCTTCTGTGTTTGCCTGCTACCCCTTTCAGTATGTGTGACCACAGTCTGGACAGATGGCAGACTACAGCATACTGATATGGCACTTGATCTGATGGACATGTGTTTCAATGTGATTAGTTCAAAACCAAGTTGTTTTGTAAGACAAACTGTTCAGAAGTTTTTTTTTATGTAAATAAGCACATTTTCTGTAGATTTTAATTTTCTTCAGGATAGTTACAAGCAGGGCTAGACAGTTTCTCTTTAATTAAAAAGGGATCATTGTTGACACTGTACACTTCTGGGGAAAATTAAAGCCTTGTTCTTGCATCAAAATCATGCTTCTAATTTGTACCAGTGAACAGTGATGTGTAACTGATCTGTTGGTGCTTTGTGTTTCCTTGACCTGGCATGGACCCTAACCAGTGACAAATGAGCCCCTAGATGACTAACAAGTTAGGGTTGTGACCGCAGCCTGATAATTCTTTTAATTTGCAGTGCACTTAGAACTGGGAAGTACTCTATAGTCTGCTGAGTTCAGCCTTTGATGGTTCTATTGGGAAGATGGCAGTGGACAGTATGTGGGGGAGTTTTGACGTGAGTGGCCACTTCTGTGACTCTGAGGTTTTGTAAGTAGATGGGAAGGGTAACATTTGGTTGCTGCCCAAAGTATCAATAACATTGGGGCAGGATTAGTTCTCCCTGACCTCTTATTTCATTTATCTGCTATGTGGTGAATGGCTCTGGAATTTTCCCTGTTTTGTTTCAGGATGAAATAATGTGGGTTTTCCTTTATGCATGCTGAATGAAGTTTATTCCAGTGCGTGTTGATCAGTAGTACAAGTAAGTCCCCAGTCTTCAGCCAAATATCTTCATTGCCGTTAGCACCATACACACACTGCCTATTTTCCTCAGTAGCATTTACATGATCAAATAGAAACTTGGTGTCCTGTAAGAGGAATTAGACCTTTGGGTTAGTGTACTCTGTTTTATGTATTTGATGTCAGCTCTATTTCACTGTCCTGGTGTTATCTAGAGAAATAAGTCTCACAAATGGCATCACAACTGTGACACCTACTTGATGGTTACTCTTGGGATTCAGGTCCACTTTTGTGTGTGTCTCTCCATATCTATGTGCACTTTCTTACTCCAACCTTATTTCTTTAGTTTGAGGCCCTTTTCTCACTGTATAATGCATCTCTTGATCCTCCTTGCTTTATTCTGTAGATGTCTATTGTTGTATTTCCATACATTGTTAGTAACAGATGTGACTTTATGGATAACATTATTGTGTCATTGTAAATTGTCCAGTATGCTGCTATAGCTAACACCTATGAATGAATGTCATAGATCAGGTTTTTATGTGCTCTCTTTACATCTTTAGTTGGGCAAGAGATACTGTCCAGGGCTGTGTGCAGGAATGTCTCCAGGTTGTGTGCACTTTTTTGTAAATGTGGTCTGCAATTCTTTTAAATATAAAGAAGTTCAAAGTAGTCAAGCAAGGAGTGTTCATAAGAAAGGTTAATGAAAAAACTGAGTGGAAACAGTGATTGGTAAAATGATTTTGTTACGACATACTAAAATGTATTCAGTGTAAAAGGTTTTATTGAAATTGCTTTCTGGGATCCTGCTGTAAATCAAAAACAACATTTCAAAATATTGATTCCTCCTTCCTCTGCTGTGGCCAAGGACATGGTGGAAAATATATAGGGTGACCCTATCTTCCTGTCCAAAATAGGGGACAGAGAGATATGGGGGGAGAAGCGTCTGCTCCTGGCTGCACCAAGCCCTGGGGAGCTGGTGCCCCACCCCCCTGCTCCTAGCCCTGGGGAAGTAGCAGCCACAGGTTCTCCCGGCCCCGAAGCCTTGGGGAAGCAGTGGCCACTGGCTCTCCTGGCCCAGAGCCCCAGGGAAGCGGTGGCCGTGGGTGCTCCCAGCCCCATGCCCAGCCCCCCAGGGCTTAAATATGGGATAATTACTCCCTTTTAAAAAATAAGTCAGAACATCTTTTCGGCGTCTCAAATATGGGACTGTCCTGCCCAATACGGGATGGATGGTCATCCTAAAAGTATAACCCCTTCCCTGTTCCAGGAGCAGCTTTCTAAGCAGGGAGCTGGCAAAGGAACTACAGCTCCCAGGGTGCTTTGTGTTCCCCCATCATGTCTCAAGGCTTCCCCCAGCACAGGGCAAAAGGGAGGAAGGGAGAGAAGCCAGACATGCGTGGCAGGGGTCAGTTTGCACCCTTCACACACCCTCTTGCATACAGTCACACTGTCCTTCAGGTATGGCCATTACCAGTTTTCAACACCTTTTCCACCTATGTGCCAGATTACTGTAATGTGCTACATGTGGGGCTGTAATAATGACTTCTGAGAGGCTTCCAGGAGTTCAGTGTGGGGCAGCGCTGTAACACAGAGGGGGTATGCCAATAAGAACTTATTATGCTTCGTACTTAGTACAAGTGTCCAAGATATTAAGGACAATGATTATCTTCTGAAATCCTACTTTATTTGCTCCTTCACAGAGAAAGACTGTCTAGTTTTGCTCCTTCGCATTTGCAGACATACTACGCAGTTTCATTTGTCAGGTGGAACTTCTAGGGGCAAGAGGTAGAATGTGGTCATTTGTATATCATTGTATATTGTTCTTGCTCCATCAGTCTTGCCATGTTTTGGGCATGAGAAGACTCCATTTTGCTGCAGTTCTTTTTCTGTACTAATATAGTGCCAGATAATTTAATCAAGATGGAGGCTCTACTGAATCAGTATAAAAAACTAAACACAAGTCCCACAAAGATCTTACAGTACAAGAGCCAGAGAACCTTCCATCTTTGGTTAGCTTTTCCTCTTTGGATGTTGGTGTTCCCTCAGTTATGAGTCACTCTAGTTTGTTTTCAGTGTACCTACATTCACTAGAGATGATAATATAGTTCTTATACCTCTAGAGCACAATATAATTCTTATAATCCTAGATATACAAATCAACTTTTGTCATCTGCTCCCCAAAATTCACTACATCCCTGAGAGCCTGTGGATTGATCTTTTAATTAGATGCAAACTACTAACTTTCTTGTTGTTTGTTGGCATTCACCTATTTTTTTTTTAATAAAGAGGGCAGGTGTTACAAGGGAATGGACTCTATAGACCTGTTCCACCATCTTTGTTTAGAGTACTTTTGCCTATATAAACTGTTGGATACATTAGTTTTGATCTATCATGAAGTATATTATAATGCTTACTTTGCAGCCCAGATTTGTCTTTAAAATGTTTAATGAGTAAAAGCTGTGATTTGACTAAAATATAACCCTGCATTCTCTGTTCCACTTATATTTTGTTTTTTTTAAAGGGAGTTTATTTTTTGTATTTGTATTTGGAAACTGTAGCTTAGCTTCTTACATTTGTCTACATATTGTACACAGGCCAGTGCTTTCCAATGCTAAATTCAGAATCATTACAAATGGATTGGGATAATTGGATTTAATTTTATTTAAGAGGCATTGCTTAGTACAAAATTGTATCCCTGTAAACATCTTGATTTTACTGTGTTCATTTTTGTTCTAGGCATGTTTAAAAGTGTGTGTTCATTTTTATGTGGATTTGTTTTGTTTAATACAGATTAAGATGAAACACTGGATTAGAGCATGTTGCTTAAAAGTAACGTGATCATATCCTTCCCTTTCTCTTTCTTGTGTGTGTGTGTGTGTGTGTGTGTGAGAGAGAGAGAGAGAGAGAGAGAGAGAGAGATCGTGAAAGAAACTAAATGTGAAGTGCTACATTCTACACTGGGATACCTGAAAGACATTTACTTCCTTGTAGGAATAATCTAGAATGTTGATAATGTAGCACTATAAATTTTAAACAAGAAATGTACCCAGTGTAAGTCTTTACTACTCCTGAGAGGAGGTGCGAGGGGGCACAAGTACTTCAGAGGCTGTGGTGTTATGAAAATAGAAAGGGATCCCTTAAAATAATATTTTAAAGAAGGTCAGTGTATGTCACAAAAGATCTTAATGTATTATTTTGAAATCAGAAAATTTTAACAGATAGAAAATTAGAACAACAAAATCTCTGGTCCCATATGTTGGATTTTTAATTTCATTACAAAGTCAGAGCAAATTTTTAGTCAAAATTTAGGGGTGGGAAGGAAAAAGAATGGTTTATAAACCTCTTTTTAATCTGCTCGTACCACACTGCTTCTGTCTGGGAAGGCGGAGAGTTGCTGGGAGAACTTGGAATTGAAACCAGGATTCTGTCATCAAAATGTGGAAGACTGGAACATGGCCATGGAAAACAAGTTTTGAAGTCCCAGACTGGATAGGTGACAACCAAGGATATTTCTTACCTTCCCATGTGCAATACCATGCCCAAAAAAGGTAAAGAGATGCACAGGGCCAAATGCTGGGAAAGTCCCCTCTGCTGACACATCCCTTCTTCCTGGTATAATGAGGAAGACAGGGATGTCAGCAGAAGGCTCCTGACAGAAGCCTGCAATCTAGACAAAGCTGTGGAACAAGGTGTAGAGGGTTGTTGACAGAATACTCCCAACTGGCATATCTCTTGAGAGAGATCTGCAGTGTAGGCATTTGGTCTGTTGAACAGACTTCTGTCAACAGAAGTTTGGTTGACAGAAGCCTGCAGTTTAGATATAGCCTCAGAATACAAGAAGAGGATATTTGATGAAAGTTGAGGATAACAATTTTAAAAGTGCTAAAAGATTAAAATAATTTTCAGGGCCTAAGTGTGTAGTTCTGTGGTTCAAGGTATTGAATAGACAAGCTTAGTGGGATTCACATTTTTGGTGGAAAAACCCCCATAGATTAGAATGTTCAACTGTGTGGTAAAACTGCCTTGATGAAGTCTTTCTGCTTCTGCTCTGACTCAAGCTTATAGTGAACAAATATTAATTATTGTTAGATATAATAAAGCAGCCACTATGTAAAGGGGTTTAGGAAGAACCTTTCTCTAGTGATGAATTAATTATGTAATTAATTAAATATGGGATTCTTGCATTACGCAGTGTGTGTGTGTGTGTGTGTGTGTGTGTGTGTGTGTGTGTGTATACACACACACACACACACATACACACACACACACACACAATTACTTCAAGCAAAACATAATCGTCTAAGGCTACGTCTACACTAGCCCAAAACTTCGAAATGGCCATGCAAATGGCCATTTCAAAGTTTACTAATGAAGCGCTGAAATACATATTCAGTGCCTCATTAGCATGCTGGCAGCCATGGCACTTCGAAATTGACGTGGCTTGCCGCCACACAGCTCATCCAGATGGGGCTCTTTTTCAAAAGGAACCCAGCAACTTCAAAATCCCCTTATTCCTGTCTGCTGTTAGGAATAAGGGGATTTCAAAGTTGCTGGAGTCCTTTCGAAAAGGAGCCCCACCTGGATGAGCTGCGCAGTGGCGAGCTGTATCAATTTCAAAGTGCTGCAGCTGCCGGCATTCTAATCAGGTGCTGAATATGTATTTCAGCACTTCATTAGTAAGCTTTGAAATGGCCATTTGCATGGGCATTTCGAAGTTTTGGGCTAGTGTAGACATGGCCTAAGCGCTGTATTTTGCAAGAAGTACAACATGCAGATAAGGAGAAGTATAACAATGGCAAGATAATACAGATTGAACCTTTCTAATCAGGAAGTCTCTTGACCAGCAACATCCGTAATCCAGCATAATTTTAGTTAGCTGGACAACCACTTAGCATAGTGTGGCCATGTTTCCCATGGTCCCATACAGTTTGTTTACAGCCACCAGTCCTGCCTCTCAGTGTTCTGTGCTATTATATAGCCTTATTTTACACCAAAATGTTTTCTAAAAGCCCAGTGAGAAGTGTTGGTAATGTATTAGACAATATTGACAGCCTGTGGTCTTGGCTGATGCGGAACGAGAGAAGTTCAACCTGTAGTAGATGCTTTGGGAATAAAGTAGGAAAATATTAATTTAAGAGATCCTTATGTTAATGAGAGAGATCAAAAAGGATATAGTCCTGCTTTCAAACTCATCTGCAGCCATGGAGTTTGATCCTGTAAGGTGCTGAGCAGCCTGATGCTGAGCAACATATCTAACAAGGCATTTTAATATATGCGTAATTTAAAGCACATGATATTTTGCTCCCACTCAAATTTTCCCTTGCAAAGCTAAATTTGATTGGAAGGATGCATGGAAAAAAAAACAAATTATTGCGCCAAATTGTAGATTCTTGTTCACTCTTGAACATTGCTGGAGGAAGATGCAGATGAAATGAGACAACACAGGACATTTGTTCACTCTAAGCTTGAATCATAGCAGAAGCAGGAAGACTTCATCAAGGCAGTTTTACCATACAGTTGAGCAATCAACTGGAAGATGCTGTTAATAATAAATATCTTTTGAAAAAGAGGCAAGATGTACCAATACCATATTCCTCTGCTTTCTTCCTTTTGTGTCAACATTAAGTTTTAATTTAAGTGCCACAAAGAGCTAGAGGGCAGGCAGATGGCAGGATGCTAATTAAAAAGGGATGGAGCTAATTAGCAAGGGCACTATGGGGACACTTTTCCTTTCTTTCATTGTAGGGAGAAGAGTGTGCTTTTCTGTTTGCATTTAACTTTTCTCCTGGAAGGGAGGAATATCGCTCAAAGAAGAAAAAAGAATAATATCCAATTTGCTTTGAAGGTGGTTAGTTCCATAACTACATGCATTGAAGGGCTTCTAGAATCAGTCCACCTTTAAAATATGCATCTATTTATATTATATCACAATGCGGACAACCTTGAAAGAGGGTGAAATAAATACACACTAATACCTAGAGGCTACGTCTACACGTGCAGCCAACATCGAAATAGCTTATTTCGATGTTGCGACATCGAAATAGGCTATTTCGATGAATAACGTCTACACGTCCTCCAGGGCCGGCAACGTCGATGTTCAACTTCGACGTTGCTCAGCCCAACATCGAAATAGGCACAGCGAGGGAACGTCTACACTTCAAAGTAGCACACATCGAAATAGGGATGCCAGGCACAGCTGCAGACAGGGTCACAGGGCGGACTCAACAGCAAGCCGCTCCCTTAAAGGGCCCCTCCCAGACACAGTTGCACTAAACAACACAAGATACACAGAGCTGACAACTGGTTGCAGACCCTGTGCCTGCAGCATAGATCCCCAGCTGCCGCAGAAGCAGCCAGAAGCCCTGGGCTAAGGGCTGCTGCCCACAGTGACCATAGAGCCCCGCAGGGGCTGGAGAGAGAGCATCTCTCAACCCCACAGCTGATGGCCGCCATGGAGGACCCAGCAATTTCGACGTTGCGGGACGCGGATCGTCTACACTGTCCCTACTTCGACGTTGAACGTCGAAGTAGGGCGCTATTCCTATCTCCTCATGAGGTTAGCGGCTTCGACGTCTCGCCGCCTAACGTCGAAGTTAACTTCAAAATAGCGCCCGACGCGTGTAGACGTGACGGGCGCTATTTCGAAGTTGGTGCCGCTACTTCGAAGTAGCGTGCACGTGTAGACGCAGCCAGAATGAATTATTTTAAAATGAGAGCAATAGATTATTCCATCTGATTTATTTCAGCCCTGAGTTAAGACTGCATCAGAGGAACAATATATTTTCCAAACAGCTCTCTGGTAACACCCTTGTCATTTGAGAAAATTCTTCTATGTGAAAATGATTTTAAAAATGCATTGTGAAGTTATCCCTACAGAAACATTTAGATAAATAATGTTCAACTGTGAGTATGCATGTAAGTTTTCAGTGATTCTCATATTCCTTTGGCTTGCTAGCCTGTGATAAGTCATTTCGTAAAAGGTTTGCTTGCAATTTGCAAAGGCATCTCATGGGTGAACCATCTGTGCTGTGTCTGTGCTTCTGCAAGTTTGTCTCACTGTACTGGAATTTATTCAAAGTAGCCTATATTTAAAGGCATAAAAGGCCAGGTTTTATGGTAGGCATCACCTTGTAGGTTGTTGACTGTGTTGTACTACCTGTATAACACAACAGAACAAAGGAGCAAAGTGTAATTATTAGTGTGAGAGGAAAACACTAAAGTTCTGTCTATTTTGTTTATCTAAGTTTAGGGCAAGAGATGATTTGATTACAGTCCCTAGGTATATTCCTGGGGAGAAGATTGCTGGTGGTTGAGGGCTCTTTAGTCTAGCAGGCAAAGCCACAACAAGATCCAATGGCTGGAAGGTGAAACTAGACAAATATTCTTGAAATAAATCACAAATTTGGGGCAGTAAAAGGAATTAACCATTGGTGCAACTTACCCAGGGACGCGGTAGATTCTTTATCCCTTGAGGCCTTTTAAACCAAGATATAGCTCAACTGACATTGGCTATGTCTACACTAGCCCCAAACTTCGAAATTGCCATGCAAATGGCCATTTCAAAGTTTACTAATGAAGCACTGAAATGCATATTCAGCGCTTCATTAGCATGCGGGGGGCCTCAGCACTTCGAAATTGACGCGCCTCGCCGCCGCGCGGCTCGTCCTGACGAGGCTCCTTTTTGAAAGGACCCCGCCTACTTCGAAGTCCCCTTGTTCCCATGAGCTGATGGGAATAAGGGGACTTCGAAGTAGGTGGGGTCCTTTCGAAAAGGAGCCCCGTCGGGACGAGCTGTGCGGCGGCGAGGCGCGTCAATTTCGAAGTTCCGCAGCTGCCCGCATGCTTATGAAGCGCTGAATATGCATTTCAGTGCTTCATTAGTAAACTTTGAAATGGCCATTTGTGTGGCCATTTCGAAGTTTGGGGCTAATGTAGACACGGCCATTATGTGATAGATGAACGAATTACTGGGTGAAATTCTGTTTTTCAGAACTGTGTTTTACACCAAATCAGACGACATGACTATATTGGTCTCTTATAACCTTAAAATCACGGGAGGAGTTTGGGGAAGTATGGATTGGCACTGCTCATCCCGCCAAAAGCACAAACTTCAGGCGGACAGCCCACATCTGCCGTGTAGTGACTACTGCAAAGGCGACAGGAGACCTCCTGCTCCCAGCTTGTGCCCTTGAGGCAGGGGGTCAGAATTTTGTTTATAAACAGGATGATGAATGGTTGATTAAGTTAAAATAAGAAAAGTCTGTTAGGCTGTTTCTTAAACTTTGAATGATCTGCTACAAGCTTGGTGACCTGATCTGCATCGGAACCATTTGCAATGAACAGCAGAGTCAAACAAGGGTGTGTTCTTGCCCCTGCCTTCTTTGGCATAGTCTTCTCAGTTCTATTAAATTGCATATTTCAAAACTCACACAAAATTAGATGGCTTTCTCTACAACCCGGCAAGACTCAAGGCCAAAACTAAGTTCGAGAAAGTCCTGATTAGGGAACTCCTCTTCGCAGATGATGCAGTTCTCATCGCTCATAATGAAGACACGCAACAGTCACTAATGGATTCTCTATCCAGAGCCTGGAAGTTGTTTTCCCTTGACATAAGAACATAAGAACATAAGAATGGCCATACTGGGTCAGACCAAAGGTCCATCAAGCCCAGCATCCCATCTGCCGACGGTGGCCAATGCCAGGTGCCCCAGAGAAGGAGAACAGAAGACAAGTGATTTATCTCCTGCCATCCATCTCCTGCCCTTGTTCTGAAGGCTAGGGCACCATACTTTATCCCTGGCTAATAGCCATTTATGGACCTGACCTGCAAAAATGTATCAAGCTCTTTTTTAAACCCTAATAGAGTCCTGGCCTTCACAGCCTCCTCGGGCAAGGAGTTCCACAGGTTGACTGTGCGCTGTGTGAAGAAAAATTTCCTTTTATTAGTTTTGAACCTACTACCCATCAATTTCATTTGGTGTCCCCTAGTTCTTGTATTATGGGAAAAGGTAAATAATTTTGCTATATTCACTTTCTCCACACCATTCATGATTTTATATACCTCTATCATATCGCCCCTCAATCGCCTCTTTTCCAAACTGAAAAGTCCCAGTCTCTCTAGCCTCTCCCCATATGGGACCCTTTCCAAGCCCCTAATCATCTTAGTCGCCCTTTTCTGAACCTTTTCTAATGCCAATATATCTTTTTTGAGGTGAGGAGACCACATCTGCACGCAGTACTCGAGATGTGGGCGTACCATAGTTTTATATAGGGGAAGTATGATATCTTTTGTCTTATTATCGATCCCTTTTTTAATAATTCCTAACATCCTATTTGCCTTACTAACTGCCGCTGCACACTGCGTGGATGTCTTCAGAGAACTATCCACTATAACTCCAAGATCCCTTTCCTGATCTGTCGTAGCTAAATTTGACCCCATCATGTAGTACGTGTAATTTGGGTTATTTTTTCCAACATGCATTACCTTACACTTACCCACATTAAATTTCATTTGCCATTTTGCTGCCCAATCACTCAGTTTGCTGAGATCTTTTTGTAGTTCTTCACAATCCCTTTTGCTTTTGACTGTCCTGAACAACTTGGTGTCATCTGCAAACTTTGCCACCTCACTGCTTACCTCATTTTCTAGATCATTGATGAACAAGTTGAACAGGATCGGTCCCAGGACTGAGCCCTGGGGAACACCACTAGTTACCCCCCTCCATTGTGAAAATTTACCATTTATTCCAACCCTTTGTTTTCTGTCTTTTAACCAATTCCCGATCCATGAAAGGACCTTTCCTCCTATCCCATGACCACCTAATTTACATAAAAGCCTTTGGTGTGGGACCGTGTCAAAGGCTTTCTGGAAATCTAGGTATATTATGTCCACTGGGTGCCCCTTGTCCGCATGTTTATTAACCCCTTCAAAGAATTCTAATAGATTAGACAGACACGACTTCCCTCTGCAGAAACCATGCTGACTTTTGCCCAACAATTCGTGCTCTAAGCACGAATAAGCATAAAGAAAACTCTTGTATTCACTCAAGTTATGCCTCAGCGACCCAGTGTCATTCTGGATAACAGCCCCATTAGATGTGGTTCAACAATTCTGTTACCTTGGATCTGTTGTCACCACAAACCTACCCATGGACGAAGAACTGAACATCAGAATCGGGAAGGCAGCTACTATTTTTGTCAGACTTATGAAACAAATATGGAACAATCCTAAACTGACAGTGAAAACAAAGATACTAATGTACCAAGCTTGTGTATTGAATATCCTGCTCTATGGTTCTGAGGCATGGACCACCTACTTGAACCAGGAGAAAAAATTGAACAGCTTCCATCTTCACTGTCTCTGGAGAATTATGTATATCAACTGGCAAGATAAAGTTTCAAATGCAGATACCCTTCAAGATCCCAGTCTCATAGGGATCCTCAACAGCTGAAGGCTGTGATGGCGTGGTAATGTGAGAATAATGGGTGATGAACGTCTTCCCAAAGAAATCCTCTTTGGTGAACTGTTATGTGAGTTGAGAACAAGAAAAAGACCAAAGCTAAGATTCAAGGATACATGCAAAAATGCCATGAAAAAATTCAACATCAATCTAAAATCCTGGGAATCTACATCATTAGATTGAAATACCTGGTGAAAATTGCTACAACAGGCCACATGATCCTTCAATAGTACATGTGCAAGCCACGCAAAAGAACTTTGTCTTAGAAGGAAAAACTCTCAAACTCAGGAATTTGGTAATAGACTGCTATGTGGCTAATGCAATCAACCGTGCAAATCCAATATTGGATGGATAAGACACAAGAGATACTGCAGACTCAAACACTGCCCATAGATCCTCACCACCGCTGTTAACCTTTGTCTCTTGAGATGAAAGCGGCCATATAATGGCCTAAATGGTAGAAAGTAATTGTAGATTTTTCTACCTTTGTTTTAATTGTTGTATTCAAGAGGTAATAAAGTTACTAATACCTTTCTTTGAGAAAATAGTTGGGGCTTTTTTAGACAAAGGAAATGCAGTAGAGCTAATCTACCTGGATTATAACAAATATATAAAATTGCTGTCTATAAGTACCTCAGAGGGATAAATATCAGGGAGGGAGAGGAATTATTGAAGTTAACTACAATATGGACACGAGAAAAATTGGATGAAAACTGCCAGCCAACAACTTTAGGCTTGAAATTAGGTGAAGTTTTCTTACCCTGAGGTTGTGGCTACATTTGCATCCCTCTTTCGAAAGAGGAATGCAAATGAGGGAAATTTTGTTTCAGGGAGAAGGATTCTTTCTAAGATTTGGTTTATTGTTGAAAGAGCTCCATCTATGCTGCTTTTTTTTCTTTTGAAAGGATCTCTTCCAAAAAGAGATTATGCAAATGAAGCACAATATATATAAATCCGTGCCTCATTTGCATTTTCAATTTCCCTCATTTGCATTTCTCTTTCAAAAGAGTGATGGAAGTGTAGACACAGCCTGAGAGAAGTAGAGTTCTTAAGCAGTGGGGGGCAAAAATCCCAACTGGCTTCAAGACCGAACATGATGAGATTATGGAGGGGATGCTGTGACACCTCACTGCTGACAGTGGTGTGTTCTCCACCTGCAGATGCCTTAAGTAAAAATCCCTAATGGCTGGAGACAGGGCATTAGATGGGGAAGGCTTTGAATGACTACAGGGGGTTCTTTTCCCAGGTATCTTCCTGGTGGGCCTTATCTGCAAACTCAGTACCTCACTGACCACCATATTTGGGGCTGAGAAGGAATTTTATACCAGGGCAGACTGCCTGAGACCCTGCACTGTTTTTACCTTCTTCTTCAGCATGGAGTGTGGTTCTCTTGCAGGTTTAAACTACTGTCAATGGTGGGTTCTTTGCAACTTGAAGTCTCTAAGCAATGATCTGAGGACTTCAGTAACTCAGACAGAGGTTAGGGGTCTATTACAGGAGTGAATAGGTAACATTCAGTGTCTGGCACTGTGCAGGAGGTCCCACTGGACTATCCTGGTCGTCCCATCTGACTCAAGTAAGAGCATCTTAGTGAGAATATGCAATTTGAAATGCAACCAATGTCCCTTAAGTGACTTACCACAAGTGATCCTGCTTTGGGCAGTGGGCTGGACTAGATGACCTCCTAAGGTCCTTTCCAGCCCTAGGATTCTATAATTCTGTGATTATATGAAAATGTCAGAATATGTTAGTATTAGCGTGGGGTGGGTCTAATATTTATTTAATTGTCTTTCTTGATATAGGAATTAGATACAGTGCTCTTGTCAAATAATTTCTAAGTTAACTGAAAAAAGATCCTAGAGTTTTCGGTTGCATAAGTAGCCTCTGCAATCACACTTAATGTTGCGTCCTACCCCTAAAAAATCTGAAATGGCACTCCTGTGGGTAGGCACAGAATTTCCGCCCCAACATCCATAGGGCCTGTTGTTCTGGGTGGACTGGCCCCCCAATATAAAATTCAAAGTACACCTATGCTTCAAATTTATGAATAATAAAACCTACAATCTAATCATTTCCAGAACACAAATCAGAATTCTCCAAAATTCACCTCTTAACAAATGATTGAACACAGCAGTCATCTAGCCACATAAAACTAACAATGAAATAAGAGAATCTCATTCTCTGAAACTTTTACATCTGTTGTTGTTACAAATAACACACAGAGCCATGCAAGAGAGCTATATTAGCAATTGAAAACGTTTCCTAATGTTTTCCATTTGTTTGCTTTGTACATTCAACAGCATCCTGTGTCATTTTCACTGCTTTCCTGGTAAGTCTGTAAGTTCCCCTTTTTCATTTGTTTCACACAGCAGCAAGGGAGAGAACCTTATTTTTTAATGTAAGTGGTAGGAAAATATTACTGTAATACCAGAAATAAATTGAGGATGGGGAAGGAGGTTCTGGGTAGGGCATGATGTCTGAAAGTACTTAAAAATTTATGTTTTCCTCAAGTAGAAGAGATTTGAAGTGGACAATGAATCTGTTTATGGTAATGATATTTTAATAAAAGTAATTCTTTTCCTACTGCTGTACATATGGCTATGTCTAGACTAGAGAGTTTTGGCAACAAAACCCAGAGAGAGTCCAGATTACTAAAAGCGTTCTGTCGACATAAGTTGACAGAACGCAGCACTTTTGTTGACAGCTATACCCTGGTCCCCACAAGGAGGAACACCTCTGTTGACAGAGATCTGTCAACAAAATGCAGGTCTGGATGTTCTGGGGGGCCTTCTGTCGACAGAAAAGGCCTCCAGGGTGCTGTGCAGGTGTCCCAGGAGATACCCTATACACAGCAATCAGCACTCCATGGCCTCTGCCTCTGGGTCCTCTTAAAGCTGCAAGGAACCCAGGAAACCCTGTGGCAGGAAGCTGAGAGCATGCAAACAGCACAACACACAGCTGTTTCCCACACTTTCATAGCCACTCCTTAGCAGCCAGTGTACCCTATGGCTGAGGAGAAGGCAGCCTGTGGACCCCAACTCCTGCACCGGGTCCTGTAGGGACCAGCGTGAGGGGTCTCAGGAGCCACCCTGGGGCAGCAAGAGGCAGGCCAACTCTTGGACTGGGGCCAAGATCCTGTCCCTGTTGTACCTGTGGGGGTAGGAGACCCTCCAAACCCCAAGACCAAGCACCACAATGTCCCCCTCTACACCCGGATGGCCACTGCCCTGCCTGAACTCCTGCCCCCCCAAACCATGGAGTCTGTGTGCCCTGAGGTAAAGGGCAATGTCTGATCCTGGGATGCTGCCTGATGCTCCGGGCAGGACCCACCAACTGACCTTAATACTGGGGGCTTCACACCATCCTGTGGGGGAGAGGGCACATCTCTGTAGCACCACAGCATGGACACAACACTTCAGGCCCTGCCACTGCAGTGGGAGCCCTTGGAAGAGGGGGAGAAGGCCTCTGAGTCCCAATCTCCACTGGATCTGAAGCCAGGCTTGGGGTCAGAAGCCAGCAGCAGCCTCATAATCATTGTCCTGTGCATCTTCAGGGCTGGGCAAGAATCCCTCCGTTGAGTACCGTGCACTTCACACACCTCAGGGTGTGGCAGGTCAGCACACATGGGCCATTTTCCTCCACAGGTCCAACTTTGCCTGGGTCTCTGCCCTGGTCCAGGAGTGGGGCCTGCGTCTTGCTGTCCCAAGGTGGTTCCTGGGACCCCTCAGTCTGGTACCTCCAGGGTCTGGGATGGGGGTTGTGCTGTAGTACCAGCACGTGGAGCCATGTGCAAGGTAGTGTGTGCCCCCCAGACCCATCAGACAGCCCTCTGGCACAGACACCAGCTTACTGGCAGCCTCATGGGATGCCAGACACACCCCAAACCCCTGGGTCTGAGGGGGACCCTGCCAGCACCTGCCACAGCTGGGTGGGCTGGCCACAAGGGTTCTGATCTGACCCCAGACATACCGAGAAGTGCTGCACCTGGCATGTGGACATGCCCACAGGCAAGAGGCAGCATCCACTCCCATGGACAGTACTGTGAGCCACAGGTGTGGGGGGGCACTGGGGAGGGCCAGGATGCCTCTGGCTCACCCACCACAAATGGGAGGACCCCTCTGTGGCAGACACCCTTGCTTCTCGGCTGCTAGCCTGTTGAGGTGTTGGCGGGGGGAGTGCGCAGCGGTCAGCTCAGTCCTGGAGGCACTGTCGAACCCCCGTATGGCAGAGACCATTGTGCAGGCCACACATGGCTTTGCTCCCAGGACATTCGCATCCCTTGGCCTGGGGGGTGTTGATTGCTGCTCACGGTGTGGGACAGAGCCCTAGGGGCTTCATTGTGTGAATGAATCACCATCTCTCCTCCTTGTCTTCCCCCTCTTCCTCTTCCTCCTCCTTGGCCAGGCCAACCCCATCTCACTACCAGGGAGAACCCATAGCTGGAGGGGCCATCGGCGTGTCCAGGAGGACCTCCACTGGGACTGAGTGGCGATTGCAGTCCTGGGACCAACTCACATCCTGCTTTGACACCGCCGCTGGCATCTGGCAGGATATGATGGCCCAGGCACACGTGGCTGCAGCCCTTGTCACCCCCTGCTCCTACCGCTCTGCTTCTGTTGGCCATCCCACAGGGCATCCCGGACCTGCTCCAGGGGCTGAGGGCCATGCTCGACCCTCTTCTCCCCATGTTCCCCCTCCCCAGCCCCCACACCGCTCCCTGCCCACCCAGACCCTCTTGCGGCCCCACCTCCTCCATACGTCCCCTGGCCCCAGCCCCCACCCTTCCCCTCTACGAAGCTGTGCACAGCACAACATGCCGCCACAACTTGGAGTACATTGTGCTCCCTCACAACCAGGAGGGTGAGCAGGCACCTAAAGCATGCCTTAAGGTAACTGAAGGTGTTCTCTGCCTGCATCCTGGGAGGTGTTAAACAGTTCCAGGCTGGGGTCCAGCTGGCCAGCGTAAGGCTTCATGAGCCAGGGCATGAGGGGGTAGGCCACATCTCCTCAATGCAGACTGGCATTTGCAAATCCCCAACTGCCAGCCCCTAGCGGGGGATGAATGTGCCCGCCTCCATCCTCCAGCACAGGCTGGAGTTGTAGACCATGCGGGCATTATGTGTCCCTCCCAACCACCTGATGTAAACATCCATGAACTGTGCACGGTGGTAAACTAGGGTCTGCAGCACCATCAAAAAGTATCCCTTGTGGCTGATATATTTGGCTGTATTATGCTGTGGGGCATGGATTGGGATGTGGAGCCCATCGATGGCCCTGACGCAATTTGGGAACCCCACATGGCGAATCTGTCCATGACTGCCTCCACATTTTACATACAGATGACCCACCACAGCAGGGTGGGGTTGATGGCTGTCAGTAAGTTTAATAAGGACAAATGCAAAGTGCTCCACTTAGGAAGGAACAATCAGTGTCACACATACAGAATGGGAAAGGACTGCCTAGGAATGAGTACAGCAGAAAGGGATCGAGGGGTTATAGTGGACCACAAGCTAAATATGAGTCAACAGTGTGATGCTGTTGCAAAAAAACCAAACATGATTCTAGGATGCATTAACAGGTGTGTTGTGAACAAGACACGAGAAGTCATTCTCCCGCTCTGCTCTGCGCTGATTAGGCCTCAGCTGGAGTATTGTGTCCAGTTCTGGGCACCGCAGTTCAGGAAGGATGTGGAGAAATTGGAGAGGGTCCAGAGGAGAGCAACGAGAATGATCAAAGGTCTAGAGAACATGACCTATGAAGAAAGGCTGAAAGAATTGGGCTTGTGTAGTTTGGAAAAGAGAAGACTGAGGGGGGACATGATAGCAGTTTTCAGGTATCTAAAAGGGTGTCATAAGGCAGAGGGAGGGAACTTGTTCTTCCTTGCCTCTGAGGATAGAACAAGAGGCAATGGACTTAAATTGCAGCGGGGAGGTTTAGGTTGGACATTAGGAAAAAGTTCCTAACTGTCAGGGTGATCAAACACTGGAACGAATTGCCAAGGGAGGTGGTTGAATCTCCATCACTGGAGCTATTTAAGAAGAGGTTAGATAGATGGCTTTCAGGGATGGTCTAGAAAGTGCTTGGTCCTGCCATGAGGGCAGGGGGCTGGACTCGATGGCCTCTCGAGGTCCCTTCCAGTCCTACTCTTCTATGATTCTATGACCTGCAGAGGGAGAGGACTGAACACACACATCAGGGACTGAGGAAGGGAGTCTCTGGTCCCTGGGGAGTCCCTGCCTTCTGCCTGTCCCCACCAAGCTCTCCAGGATCCCCCTCTGTGAGGTGGCCCTGCCCTGGCAGCAGGGCTGTGTGAGGGTGGAATGGCACAGTCTCCTATGGATGGAGCTTTCCCTCCTCCCCACAACCCCTTGCACCTCCAACCCCACATCCTGACGGTCCTGAGGGACACCCACCACCATTCCTCCCCATGCAGGGACTGCAGTCCAAGAGTGCCTTACCTTCATGAGGAGGGCCATGATGATGGACTTCCCCATGCCAAACTGGTTTTCCACTGAGCAGTAGCTTCCCTAGGAGGCTGGTGGGCCGTGACCAGGTGGCCTGTCTCTAGAGGGTGGGGCTGAGCTGCAGAAAGGTGTCCTTCTGCATTTGGAAATTCTGGAGCTGCTGCTGATCATCCCACTGCCCCACGACCAGCCGGTCCCACCAGTCAGAACTGGTGCGGTGCCTCCAGATCTACTTGTGTGTCGGGGGTGGGGAGGGGCGGGCAGGAGGAAGGGAACCATATGTGTGACCATCGTCTCTGTGAGGAAGAAGAGGATGGCCATCAGGAGGTGCAGCAGGTGCTAAAGCACCTCTGCTTGGGGCCAGCACAAGCCCAGGGGCTGCTCTGGCACCATGGCTCCCTGGAATGAGCTCTGTCATACAGAAAGAGACAAGTCCTGGCCTGGTTGTGCTGTCCCTCAACGGACATGTCAATACTAATGAAATAACTTTCAGTGGCAGAAAAGCTTGTTAGGATTTTTTAAATGCTAGACTGTTGTGTATGGGATTAATTAAACTTCTGGGAGCTTACTGCGACTTTCAAGTTAGAAAGGTGGTCTTCATTCTAAGCAAATATGGGCCTAAGAGAAAGAAGAAACAAAGTGTGATTTCACCTGAGCATATTGTTTATGATTTCAGTCAGAATGATGGAGAGGCGTAGAAATGTGGAGGGCAACTGAGAACTTGTAATGAGGTGGGAGAACAGGGCCCTGTGGTTTTTTTCTCCCTGGGGGCAGCCAGGAAGCGAGATCCATAAATTAATTAAGATTTGGAAATTTCCTGGGGCTGGCACTCAATTTGTTCAAAGATGAAGTTTAGTAATTTTAAGAGGAAAGTAATTATGCAGATGGATCTTGTGTGACTGGCTTTGTTGTTCGTTAATTTCTGAGAGCCAAAGTTAGAAATTACACTGAAAGGTAAAGCAGTCCTGATTGTGGGAAGAAGATGTGACAATTTTACTCAAGATAATGTGGATGGAAAAATAAATAAAATAATCATGGCACTAAATTTTTGTGGTTCTAAGCAAATTAGAAGTGCTGGTTTAGACAAATTGGAAGATTGGCCCAAAATAAATCTGATGAGGCTTCAACAAGGGCAAGTGTAGAATCCTGCACTTGGAATGGAAGAATCCAAAACATTGTTACAGGCTGGGAAACAGCTGCCTAAGTAGCAGTGCAGCAGAAAAGGACCTGGGGATTGTAGTGGATTAGAAGCTGGATATGAGTCAACTGGCTTTGTCTACACTACAAAAATAACTTCCAAGTGCTTACTTTAAAGTACAACTTCGAAATAAGCAACTTCAAAGCTGAGCGTCTACACACACCCTACTTCAAAGGTAAACTTTGAAGTAGGGCACTACTCCATTCCTGGGAATGGAGTAAGGACTTTGAAGTTGGGCTCTACTTCAAAGTTAACTTTGAAGTAAGGGAAAATGTGTGTAGAAACTTCAGTGTAGTGCCTAACTTTGAAGTTAACTTCAAAGTTAGTTCCTAGTGTAGACACACCCAACTGAGTGCTCTTGGTGCCAAAAAGCCTTATGGCATATTGGGGTGCATTAGGAGCAGCGGTTCCAGCAGATCTACAGACGTTATTATTCTCCTTTATTTGGCGCTGATGAGGCCAAATCTGGGTATTGCATCTAGTTCTAGGACCCTGTATAGAAAGAATGTGGATGCATGGGGGAGGGTCCAACTGAGGGCAACCAAAATGATTTAGGGGGCTGGAGCACATCACCTACAAGAAGAGGCCAAGGGATTTGGGGTTATTTAGTTTGCAGAAGAGAAGAATGAGAGGCAATTTGATAACAGTCTTCAACTTCCTGGGTGCTCTAATGAGTTTGAAGAGAGGCTGTTCTCAATCGTAATGGATGGCAAGAAAAGGACCAACGGTCTCAGGAAATGGATATCAGGAAAAACTATTTCCCAAGGAGGGTAGTGAAGCACTGGAATGGGTTACCTAGAGAGGTGGTGGAATCTCCGTCCCTGGAGGTTTTTATGTCCTGTCTTGACAAAATCCTGGCTGGGATGATTTAGTTAGGGCTGGTACATGATTCTGTGGTTTAGAGGACCTCTAGAAATGAATTAGACTTTTTTTTTTATTTACCTCCAGTTGCCAAGTATTTTGGTTTCTCCATCTACTCCGGTAAAACCTGAAATGTGAAGTGTCTTAGTAGTTGTAAACTCTACCTTTCTCTCACTGACTAGATTATTTTTTGTAGTTTCTGATCTAGTGGCTACTGAATTTTGTGAACAAATTCTGACCTTACCTTCAGGAAAGTATGTTTGGGGTAACTTTGGATTGACACTGGAGTATCTAAGGCCTGTATCCCAAAAACATGCATATGAGTTCTCCTCTGTAAGTCAGTAGAACTAGTCACATATGTAAAGTGAAGCCCAGACATATATGTTTGCAATACTGTTTCCTTCAACATTAATTTGACCTTTATTGCAGATTTTTTAAAATACTTGTCTCATTACCTTTTGACTGTGCACTAATGAAGTGCAGTGCTGCCATCTGACAATAGAGGATTTGGTCAAATGGTAACTCTTTAATGTATGAACAGTGTTAAAATAAGCTAAAATTTTCAAGAACAATTGTTGAAAGTATTTCAGCTTTCAGTATCATTAGTGTAGTTAGGTGCATGTGTGTGCGATATTATACCATAGGATTTCTTTTTCTTTTGGTAAAGTTAGATATTTAGGGAAAGTTTTCAGTGATCCTGTCTAGTTCTGTTAAGGTGAGAGTGTAAAATGCATAGCTGAGGTGGATAAATTATATAAAAATATGATGAAGAATTAGCTTCTTAGTTTATCCAAATAAAAATGCACTTGTAAAGGGCAATGGAGGTAACTGAAAGGACTCTACAAAGCTATCATGGCAGAATTTCATCTTTTCTACAACGGTCTTTACACTTTATTTTAAAATTACTGATTTTTAAAAAGCCTTTTCGTTTTAATAAGATTGCTCTTCCTGTAATGGATCATAAAAGCAAAACTAACCTTGAAAAAGTAGTGAGTACTCAGAGCCACAATGCGAATAAGTTGTCCTAGTATAATGGCTTCTCTGTTGGTTGCATCAAGAATTTAAGGACTTTCTTGCCTGTTCCTTAGTAGACATTTTTAAGAATGTCTGTTTCTCTCAGTCACCATATTATCTGTAACAGCAACGAAGGGTCCTGTGGCACCTTATAGACTAACAGAAAAGTTTTGAGCACGAGCTTTCGTGAGCACAGACTCCGAAAGCTCATGCTCAAAACTTTTCTGTTAGTCTGTAAGGTGCCACAGGACCCTTCAATTGCTGTTACAGATCCAGACTAACATGGCTTACCCCTCCGATACTTGACATATTATCTGTGTCTATCTGAGTCATCTTTTTTTTTAAGGAGAAGCAGAGAAATATGCTTCTGTAGATGACTATCCTTGCTTAAATGGATAATAATATACATAAAATGTCAGCATCTAGATTGGAGAAACTTCTTTCTACCAACTTCAGTTTAGATGAGATGGCTTTACTAAACATTTAATTAAATTAATATAGAATGTAATTCAGTATGCCTGTTCATAAAAAAAGAAACTACCCATTCCCAATAACTATATTGTTAGACACAGAAACATAATTGACTGGGTGAAGTGGCTGTATCACTCTGTGGCAACAAGAGCAGAAAAAGGTCCTAATTTTTTTGGTCATCACTATTTTACTGGCTGCACACCTGGAAAAAGGAAGTATACATCTTGCAGACAGCATTTGTTTATCATCATAATGAAAGTTGTTCTGTACAGAAAGAAAGTCTCTTCTCACACACAACTTTAGGCAGGAGCATAGGTAAATCCACATTCCGATATTTGTAGAATTGTAACCTATGGTCCAACTGACACACTATAACCTTTAAATACCAAAGTTTGTTCAATAGAAAGGTTTTTTTTTCCCTAGTAACTGATCCCTGCAGTTGTAAGGCTCAGAAAAGACCTCTCTTGTGTAAAAATTCTATTAGATATAATTATGTGAAAATTTGCTCAGTAGCATTTTTCTGCTGTGGTATGTTTAGGTCTTTATAAAAACACTGAAGGACAAGTTGGCTTTCTGACATTTCATTGGAAATGTATGCTAAGTGCCATTTGACATTACATTTGTAGTTCAGACACATTGCCAAGGGCAATTAACACACACACGAGTAGTTGTGAAGATAGCTCTTTATTGTCAGTTTGGTGATTATTTATAGACCATAAAATGGTGATTTAAACTACCCCTTCTCCAATCTGATTGTAAGTGCTGTGTTTATGAGATTAAGAAATTCAGACAATGCTGAAATAGTTTTTAGCATAAACATCACTGTTTTTCCCAGAAAATTGTGGTCCAGTTTTCAGAAATAATGAGCTAGACTGCCAACACTTGCTGCAGCAGCTCTGCTATTGGCTGGTCCCCTTATGCAGTTGTCTACCAGCTATGCAAGGGACCCAGAGGGAGGAACTAGAAGCCTGAGCTCTATTACTTGCAGTGTAAATTTCTGGACACATCTGACCTTACATCCAGAATTTGCAGACTTGTGCACAGAATTCTCATGGAGGGGCATTTCTGCAAACTCATCATCTTCTCCTCTCCTCAGTTGGTAGAAATATAACTCTGCACATGAATCTCCAGGGCATGATCTGGTCTGACATATTAGAACTGCTGAAGAAGATCACTCCCACTTTACTTGAGTACATGGATGTGTGTCACCAGTTGAGAAATATGGTTGTAAATTAATCTGAGGTTTTGAAACAAGTGCCGTTCAACCTTTCCAGATTACAGCACCCTTTTCAGGAGTCAGATTTGTTTTGTATGCTACCAAGTTACATCTCACTTAAAAGTTACTTACATGCGAAAATATCAGAGAAGATTATTACTGAAAAATTGCTGACTTTCTACCATCTTCTTATCGAATAACTGAATTGGAATAGAAATATTGTACTTACATTTCAGTGTAAGGCATATTTAGTAGTAGAAACAAGTCACTGTTTGAATGAACTTTTAGATTGTACTGACTTTACTGGTGGTTTTAAGTAGCCTGTGGTAAAACTAGTCGAATATCTACATGAGTTGATATACCCCCTGGAAGAGCTTGGTGTACTCCCAGTTGAGAAACACTGGCTTAGATGATTAGGTACTTACAAGCATATCCCCTGCTTGACAGTCCATTTGGTTAATATTTACACTACTAGATGGTTTATAGAGGAACAAAGTATAATCATCTGACCCCGATTTAGTTGAGAAAAAACACTGCAAGTTATCAAAGCCCTATAGACTCTCCCATTTGATATAAGGGACCCTACAAATGCTATTAAATAAAATCAACATGATTTAAATGTGGGACATTAAAAAAAATAGTTTAGCTTTTTACTTAGAGGTTAGACTATCTAACATTCCGGGCTACGTACAGATGCTGCCCAGACACCTGATTTACCCTCACAGGGCTGTGTGAATTGTGCAAATTTGTCACTATTTCTTTGATATTTCTTTAAATGGTATATTTAACTGATGAATGAAAATGTGCATTTGTAACATTTTTTTCACTCCAAAATCACTTAAGATTGAAAATTTTCCCATTTTCAAGTGAACTTGCACCACTTTCAAGTGGATAAGTAACACATTTTTCATAAAAAATATATTATTTTAGATTTATTATGAAAATGAGAACTAAACCTTTGAGTATTTTCAATTTAATTCTTAAAATTTTGTTCTAGTTGTTAAAAATCATCTGTTGAGCTACATTCTCTGTAACAGAGGAAATGAAAGTTCCATTAATAGGAAGACAGCATATACTGGGAGTTGCCACACCCAAAAACTTTGATTTTAAGAACTGGTTGCAATGTTTTCACTAAAATATATTTTTGTTGAGCTCTCCTACTTCATGAAAGCTGAAATGTTTCACAGAGACATGTTATAGATGTGATAATTTCTGAGCTTCAAGGGTTTTTGATAATTTCTGGCAAGAGAAAAAGAGATAAACACAAATTGAAAGACTGACCTTTTTGATAAGAAAATTTACATTTCAGGTCATTTCTGAAAATCATTTGTAAAGTTTTATGTCCGTTATATACTCAAATGAAAAAATATTGAAAACCTCAAAAGTGGTCCAAGAAAAGAATTATTGTCCTCTAGCCACCTCTGCTGATAGTACTTGCCTTATACCGTACAGAAAAACTTTCTATAAACAGATCATAGCATCCCCTCAAAGACTTACATTGATTCTTACATTATGATCAGTTATGCACGTGAAAGCTGAACTGATCTTAAGAAATTAGCCAGTTAATTCCCTGTTGGTGGTAATAGCTTGGGAAATAGGTTAGTGAGATGACTACAGGTAAGTAACCTTTGGTCAAATACAAAATTATACAACTAACAACTGTTTAATCATATTTTGTACCAATTGACAAGAGGATAGGTGATGTGACCCACAATGTTTTAAGAAGGCTTCAGAGGAGATCCCATCAATTATACGACCGTAAGCCTAATTTCAGTACCAGGCAAACTGGTTGAAATGGTAGAAAAGAAATAGGATAATCAGACACATAGATGAACATTTTTTTTTTGTGGAATACTCATCATAAGTTTTGTAAAAGGGAAATCGTGCCTCACCAATCTATTAGAATGCTTTGAGCCAGCAAATGTGGATAAGAGTAAACCAGAGGATATAGTGCACTTAGGCCATGTCTACACTAGCCCCTTGTTTTTGAATGGGGCATGGTAATGAGTAAGGTTGAAAGATGCTAATGAGGTGCTGCCATGCATAGGCAGCATCGCATTAGCATAATGGCAGCCACAGCGATTCAAAAGTGCTGCTTTCGAATCGCACACCACCCATGTAGATGGGGGCCTTTTGAAAGAACCTCCAGTCTTCAAAAGCCCCTTATTCCTAAAGCCAAATCGGAATAAGGGGCTTTCGAAGATTGGTGGGGTCCTTTCAAAAGGCCCCCTCTACAAGGGTGGCACATGATTTGAAAGCAGCACTTTCAAATTGCTGTGGCCGCCATTATGTTAATGTGATGCTGCATATTCATAGCAGCACCTCATTAGCATCTTCCAACCTCGCTCATTGCCATGCCCCTTTCAAAAAGAAGGAGCTAGTTAGATGTAGCCTTAGACTTTCAGTAAGTCTTTAACAAGATCCCTGTCTAAGGGCTTTTTATCATGGGAGAAGAGGAGAAAGTGCTTTCATGAATCATTAACTGGTTTAATGGTAGTAAACAAAGGGTGGGAATAAATGGTCATTTTTCATAATCTAGAGACACAAATAGAGGTGTCCCCCCCAGGGATCTGTACTTGGAATGACAGCTGTTCAACATATTCATAAGTGATCTAGGAAAGAGATGAACAGTGAGGTGGCAAAGCTGATAAAAGCAAAACAGTGCACATGAGAAAACATAATTCCAACTACACATAAAATGATGGCATCTAAATTAGCTGTTATCACTTAAGAAAGAGATCTTTGAGTCATTGTGGATAGTTCAACATTTGTTGAATGTGTGGCAGAAGTCAAAAAAGCTATCGAAACATGAGGAGCCATTAGGAAAGGGGTAGATAAGACAGAAAATAACATATGCTTCTATATATACCTTGAATATTGTGTGCAGATCTGGTCACCTATCTCAAAAATGTGCATTAGAATTTGAAAAGATACAGAGAAGGGCAACAAAAATGACTGAGGAGTATGGAACAGCTTCCATATAGGCAGAGCTTAAACAGACTAGGATTTTTTAGCTTGGAAAAATATTGACTAAGGGGAACGTAACAGAGTCTATAAAATACTGACTGGTATGGAGAAAGCAAGTAAGGAAATGTTATTTGCTCTTTCACATAACACAGTGACTGGGGGTCACCCAATGAAATAGATAGGTGGCAGGTTTGAAACAAACAAAATAAAGTAGTTTTTCACAGAACACACCATGGAACATTTGCCAAGGGTTGATATGAAGGCCAAAATTACAGCTGGCCAAAACTACAATAACTATTTGCCCGAATGATCAGGGATGGAACCCCATGCTCTTGAGTCACCCTAACATTTACATTAACTAACCCTAACCTCCTCTCTTCCTAACCTTCACACCTCCACATTAGCTACTGATAATGGGCCTCATCCGCCCTGACTGAACCGACCTGATTTCTCCTCTCTTGATGTTCACAAGCCCACATTGACTGCTGATAATGGGCCACATCCTCTGTGACTGAACAGACCTTGTCAACTCTGGCCCTCCCCTTGTCTGAGACTCCCTCCTTTTCATAAGCCCATATATTTAACACCCCGCCCCCGTGCAACATCCCACTCATGCGTCTGACAAAGTGGGCCTTTGTCCACAAACACTTATGTTCCAAAATATCTGTTAGCCTATAATGTGCCACAGGACTTCTTGTTGTTTTTGATGATACAGAGTAACTCGACTACTCCTCTGATCTCTAACCTCTGATTGCCAGAAGCTGGGAATGGATGACAGGGAAGCGAGCCACTGTCAGAAGACAAGATACTGAACAAGAGATATGACCCCAGTATGGTCATTATGTTCTTATGAAAATGCTAGTGCCTTTAGTTGACCAAGATTCCAAGTAGACGTTTGGCTTAATAGCAGCAGGGCTGACAGCCACCGCGGGCTCTCGGGCGAGGTGGGAGGGGACTCAGCTTCTTGTGCTCTCCTCCTCACACTATAATCACACACAGCAGCACTGCCACAGCAGTTCCAAGGGGCTCTGTGCTCAGGCTGCCACCACTGCCAAAATAGAAGTGGCAGCTGGGAGCTCTGGGCCCCTGTGCAATTCCTTCCGTTATGCTCCCCTCTCTTGGTGGGCCTGCTTAATCGATTTCAGCAGAGTCCAGCCCTTTCCAGGTAGATAAATACCTCTGTTCTATAATCTTTTAGTGGTCTGACTGTATTTATTTACAATTCTTCAAGCTTCATTTTACACAAATGTACTTGGTTATTACTTGGGCACCTTTCTGAAAACTAAGGCAAGGAAGCCAGATATGTAAACCTTTTGCTGAGAAACCATTGTTGTGGTGTCAAGTGTCAAACAGTATATTGTACATACATTGATGATAAAAAAGAAGCAAGAGACTGGATGAGGTAAACCCAGGTGCAAAACAGATACAGGATCAAATGCAAAGTTATAGTATTGCAAATCCCAAGAATTCAAATCACCTTAAGCTGTGACATTTTTAAGAAGGCTTGTCCAATACTTAAGCACCTCAAAATCATAACAGCAGCATAAAATCACGAGGTCTTTTTGGGTGTTTCTCTTTTCCTTCTTGATTTTGAGGCCTGGGGTTACACCCAGGCAATGCTTGTGAGCTTTTATCTGGTACCATAAAGGGTAGAAACACATTATATTAAATGGAAGTTCAGATTCTCATGTGATCACTTCACTTCAGGAGTTATGCCTTTAAGAAAAACACCAAATCTCACAAGACTTACGTTGTCAGCTCTCAAGATTTTTAGAAGAAAGAAAATGAGAAAGGGAAGGAGAGGAATTTTAGGGCTGATACAGAGGTCTCATAAGTTCTTAAATATTACAAAACTGTTCTGTTGTTGAGTGTGGTGCATTTAGTCAATATGACTTCAGAGCACTGTTCTCATAAATACAATGCCTTCATTTCTTGATGACAGCAAAAAAGAGCATCCTCCAGAGCGCAGGCAGGCATGTTAAACAACAGGAACCATTCTTCCTCTATGGCTTTTATTGGGCATCGTTGCTAGTGGCTGAGATGGACAGAAAACCCTCTATTTGCCAGAGTGGGCACCAAAGCTGTGTTCCATATTTGTGTGTTGTTTTACTATTTGCTTGAAAATATGTCATGATCACCAATGATAAACAAAACAAACAAAAAGCCTCTCCCTATTGCCTTATTTTTGAAACTCTAATTCTGATCACTTGATCACCACAATTTATGGTTTGATGGGCTTTATATCACTTTAAATCAAAATGTGTCTGGTTCGCTGTCTGTACATGAAAACAAGAAATAGCGTATTGGTGGGGCTCAGGATTTGCCATAAAGGATCCCAGTTAATCTTTCTATCAAGTGCATTCCTGCAAGCAAGGAAGGAACTTCTGCATGGTAATGAAAACCTCCAACTTCTAGGAACTAGTCATGAGAGATGAGGGTGTTGCTTGCGCTCCCCTTCAGTGCTCTAATGTTATGTGGATGTAAGGCTGCTTGTAACCTTAGAACTTATAGGTGAGTTCCTCGTTAGGCTTTTAGGTGATTTATTTGCTAGTAACATGGTTAATAAAGGGACATGCTGCAGCTTTAAGCAGCTTTTGCTAAGCATCCAAAGAAGACATCTTTGCAAGCTGCTTTAGCCTCATGTTTACCTAAGCTAATAAGGCATTGACAGGCTTCCTTGTGCATTAAAGGTTACCTCTTAGCTTGTTTTATGAATCAGAACAGACGCATAACTTGGCATTGACCACTTCTGTCCCTCCCCTTCTTTGCTTTATACAAACTACAGCCCCCAGCTCCTTGCTGCCTCCAGCCCCCTCCCCCAGGAGGGAGAAGTCATTACATGAAAAGATCAGCTTACCAGTTGTCTTCAGTGCAGTGGCTGAGCAAAGCTCCTGGTAGTCCAGTGAGTCAGAACGGGAGAGTCTGGTGCCCAGCAGACCTACAGGGCTGTGATACTGAGACACAAGTGCATCTGCTAGCTGTTAGTACTTGGCAAAGGGATTTCTCCTCCAGGGTAGTTCTAACTTTGAGTAATAATGTTTGTCAGCTACCTGATATTAACATTGCTGTACTTTCAAACAGCAGCGTTAGCAAGACCTGAGGGAGAGGTAAGCCTAGTATAAAGTCTTGTCAAAAATTATCATCTTGTCAGAATTTAATTTCCTCTTCTATCTATCAACAGGGATCATAAGTGTTTTTGTGTTGTGTAAGACTAATGTGAAGCGTTACATTTTAGAACTGCATTGTCGGCTGCTGTATGAAAATGGTTGTTTGAATGGTCTGATACTACTTATTGAAAGCCAGCTTGATTTTAAATGTTGCACAGAGAACACGTTATGTTTTGTGGGTTTTTCTCTGTTAATATGTAGAAAAAATAATTCTGATGATATACAATGCTACGTTCAAGTTTGCTGCAGGAAAGATGTATGCTTGGGAAAAGTTTTTACTTGCTTTTCTTATGTAAAATACTAGAAGTCTCCTTTTATGGAATATATTTATGCCTAGCCTCTGTATTCAATGTGCGTGAATTGTTAGAAAAACTTTCTCCACTTTAGAATATGTGGTAACTGTAAAGAAGGATGTTGTGATAGTCCTATTAATATGAGAATTCTAAGTGATGGAATGAAACAGTCATGCCTACACATTTGAAATTGTTGCTTCATTTGACTTAAATGCACTTTTCCAGGTTTTTGTTCATATCAGCCTCATTCTAAATCAAGCTCTTACTGCATATTGAGGCAGAAATTTAAAATAGTCATTTTCCATTTAGGAAAGAATTCACCAAACATAATTATATAGATATGAAATATCCTTATTAATAAAGTCACTGGCGAAAACATGCCCCCTCCTTGATTCATTTGATACCGTTCTTTCCCCTCTCCCTAATTAAAATGTGGTGCATATTTATGAAACTTGAGAGCACAAATGAATATGCTGTTCTTTAATAAGTCTATTTTTTTCTTTAAGTATGTCAAGAGTATGCATGAGAGATAAGTGCAAATTAAGTCTTCTGAAGAGGGTGTTCTGCTTTAAAACTCTGGCTTTTGTTGTTCTTGTTGGAAATTTCTAATAGCCTTATGAAGTCCAGAGCAATTACTTTTTCTGCTAAAACAAAGTGAAGGTGAACTGCAAGCACATCCAAGTCAGAAGCTGCTGGGTTGGTGCTAGTTATTATCACATACTTGTAGATAGGGTGTGTATTTTGCTTTCAGAGTAGTGTTAAATAGCAATGGTAACATGTGATTCCAGAAACAAGGTCTATTTTAATGAAATCTTGTGTTGGAAAATTCAGTCTTTGATCTAATTAAAAATTAAGGAAGCGTTTTCATGAGAGGATCAGGGAATGTAAAAGGGTTGATGTTCAGAGTGACTGGAAGCTAATCATTGCCCTCTAGTTGTCACTGAGGTTTTAACTTTCCTGTTGATTGCTACTATGTAAAGAAAATGATAGATGGACTCACCTTATTCATGCCCAGTGACTGTGAAATGTAACGGCTCATATGGAAAATATTTCTGTTGCACTACACGCACATGTGGTCTTTGGAGCTCCATATAAACAGAAAATCTACAGCAGCAGCAGTGTTGCCTGCCAATTATCCTCGTTAGTGAATAAAATAAAAGCAATGCTGTGTTCCTACCTGGAAATGAATGGCAGCAGTAGAACTACAATATAGAATGTTTTAGAACTGTGATCCTTGGGCCATATACTTAACGTTGCTGTACTACTAACTTGAGTTCTTCAACTAATACTGCAGATTGGAACTATATAATTGATCCTATGCTGTAGTACAGTAATGAGAAGTCTGCTTTTTAAAAATCAGATTATAAGCCTAATTATGAAAGCCATACAATAACTAAGAAGTAATGGTGGTGGAGTAGTTCCTTTGTCTGTGAGTTGCCAGAGACCAGTGGATAATCCTGTGTTTTTTCTGCTGCAGCTGCAAAATCTTGGCTACATAAACATTATCTCGCTAGGAAATTTATGTAATTATGAATTTTCCCTTAGTGGAAAGACAATAAAATATAAAAGGGGAAAATAAGTGAGCAGCCATTTTAAAAAGTAGCCCATATTATAGTTTGATGATTTAAAGTGATACATTTACTACCACAAGTGTCTGTATTACTTTGTAAGTGTGGGTGTGTCTGTTAAAGGTCTGATTGCAAAAACATCAACAACATGTGATGGTCCTTTTCTCACCAGCTTGTTCTCTCCTGCGTTCTACTACATGCTCCTTGGTTGTTCAAGAAACATTCAAGAAAATCATGAAAATCCAACTGTAAAAACTCCCTCCTTTGGGAATCTTAAAGATCTCCTGACTGTATTTGTCTGGTTATGTCATGCTTGTTTTTAGTCATTGGAGCAGCAAATGATTCAATGTGAGGTCTCTTAAACCGCATTGCAACACTTTTCCTGTCTTCTGGGTGGTATTTTGGGATCAAGGGTTTTTGCATCCAGAAGGGGAATGTGGCAGTGTAACCTTGCGACTGGCTGAATGCTCACACTAGTCCAGTCCCAGAACCCCATTAGGTACTGCTTTCAAGGAAATTGCAACCTTTTTTTCACCTGTAGCTGGATACTCTTCATGTTATCTCCTTTTGGACCTTTTGGACTAAGGGTATGTCTACACTTATAGGAAGGTCTACACGCTAGTGGTCGATCTTCCGGGGTTCGATTTAGTGTGCCTAGTGGGGCTGCACTAAATTGAACTGTTATGACACTACCATTGACCCTGGAACTCCTGGCATTCGTGAGGAGTAAGGGAAGTCATCAGGAGAGTTTCTCCTGTCGACCTCCTGCTTTTTGGACAGCAGCAAAAGTTGATTTTATATATGTCAACTCCAGCTATGCAATTTTTGTAGCTGTGGTTGTGTATCTAAAATTGATTTTACCTCTTAGTTGGGACCTGCCCTCTGTTTCTGGAGGCTGGAGTACAGCTTCCTTCTCTCCTGGGTGTCCAGGAGTAGCTGTCCCCACCAACAGACTGTACAACTAGTTTCAGTGACTCAGGGTCAATTGTCTGGGGTTCAATTTTGCACACCTAGTGAACTATCAGGAATCAACAGTTGACCTCTGTATGCCTCACTCTCACAAGAGTCAGGGGCATCAACAGGAGAGTTTCTCCTGTCAATCTCCCTGAGTGAGGGTGGCCAGGTAAGTCGATTGTAGGTAAGTCGATTCCAGATATGCAATTGCCATTGCTGGAATTGTGTATCTACAATGAACTTTAAGGTGTAGTACAGACCTGGCCTAAATAAGAAGGAAAGTGTATTTAGCATTGGACAGAAGATGATAAGACCACAAAAAACTGAAGCAGACTAAGTCTTTCTGAATTTAACATACCAGAAACTGCAGAACCCAGGTTTTATTTTTAAAATAATGGCTAAGGAAGATGTTTTTAAAATGCTCTAATTTTGCAAGTCCTGTGTCATCACGCCCAGTGTGATCATTCACTGAGTTCCAACCGTCATTGGAATTCTGGTCCAGAACCAGCACGTCAGGGCTCGGCAGGGTAGGTTATGCTGGGACTTTTCCATTTGCAACTGGAAGTCTCTCCTCTGGGACTTTGTAAGCCCATGTGTTAAATCTTCTTTAGCATGCTATACATTATCTCATTCCAGGGGTCAGCTGTCAGCTCACAATTGCATCATATTTGATTAAAATCCTCATTCTATCTGTTTCAAAATACCCAGCCTTTCAAATGTCCCCTGTGCTGTTTGCAAGGTGCAGAGCTGTACACTTCCTGGGACTATCTTGAATTTCTTTAAGGGTTAAATCTCTTCAGATGAATACTCAAACAGTGCCTCTTCTCCCATTGTGACAGTGGCTTTTAGCATGGGAAGGCCATATTGTGCTACGTTAGTTACATGGACAGGTACCTTACTTTTTGAATAGTTCTGTTGATTTCTATAGTGTCAGTGGAGCTATGCTGACTTTGACTAGCTGATGATCTGACCCCAAGCAAGCTAAGCTATAAATAGTGAAATATAAGCATAGGCTTCATAAAGCATGTTGAATATCTCAGAGGATGCTGACAGACATTAGGTTGCTCTTGGCATTTTAATCATGACCTCAGCTGAGCCTTATTTTTCAAATTTATTAGAAGTTTCATAAATTTCTTGCCCATTAAAAATCTCTGTGACTTTCAAGCTGGTTGTCTTTAATATGTTGTAATTTAACCCTCACATTCTGTCCCCCAGTGAGTTCCATGTTAAAGATCCCTGCCCTTGCTTGGACCGTCTATGCAGTTTTCCATAGCAGGGAACTATGGCTACCCAGCAGCTATACGCCTTCAACTGGTCTATGCCAGCTGACTTGGGATTTGGGGCTATTTCAACTGCTGTGTAGACTTTACTGCTTGGCTGGGGGCTCAGACTTTAGGATCCTGCTGGTGGGAAGCATCCCAAAGCTCATGCTCCAACTTGAGCCCACGTGTCTACACAGCAATGAAACAGCCTCAGAACCTGAGCCTTATGAACCTGAGTCAGCTGGCATGGGTCAGCCCCAGGTTTGCCTTCACTGTGTAGACACACAGTATATTGCACATGACCACTGACTTCAGAAAATAAAACGTGGAAATGCATAAATCAGTTCACTCATCCCGAGCTCCTTAGCAGATTCTTATACAAACCCATGTGATACAAAACCAAGGTCAAATGGTTTTTTTTTTCATTGTCTTTGCTGTTGGCATTTTTAAAATCATCTGGCAAGCAAATTAGAGACATGGAAAATTAATTAGCCTCAAATGTGAAATAAATATTGCCTTCAGCTGTGTATTCATCTGTATGTGAGCTACTCATAAAAAGTATATTTCTATCTGATCTTTTGGGGCATTTAAATGAGTGGAGACTAGCTTGTAAACTTCTTCAGAATCTTTTTCAGTTCTAGGATGATATTTTGTCCAGATAAAATGATTTTTCTGTAACTGTTGTAATAATTAGGTTTCTTAAAGAAGCACAACTTCTGTTCAGACTAATGGGATGTCATTTGCTTTATACTTTCTACAGCAATCAACGTAAAGCACAGAAAATCTAACCACATTTTTACAGCTAGTTTCATCAGCTGTCAGTTGGAAATACAACACGTTTTATTAGTTTAAGGGTTGTCAAATCTTCTATGAGTTTAGGCATAGGAAGGAGAGGAAGACAGCAAAGTAAACATACAAAAAAAGGGAAACAGAATGTATAGGTCTTTGTATCCCTGCCCTCTGAAACCACAGAAGATGCAATGTGTGAACTGCGGATGTTTCAGACGCTTTAATTTGGCTCAGTGGATTTAGCGTTGTCACCAGGAGAGAGTGTTTCACACAATATCATGGATTGCAAAACCAGGAGGAGATACACAGGAATGCACTTGGTCCCACCTGCATCAGTTCCTTGCCCACATCCTGGGATTGCAAACCTCAGTTCCTGACTTAATACATCCCTGGAAAACCTGCAGCTCTTTATGATATAGGTCCTTGTTTTGTGGGTGGTCAACATATTTAGCAGAAACATTGGTTTGTTGTGGCAAACCTTCATGGGTGGCCCTTCAGTTTCAATTCAGTTGCTCATCTGAACCAGGCAAACTTGGCACTGAAAATCTTGCAAGAACAGCCTTTCTATTAATACTTCAGTGTGTTTCTTCCCTGTTCCAGCCTAAATCAAGAAGTGTAAACGTGTAAAAATAAATAGACTATATTTATCTTTAAAATTAGACTAATTCGTTCACACCTGGGAAAAACAAAAAAACAAACAAAAATAAAAACCCAAACACCTCTTTGGGTTCAATTTAAGCTAAAGATTTAGGTCAGTTCCTACCCTAATTACCCTTGTCCCCTATCTTCTGACAAAGCTGAGGTCCCTGGTGCCAGATTCTCTCCTGGGTTTTGTTTCTAAAAATACACTTTAATTCTTTGCTGGATTGGGTGGTGGGAGCCAAGTCACTTAACAGCCTCCTTTTAAAGGTATCTTCAAATTTTGTGTCGGCTTACTTGCCTGTCCCTGCTCAACGAAGTTGATGGGAGAGTTTCTTCTGTTGACGTCCCTTAGTACGTGCACGTCACAAGGAGTACAGGGGTCTACTTGAGGGGTTGATTTTCCAGGCCAATGTAGATGCAGCCTAAGACTGCACCTGGTTTACTGCCTTCAACTTTCTGTCTGTGGTGCTTGTGTGGCTCCATTACAGTTCCATTCTGTTCAAACAGAAAAGATAATAAAGATACATATTAACCACAAATAAATAATCAATAAAACAACTCATAGAAGGGAATGCTGCCAAGGGAAGGTGTGGGGTTTACAACTACACTGAAAAGATAACATGAAAATATAGGGGGGAACGCTTTTTTGGCTGGGGGGTGGAATGGATAAGCTAATCATATATTGACAATGGGATGGAATAGATAGCCTAACCCTGTGGTGACAGGGGAGTGTGGCTGCTGACGTAACATAATTTGCTGACAGGGAGGTGAACAATTTCACTTAATATGGTAGGTATTTTCCATCATTCATTTCCATGGGACTATTATCCATCTCAGTACATCATCAGGGAACCCTGTTTCTATTCCCATCTGTCCCACTCTCTTGCTGTGTTACCTTGAATAACTCATTTAATTTTCTGTGCATCAGTTTCTTCAGTTGTAAAATGGGGTGAAAAAAGCTGCACTGACTCTTCTGAGAAATGAGCTCCCCTAACATGCTGAGGAAATTTCCCATAAGGTACCATGGATAATTATCTGCTATGTTGTGGGGTATGGGTATCTTGCAGAGTCTTTATGGATGGGCAGTTGAAGAGGCTGGATCAAACCTTCAAGGTTTATAGTGTATCTAACAGAAATTTCCCTTGGATATATTGTTAACGTGCACTATTGAGATTACCATAAAAACAGTCATTTATATATGATAGTAATTGATGTAATCATGGTTATAATATCTGAGAGACCCAGTGGAGCTAAAATCAAGCCTGTAAAATCCACTGCAGAAAGTACCGACAGTCTGTGAATATCTCCTCTGTAGTTGTGCATAAACACCACAGAGATATAGAATACTTAACTCATACTCTTTAGCCATGTGCTGCTACTGCAGTCTCTCAACTTTAAATTCAGGACTATTACAATGATTGTTTGATACGTATAAATCAATACATTTTCAGAAGGCATTTGACAGCACATATCAGAAAGTGACTTGGGCGGTGTTGGAGTTGTACAGAGTGGATAGCAGACTGGTACAATTGTTGAAGGATATCAACAACAATGTGGAGGCAGTGGTGGGAGTGTGCAGAAAGTGGGGACGTTGGTTTAGAATGAGTAGAGGTACAAGACAAGGGGATCCGATATCGCCGAGTAGCTTCCTCACCTAGAGAGAGCAATGGGCAAGATGAAGGAAGAGGTAGAAGGGGTATCTGTGCATGGGATGCAAATTAACAACTTGAGGTTTGTGAATGATATCGTTATCATTGAGGAAGATGAAGAGAAGCTAGTGAGAACAGTGCAGGTGCTAATGAGGAAGGGAAGCAGTACAGACTGATTATGAACATCAATAAAACAAAGACAATGGTATTTAGAGATAAGGAAATCGGAAGGAAGATCAGTGTAGATGGGATCAAACTACCGAACACAGAGAAGTTCACGAATCTGGGGAGCAACATGACATATGATCTAGATTGTAAAAAGGAAATAGCAACCAATATAGTGAAAGCAAGAGCGAGTTTTCTGGGGGGTTATCAGGAAAGCCAAAGCACAATTCGAACTGCAGCTAGCAAGGAATGTGAAGGGCAACAAGAAGGGCTTCTACAGGTATCAGAGAGGTGGCCGAGTTAGTCTGCATCTTCAAAAACAAGAAGTCCTGTGATACCTCATAGAATAACAGATATTTTGGAGCATAGGCTTTCGTGGGCAAAGACCCGCTTCATCAGATGCATGAGTGGGGCGGTTTCAGAGGATTTAAAGGCAGGGTCTCAGTAGAGGTGAGGGCCAGGGCTGACAAGGTCTATTCTGTAGGTATGTTAACAATAAGAGGGTTATCAGGGTAGGTGTGGGGCTGTTACTTGATGAGGGAGGTAACCTGGTGACAGATGTGGGAAAGGCAGAAGTGCTCAATGCTTTTTTTGCCTCAGTCTTCACAGACAAGGTCAGCTTCCTGATTATGGCACTAGGCAATGAAGTATGGGAAGGAGGTGGGCAGCCCTCAGTGGGGAAAGAACAGGTTAAGAGCTATTTAGAAAAGCTAGATGCACACAGATCCATGGGTCTGGATTTAATGCATCCAAGGGTACTGTGGGAATTGGCAGATATCATTGCAAAGCCTATGGCTATTATCTTTGAAAACTTTTGGAGATTGGGAGAGGTCCTGGATGATTGGAAAAAGGCAAATGTAGTGCCCATCTCTTAGTTCAGTAAACTATATAACAGTCAGCCTCACCTCAGTCCCAGAAAAATCATGGAGGGAATCCTCAAGGAATCCATTTTGGAGCACTGGAAGAGGGGAAGGTGATCAACAGTAGTTAACATGGGTTCACCAAAGGCACGTTGTGCCTGGCCAATCTGATTAGCTTCTATGATGGGGTAACTGGCTCTGTGGACATAGGGAAGCCAATGGATGTGATATACCTTGACTTTAGCAAAGCTTTTGATACAGCTTCCCACAATATTCTTGCCCATAATTTAAGGAAGTATGGATTGGATACTTGGACTGTAAGATGGAGAGAAGGGCCCAAAGGGTAGTGGTCACTGGCTCAGTGTCTGGTTGGCAGTCAGTTTCAAGTGCCCCATGGATCAGTTCTAGTGCCAGTACTGTTCAACACCTTTATTACTGACCTGGATTAGGGGATGGATTGCACCCTCAGCAAGTTTGCAGATGACAGTAAGGTAGGGGGTCAGGTTGATATGTTGGAAGGTAGGTGTGGGAACAAAGTGACCTACACAAATTGGAGGATTGAGCCAAAAGAAATCTGATGAGATTCAACAAGGACAAGTGCAGAGTACTGCACTTGGGATGGAAGAATCTGAATCGTTTTTACAGGCTGGAGACCGACTGCCTAAGTAGCAGTGCAGCAGAAAAGGACCTGGGGATTACAGCAGATGGGAGGCTGGGTATGAGTCAACAGTGTGCCCTTGCAGCCAAGAAGGCTAATGGCATATTGGAGTTCATTAGGAGAGTCATTTCCAGCAGATCTAGAGAAGTTATTATTCCCCTCTGCTCGGCTCCAGTGAGGCCTCATCTGGAGTATTGTGTCCACTTCTGGGCCCCTCAGTATAAAAAGGATGTGGGCACATTGTAGAGGGTTCAGTGGAGGGCAGCAAAAACGATTAGGGGTCTGGAAAGCATGACCTATGAGGAGAGGCTGAGAAATTTGGGCTTATTTAGTTGGCAGAAAAGAAGACTGAGGGGCGATTTGATAGCAGTCTTCAACTTTCTGAAAGGGGCTCTAAAGAGAATGGAGAGAGACTGTTCTCAGTGGTGAGAGATCACAGAACAAGGAGCAATGGTCCGAAGTTACACAGGGAGAGGTGTAGGTTGGATGTTAGGAAAAAAACTATTTCACCAGGAGGGAAGGCTTTACCAAGAGAGGTGGTGGAATCTCCATCCCTAGAGGTTTTTAGGTCCCGGCTTGATATATGCATGACTGGATGATTTAGATTGGAGTTGATCCTGCTAAAGCAGGGGGCTGGACTAGATGACCTCCCGAGGTCCCTTCCAGCCCTAAAATTTTATGATTCTTGAGTTTGAAAGCAATGGATAAGATCTGGAAAAGCAAAACAGTTAGTTTAGGGATGAAGATGATCATCCTGAAAACATGTATTCAGCAGCATGTTGTACAGATGTGAGATGGGTGATAACAAAAGTTTCGAAGAGAAGGACATTGGTTTTTGAGAGGTGGTGTTATAGAAAGATCCTGAGAATAGGATGGACTCAGGAGGTCACCAATGAGGAAGATACAGCCAAAAGAGAACCTACTACAGAAGGTTATACATTGGAAGCTACAGGTATTCAGGCATATCTACCGAATGAATGATGAATGAAAAGCCAAGATCCTAGTATTCGGCATAATGGAGGGAGCAGACCCCACAGAGAATGGGTAGATGGTATAGTAGATTGGTGCAGAGCTAGTCTACAGAAACAAAGCAACCCTGTACTGGACAGGAAAAGACTGAAGGAAATCATAAGGGAGGCATCGGACACCAATGGGCCCTCAGCCCGTGGTGGTGGTGGTTGATGATGATGATGATAGAAATTATGTTAGGGTTATTTACCATTAGCACCACTGTCATTTATGTTTTTGTAGAAGTAACTCCTTGAATGATTCTTTTACATATCATAATTTTTTTCCCTTTTTCCTCCCAATCTTCAAAAATTCCTCTTTCCTTCCCATACTTTAACTCTTCCTGGATCCTCTCCTCCCATGGGAATACTGCATGTCTGTGTGAGCTGAACTAGCAGTCAGCTGAGAATATACCCTCCTAATAGCTTTTGGCCCAAAGTCTTAATCCAAAGCACATTGACTTTAACAGGCTCTGAGTCAGGCATATATTATGTTTCTTGCAAGCCACTATACGTTAAATTAATTTGATCTTTGGCAGGCAAATAAATGGTGAAGCTTGATTGGTTAGCCCTTTGATTATTAAATTTCATAGCCCATTTTTTCCAGAAATCTTTTCTCTGAAAAACCTGTTGGATCACTTACGAGACGAAGACACATGTTTAAAACAATTTACTATGAATTTTACACATGGAAATATCATTTTGTTCAGAAACTAATAGTGCAGTAAATGTGTTTTTTTTATAAAAAATGTCTTGTACTATTGGTTTAATTTTTTTATTTTGATTTTCTTTGAACGTTTTCTTTAAAAATAATAATCCTCTTAAAAGATATTCAACAGCATTTAGATTTAGCAATATAATATTAATGGTTTTATTTACTCTGGCATAATAAGTTCATCTTGAGTAACAGAAATTTTCTAAGACCCAAACATGCTGAGTATATAAATGGAACACTGAATGTATGAGGCAAGGTAGTTTACATTATGATGCATTGAAAGATACTGACTTAAAGAAAAAGCATGCCACAAAGGCAAAATAATTCACCATAATTACTTCTAAATCATACACTTATTATACAAATAGTTCTTTCTTCTAAAGATAGTTTCTTCGATTTTCCTATCTCTTTATGGAAATGTTATAAGGATCTGATTTTCAAATACTCTGATGTATAGGAATGTTTAAAGTTTTTGTAAACTCTTGGCTGTTGCCTATGTTAGGTAAAAGCTCCTTATATCAGTTCCCTGCATTGATATTTGGATTTATCTCTATTACGTACAGCAGCATTTGTGTGTTCTCTCTCTCTATCTGCATCTATAGTGTCCATGTTTTGAAAGACATGTGAACCATGTTGGTGTAGTAATGTAATTACTCAGCCTCTTCCCGTAGAACCCTTCTGAAAATCAGAGCTGATGCACACAAAAGGCTGCAATAACTAAACATGCACCCTGCTGTTGTTGTCAAAACTGTAATTTTACAACAAGCTTTCTTGCAGGTACAGCAGTATAGTCATATTATTAGCAATGTTCACAGGGCTTTGGATCAGAGTCCATAGTTCAAGCCGAAGAGGCACACTAACACCTCACTTCATGTTGTAGTAAAGTTCCCAAAAAATGCAACTTTAAGTGAACGGTATTAAGTAAATCCAACTTCTTCATAAATGTTTATGTAAATAGGGAGGTAGGTTCTAGGGAATTTTTTCACCAGACACAAAACATTATATACATGTAGGCTTTAGCTACCCTACCCTTTCCTACAGTCTGTCGACAAAACTTGGCACTTCCACCGACACCCTTCTGCCTCTCCCAGCTGAGGAAGAGCCCCTTTGACGACAGACTCTGTCAACAAAAAAGCTATGTGGACACTCGGGGGGAGGGGCGCTTCTCTCAGCAGACAGGGCATTCAGAACAATGGGCAGCCCTGTCTGCTGTGCTTCTGGTTGGCTGTTTTCTCAAGAGAGCAGCCAGGCAATCCGGCCGCTCTGTCGACAGAGCAGATCGCTCTTTCAATACGCTTTTGTGTATGGCTGAACTCTGTCAACAAATGTTTTGTGAGAAAATCTCTTCTGACAGAAATGTCTGTCGACAGCTGCTTCTAGTGTATCCATAGCCATACACTATAAGTTTTAAACATGCTCTAATCGGGGATGTCTGGGGACATGCTCAAGAACTCCCTGAGTTTTTAGGTAAGCATTTTGCTATCAGCTGGGATGTTTCCCAGCTGTGCAGGGGCTGACTTTCCAAAGTGCTTGGGCAGGGGAGGTGTGATCAGGCCCCCACTCTGCCCCAGATCAACCCTGCTTCCCCCTCCACCAAGCATGTCTTCACTTGTCCCCCCATCTTCCTGGATGCTGCAAAACAGCTGTTTGCTGCTGGCAGGAGGTACTGGGCAGAGGGGAGGAAAAGTGAGGGGGAGACATGCAGCCTCCACCTGGAGGGTGAAAGTAACACATTTCTTACAGGTACTGTCCTGTCACAACCCCACCCTCCCTTGGGGGGCTCAGGCAGGAGGTGGAGGTCTTACAATATGACACTGCCTGTAAGAAATGTAAGTGCAGCATGGAGTGCAGGAAGGCTCATGGTAGGGAGCTGGGCTCTGTATGTGTGAGGTGCAGGCTGAGGGAGAGGTGCAGGCATGGGAGAGGTGTAGGCATCAGGGCATGGAGGAGGGCATGGGGAGGGTTCAGGTTTCAGGACTGAGGAGTGTGAGAACTTCAGAGCAGAGGGCTTGTGATGTGTGTGGGCACAGGAGTCAGGTTGTGGGGCTGAGAGTTGAGGGGAGGCTCAGGGCAGGGGCCTGAGTGTGTGTGGAGAGAGGCTCAGGGCAGAGGTTGGTGTACGTGTGTGTACTGGGGGGGGCGGGTGCTGGGCACTGCTGGGTTACCTCACCTGGCTGGTGGATGGGTCCCTGCCCTTCTGCTCCTGTTTGCTGCACTGCCACAAGGGAGCTCTGGGCTGGCTGTATGGGGGCATTGCTGCCGGGAAACCGGTAACGATGCAAGAGACCCCCTGGCCTGCCACTCCCTACCCCTGGCCACTTCCTCGGGCACACTGGCAGTGGTGCACACCACAGACTGCACATGCACATCCAGCGTCCAATGAGAGCAGGGCAGCGGGAGAGATGCAGATGCCTCAGGAGCCTAGCTGGGAGTGTGCTTGCCTTGCAGCGTGCCTCCATCCAGCCCCTGTAACCTGCCTGTAAGTTCTCTAGTATAAGCAACAATAACTGGGACAATATTAAGTGAGGAATTACTCTAATTAAATAGTGATCAGAAACTTAAAGCACACCATCTTTGTGTGGTTGAAATATAGTGGACAGGAGACAGGCTGGCGTACGTGAGCTGAACTCTCAACGCTGTTGGATATTTAGGGCTTTGTTTGATTATGCCTTCCATTTGACTCCCTGGTCATTGCTGCTAAAAGTGCAGCACCAGCAATCAGGTGTCACCCTCCCATGTGTTTTAAGGCCCTTTCTTACCAACATAGCAATTATATCATTGATAGCATCTACCTTGCTCCTCTTTAAAGACTCTTTTTAAGTGAGACACATGAAAGTGGAAGAGAGCAAGCGAGGCTTAAATTAAAAGGTTGATCTGTTCTTGTCTGCCTCAAGCTATTGATCTGTTTCTTCATGGAGGCCAAAGAATTATTTTCCATGAGAAAAGAGACTGAGCATGGATAAAGAGGAAGGATGTGCCAGAGAGGCAAGGATTCTTGAAGAGTTCTCTCACACACACACTCCTGGAGATGTGTCAGAGAGTCTGAACTACTCTTCACCATTGAAACCATAAAACTGCCATTTTGGGCAATAAGGTAAGCAAAGGTCAGTTTGGACTGAATTTTTTCCTGCCCCACCTTTTTTTTTGAGAAAAATGTGTTTCCAATTAATTTTGCATTGATGTTTTCCCAAAAAATAGGTTTTCCTGAAAAACACACAAAAAACCCCAAACCAACCAACAACAAAAACACACAACAACAACACAACAATAAAACCCAACAACCAAAAATGTAGAGAACTCCAAACTTTTTGTGTTTAATGCATGAAAGCCAAATTGTCTTTCATTCCTTTAAGAAGACAACTCACATATTTTGGTTAAAAACTCATTCTCAACAAAGCCCCGTTTTTGTGAAAAAAACAAAACCAAAAAAACCCAAATCTTTATTGTTGAAAAAATGCCTATATGACTTTATTGTTTAACTGATCACAAATAAGGGAAACATGGCAGTGAAAGTGTTGGATATTTGTTGTTTTTAGTATATGATTGTTTCCTTGCTCTTTGGAAATTTAAAATTGTGAAAACAATGGTAAAAACATGTGGCAATGCTACGTTTTAATATCAAACAGTCAGCAACTTTACCAGAAGAATTTACCTCACTAAATAGTTTCTTGTTACTCTTAGTTTAATATTTTGTTTTTATGATCCTTAGCTTTCTTGAAGCTGTTTCTTTTTGTAAGTTTACTGCTGATGGAATCAACTAGTCTTTTAAAATTGGGGCATTAGGACAAAACAACATTGACATCTCTGCTGTGTTGGATTATATTGATACTGTTTATATTAAACAATGTACTATATTTGAACCAGGTCTAGAAATCAGTAATAAAATGTAACTACTGGAGAGAAAATAGAATGAGATTCTGATTAGATAAGCATTTAGTGGGTGGGAAACATATAACATCTGTACATGAGGAAAACACTTCAAACAGATGTGCTGAGCTCTTGCTTTTAGGTGCTTGAAAGCTGAGATTTAGTTTAGTGCTCCAATGAGCAGGTGATAGAGAAGAATCTAGCCAGGGGCGCCAACTGCTCTGAGGAGGACTCTGAACCAATATCCTCTAGAAAAGCATAAGGATGCAGAAAGACTATGTAAACTGCATTTATTCTTTCCTTGTTAATTGAGAACCTGAGTTTCTTTACAGGTTAAACATTTGTAGTCCAACACTCTCTTGTCTAGCACATTCATAATCTGGCATGATTTTAGTTAGCCACACAACCACTTCACATGGTTGCAGCTAAGTGTCTCATGGTCCCATGAAGTTTGTTTACAGCCACCAGTCCTGGCTCTCAGTCTTCTGTGCTATTAATTAGTTGTATTTTGCCCCAAATGTTTATTATTTAGCTGTATTATACCCCTAAAAGTTTGCCCCTGAGAGCCTACTAAGATGTGAAAATGTTGGTAGTGCTGCTAGACACTATTGACATCCCATGGTCCAGCAAATTCTCTCATTTGTCAAAGGTCATGTCCCGAAGGTGCTGGGCTAGAAGGGTTCAACCTGTAATAGAATTACATGTTCTTTCCACTCTATTGAAGTAAAAAGTGATTTTAAATATCTTCTTATATGTCTCGATACTGAATAGCTAGTTATCTCTGGGCTGTCTCCAGACAGGCAACCAAGCCATTTGCTAAATTTTCAGGATAGCTCTTCATTGCTTTGTAATGTAATAGATGAGCAAGATTAAACGCATCACAAGTGCTTATCTCTGTGTAGCTCCTGGTGTATCTTCCTTGATATAGTTTCCAGTGGAATGGTGGCAGCCAAAAGCACAGTGCCGGAAGAAATGACAACTTAATGAAGAATAGTGAGCAGAAAATTTGTGGAGAAGCCTTGAATTCTAATGACACTCAGAAAATGTCTAATAGGTCCAACTTCTCATTTTGCTGCCTACCCCAGGAAGTAATCAGAATATTTGTCTTTTTTTTTTTTCCAATTCAGCAGCAGTTAGTGCTATCAGATCAGTGCCCAGAATTACTAAATGCATCACTATTATCATGCTGACTTACTTTCAGTGTAAATAACAAAATGATTCAGGTATATAGTCATCCAGAATGCTGAATGCCTGATAACACTTAATATCTAACTAACATTGAAGAGTCTACTAGATTCTTAGCTAATGAGTTCTCTCTCTCTCAGTGACACATAGGCCGTGTCTACACTAGTTTACTAATAAAGTTTACTAATGAAGTGCTGAAATACATATTAAGCGCTTCATTAACATGCGGGCGGCCGCAGCACTTCGAAATTGACGCGCCTCGCCGCTGCTCAGGTCGTCCTGACGGGGCTCCTTTTCGAAAGGACCCCGCCTACTTCCCATCTGCTCATGGGAATAAGGGGACTTCGAAGTAGGTGGGGTCCTTTCGAAAAGGAGCCTCCTTGGGATGAGACGCGCGGTGGCGAGGCGCGTCAATTTCGAAGTGCTGTGGCCGCCCGCATGCTAATGAAGCGCTGAATATGTATTTCAGCGCTTCATTAGTAAACTTCGAAATGGCCATTTGCATGGCCATTTCGAAGTTTGGGGCTAGTGTAGACACAGCCATAGAAAGGAGATTGAGGGCCTGATTCTTATTTACACAAAGTTCCTCTGTAAATGAGAGGCCTGAATCTGCTGCATTCAGTTTCTGTGTGTATGGAGCCTTCCTCAGGCCTTGTGCATCCTAGACAGGGCCTTTACCGTTCCAGATTTGTTTAAGGACCATAATTTACCATCACTAGGGAAGTGCTTTGAAAAGAAAGTGAATATCTTTGCCCCAGTGCCCCAAAATACCTCACTATCATTTCTTCACAGCTTTCCATGATGACACACATTTTCTTCTCTCACTTTAATGATTTGGAGAAATTACTGCACAGCAGGTATTAATGAGAAGTGAAAAGAAACATCTTGTGTGTTGGCATTTGATACAGGCATACACTAATAATGTTAGAAATATTTGAAAGGTATTTGGTGGGAAATGGATCTCTTTCCTATAGAGCCAGCACCTGGCTGCCATATGCGAAGAGGGTTAGCAAGGAAAGAGAAGCATAGAGAAAGTATCGAAATTCACATAATACAAAAGGCTGCAGCACTCAAACATCTATGGAGGGACAAACTACTAGAGTTAGAGAGAAACGCTGCATTAATGTGGATTTCAGTTACAGCGAAGACTTTGGAAAACCATTAGATTAAGCATATGCAAAACGTATTGGGAGGAGAGGGATTTTCCTGGACAAGCCATTCCATCTGGCTGCCTATGTAGGGGAGGGCATTTCTTAAGGTTTTTAAGGAGTGATTGTGCTCTATGGGACGATTATTGTTCCTGTGTCAGGTGCAGTGCCTACAGAGCTCAAGTAAAGGGAAAACTAGGTGGCAAATCAGTGGGACTTGTTCAAAGGGCGTCACTTACGGCTGCAAGTTTGCATAATTATATTTTAAGGAAAGGATTTTTTGGGGTATGAGAAACAGATCCAGCATGGGGGAGGGGGGTTTGAGGAACATTGTTGGATACAGGAATGCTTACATACATCAGTTTAGAGCCTTTGATATGTTTGTAACCTATTTAGAACTTCACAAACTGCCTGAGTCTTTGATTTCGTTATGCACAGGTGAATCTATGGCACATTTCATAGGTCACTTAGCCTCTGATAAACAGATTAAGTGCTTCATCTTGAGTTTCAGACATCAATCTCTATGATCAGTAGAGCAGACACTGCTAAACAGAAGAGTTCTGATAGCATGAGCTGTATCACAGAAGTAAGGGAATGGAAAGTTGGCCATCCTGTACTTCTTTCCATGAATGCACAATTATTCTTTACAGCATATAATTCAGCCCCCACCCCCAGCGCCCCACCTCCCCCTGCCTCACCCAGCCCACCCTGTCCCTTAGCCCCAGGGTGATCCTACTTCTCCCTCCTGCCAGCCGCCTCCTGGCCCTGACAGGGTCCCCGCACTTGGGGCAGCAGGGGACCCTGTACCCACTGGGGGTCTCGAATCCCTCACACCCATGGGGAAGTAGGCCTGCCTGTGCCTGTGGCTCTGGACATGGGTCATGCCCCTGCATCATTGTATATAGTTCTCCCTTGTTCTCCCCCCCCATATTTAGCTGCCCCAGGAAGACCCCACACCATTTTTCCAGAGCTATTTATTTACATGTATATAGTTGGCCACCAGTTAATAAACCATTTTTTGTGCATCCCAGTGTCCCCCGTGTGTGTGTGTGGGCATGCTGCATCGTGGGTGTGAGCCAAGTGCCAGGTGGAGGTCAGCATGGCTCGCGCTTGAAGGCCTCCTGGAGGGCTTCATGGACCCTAACCCCTTCTCGATGTGCCTGGCGGCACAGGGCCATGGGCGGCTGCTCATAGCCAGGGCTGCGGTCCGCAGGCCACCCTGGCATGTAGTGCTCATGCTTGCCCTCCACTATATTGTGCAGAGCACAACAGGCTGCGACCACCCCGGAGACGTTGGGCAGGCTAATGTCCAGCCATGCATTCAGGCATCAGAAATGCCCCTGGAGGCTTCGGAAGGCCTGCTCTACAGTGTTGCGGGCGTAGTTCAGGCAGTGGTTAAAAGTGTCCTGACTGGCAGTGGTGTGGCCAGCATAGGGGTGCATCAGCCACGGCTGCAAAGTGTACGCCCCATCAGCCACTATAAGTGGTAGCATCGTTGTGTCCCCCACAGGGAGCTCCTGGCCAGGGATGTAGGTGCCCTCTTCCATGCACTGCCCCAGCCAAGAGTTGCGTAGTACCCGGGCATCATGGGCTTGCCCAGACCAGCACCCACAAATGTCACAGAACCAGCCCTGGGCATCAGCAAGCGCTTGGAGCACCACCAAGTGGTACCCGTTGCGGTTTATGTAGCATCCCGGGCTATGGTCTGGGGCGCGGATAGCCATGTGGGTGCCATCGAGCGCGCCGTAGCAGTTCGGGAAATCAAGGGCTGCGAATCCCGCCATGGTGTCATCCAAGTCACCGAGGTGGGTGGCCCTCCGCAGGATGTTGTGATTGATGGCCTAGACCACCTGTAGAAGGGGGGTACCGATGTGGGGCCTGCACATCAGGGAGCCCCCATGCCCCCTTCCCCTGCAGGCCCCCCACCCGGAGGCCCCCTGCCCCCTCCCCCTTCCCAGGGGGGGTGTGGGGCCCTTGTCTGACTTACCTCCAGGAGGATGGCTCTGATGGTGGCCTTGCCCACTCTGAATTGGTGCCCCACTGACCGGTGGCTGTCCAGGGTGATGAGCTTCCAGTGGGCAATCCTCACATGCTTCTCGACTGGGAGCACGGGCCACATGCGGGTGTCCACGTGCTGCAGGATGGGTGTGAGCCATTGACGCAGCTCCAGGAATGTCTGCTTTGTCATCCTAAAGTTCTCGAGCCACCTTTTTTTGTCCCACTGGCCCAGTACCAGCCTTTCCCACCAGTCCCCACTGCTGGGGTGGCTCCAGAGGTGCCGTGGGGGATGGGGAATGGGGAGCGGCAGTTGCCTCATTGCCAGGGCCTGCAGGACCCCAGTGGAGGTGGGAGGTGGGCCCCAGGGTATCCACCACACCCAGGATGGCTATCATCACCAGAGTGCTGGTGTGGGTTGGGTCATCAGCCTCGAGCAGCTGATATTGCTCCGTTCTCCTCCCGTTCTTGGAGCATGGTCCACACAGTGCTGTGTACTGCTCTTCAGTGCTCTGTGTGCACAGGGTGGGTGTGTTTGGCTGCTGGCTGTGGGACCCTGAAGGGCTTATTGGCCACGTGACCCCGTGTGTGGTGTTTCCTAGCTGCTTATTTCGAAAGAGCCCATGTTCCTGTGTGGACGCTCCCTTTCGAAGAATGCGGGGGGGTTCTTTTGAAATAGTGGATCGGTACAGCGATCCTTTTTGTGTGTGTAGTCGCGCTATTTCAAAATTCCTTATTTCGACTTAATTTTTTGATGTTCCCTCTTTTGAAATTTCTTTGTGGTGTAGACACAGCCTAAGAGATAAAGAGAAGACATTGCCTCCTGGTGCATGCTTGCTGTTGATTTGTTATAGGATGATTAGGGTCTGGACATTAGCCTTTTATCATGAAATTGAGAAAGCTGAGCTGAGAAAAGAAATTAATATGTCATACGTATACTGCAATCTAGAGCAGCGAACAGGTGGATATTTACAAAGATAAACTGTTGGCTCTTCTGGCTGTGCTGATTAGGTTGTATAGTTTTGCTTCAAGTTGCAGAAGTCAAGGGAGGGATGAAGAGCTTCACAAGAGCAGGGTACTGCTGCCTCTTAATGTCTATAGTACTTGGTATATGCTTGATCTGGATTTAGAAATGCTCTCTGTCTTCTTAACTCCAGTGTAACATGAGAGGCTAGGGAATACCTGGGGCTTCTCTTGAGTCTTCAGCCACTTCTGCAATCTGTAATATCTTACCAGGCCACCCTGTGCAGCCACACTATATCAATGAGTCTTGAATTTGTGGCACTTATAGCAAAGGAGAGAAAGGTCCTGTTCAATGGGTTTCAGAAAGACTCCAACAAAGACCACTGGTATAGCTCCAGAGTCTAGACCCTCACAATACTGTGCATTCTTCTTCCACTTTATTCACCAGCTTTGCATTTATTTCTTACTATTAAGCACAATTTTCTATGTATAAAATATTGGGTAAACTCGATTACTACATTTCCATGAATTAAATAAGGCCAGGTCTACACTAAACCTTAAGGTGGATTTCAGATACTCTATTCTAGCTATGAACTCCAGAAGATAAACCCTGACTGGGTCAATCTTCCCAGAAGAGTAGATGAGCCCTAAAAGGCTGTCCAGGCACTGTGTCCCAACTGAATTTCTTTTCATTGTGCTCAGTTATCGGGCTCTGGAAAATGGTGGACAGAAGCTTGAAAGCTACATTCACAGCCTCTTCCATGTGAGGGTTGGCATCTATTGTTTGCTTGGGACTGGGGAGAGAGCTGGTCATTTGCATAAATAAAATAATTGACAGATCTCAGTTCAGTTCCTGATTCTGAGTTGTCTACATGCCAACAGCATCATTACAGTTGGCCTTAATGTGTACCATACTAACTGCCTGGTATGCCTCAGAAACTCCAAATACTGAATAAGCTATAAAGACTGAATTACTCATTTTGCCTTTTGAGGTGATATCAACAAATTGAGGAACCTGCAGAAAACTGTCATTTGTGTCTATCCAGTGACTATCAGTTGGATAAACAGAGGATTTTGCTGTCTGAGGATGTTGGTCTGGCTCCTTTCATTACCAATGCATTTAATTAACAACAAATTATCATTTTGGAAAATATTTGTTCCCCTCACAATGGAGCTATTGATGTTCTATAATTTCTTGGAATTCATACTCTAGTATCTGTTTGTTTGTCCTCTGACCTCCCACCTGTGCTAATATTTTCTTTTGTTTAACTTCAAAACCAAGGCATATAATATATTGTCACTTATAGCTGTCTACCTAGAATGTAAAGCTGAATTTTTTGAAATTACCGAGAAAGGTCCGCGTACGTCCCAATTTATTTTCCTTTCAATCTTTTGGACTCACTAGTTGTGACATCATTCATTAGGCTAATCCTAATTGTGTCACTTCAATTATCATACATTTTACTTGTGAAATGAAGACCTCTGTAATCCTTTTACAATTTTCTCCAGAGGCACTCAAGGAAAAAAAATTTAAATCAGTGTTTGAAAGACAAGGTACAATGTGCTGAACAGATAGGAGTTAACTTGCAGGATGTAATATATATTTCCATGTTGTCAGAAATCCGTATGGCAATGCTGAAAAGTCCATTAGTCCTTGGAAGTGAGGAATGGCACTTGGTATAGCTCCAGGCCTCTATGCAACTGTTCTTAAGATTTGATTGAGAGCAGATGAGATCAAAAGTTAACATCTGCAGCTGTTTTCAGCTGCTAAATAAGCACAGGAGAGCTGGTGAAGCAGTATTTAAGTGAAAGAGAAACACTTCAGGGCTGGCAGGAGCAAATTTCAACACTTACAACAGCACGGCACTCTTTCCACATGAGTTTCAGGACTCTGTTTCTTTGCTGTGTTCAAGGGACATTCTGAATGTCTAGCAAGCAAATAAAACCCTGCAGAACTTTCAAAACTTCCATTAAAATATATCAAATTCTTTCTTGGACAGGGAAGTAATGTTGCCAGAAGGTGCTAATGTTTCTGCTTCAAGTCAACAAAAAAATTCCACGTTATTGCAAATGGCTTGGCTAAAATTCAAAAATAATGAAAGAAAAGGTAGTGAATACATTAGCTGTTTGCTTAACAAAATTGCCCTAGATTCTCAACAGGATAGTAAGGAAATGAGTTGAAAATATCAGCCCTGTGGAAATTATTAGGGATTTCATTAGAGGTGCATTTAAAAAAAAGGGGGGGGGGGGCAAATTACCGAACACCAGAACGAGGACAACAGAGAGAAAGATCGCATCAGAACTTGCATTGACTTCATATGGAACAGGATTTCCCCGCAGCAGACAGGCAGCGTAGTGGGGCCGACAGCCTTTGCCCCCTTGGGCAAAGTGTGAGTGGGGAGACTGCTCCGTGTTTCAGGAAGGAGCAGGGCCTTGGGTAGAGGAGGTGGAACTGGAGGCAGAGTGTGACACAGCAGCAGTGACCAGGAGCTCTGGGCCTCAGGGCAACTGCCTGTTTACCCACCTCCCTTGCTCCCTGTGGATGGGCTTGGGCATCATGCAGGGGATTAGGGAGGAAGTCTCAAGGGCAAGTGAAATATAGGTGGTGCCGAAAGGTCTGTTTATTCCTGGGGTGAATTGAGAATCCTACATTGGAAGAATCCAGAGAAGAAGGTGATAGAGCTCAACATAGTGCAAGTAGAAAGCTGTTTTCAGATGACTGGTGACTTTTGTTACCAATAATCTCAGAGGCGATGTGAGCTGGGTGACTAAAACCTAGGTAGCTCATTGTACGCTTATAGCTGGGAAGAGCTTTCTTCAAGTAAGAAAGAGCCATCATAAACCTGTGCTTCTGGGGAGGGCTAGTGTAAGGGGACTGTTGATGTCTTACCAATAATCATTGAGGGGGTTGGGTGGTTAGCTCCTCCTGTCAAAAGGAAGCAGAACGGTCTTCAAGAAATTGGGACGCTGAGAATGACAGCCTTCAGGAACAATGGGAAGAGGTCATCCTTCCAGGTCAGCCTGACTGCCAGAACCAGCAGACCAATGAGGTACTGAGGAGTCTAGGGAGAGTCTGCTCCCTGACATCAGCTAAGATCCCAGGTTTAGGCTGAGAGGGCCTGAGCTGAACTGGGAGGAGAGCCATGCCGGCCAGAGAGAGCCAGAGGCATGGACCAGCAGCAGAGGCCTGCCTGGAGGAAAGCTGATGCCAGAGATCCTGAGACACAGCCCAGCAGCAGAGCCTTAGACATAGTGCAGAGGGCAGATCCATGCTGGGAGCAGGGCTGAACCCATAGAGCCAGAAGGGTCAGAGAAGCAGCCTGGGAGCTAGAGGCAGTATGGAGGAGAGTGAATCTGGGTTTGGAGGCTGCTGGACCTGGGTGTGGTGAGCAGCTGGGCAGAGCAGGAGGGACCCTGGTAAAGGCTGAGTGCAGGGGGACTTCTCCCACCAAGAGGCCTTGCAGGCCAGACGGGGGAAGGACTGATGCTGGGGACAAAGGTCCTGACACCCAGAGCAAGTATGTGACCTGCAGCATCCCTCCCTCCAGAGGCCTGGGACCTATGAGAAACAGACTCTGACCTGCTGGGACTTTACAGAGACACTGTGAGATCTTGGTGCTGTACAGTGGAGTGACGTGTTTTCCATTAACTTTTTCCACTTTTCCTTATTGTATTTTTGTTACAATTGATTGTTGGTTAATAAACTATATTTGCTTTGAACTGTATGTAATGATCAGTGGGTCAGGGAAGCGTTCAATATAAAGAGAGGATGCTGTAAGAATACCGAAGGGGTGAAAAGGAGAACACCACATAAATAAATTAATACAGTAGACGAAAAGGAGCAGAAAGCCATCCTCTGTGGAGCTATAGAACTGACAAATTTGATGAAAGGTAATGCACATAACCTATTGTTTTGTCAAACCTTAATTGCGTTATACTTTTCTGCACTATTGACCACATCTTAAAGAATAACTCTGTCTGGCTGGACTACAGGGATCACCCCACAGAGGTGCCAGTAGTTACATCCTCTGTGTCTGAGATCCTGTGTTATCTCCTTTGTGCATTGCTTAATCAGTTTGACAAGGGCAGGTTAGACTACTCAATCTCAGTCCAGCAATTTCATCTGCAATAGTATTTCCATGGTTTTTAGTCAGCTGTCCTCTCCAGGGGTGGATTAAATTCCCCAAACTTTATTTTTTAAAACAAAACTACTGTATTGTAAATAGTGAGACAATTCTAACTACAGCTGAGGTTTTCTTTTGAAGAACATGAATTGTGACGTTTTGGTGGTCTGTTGAGTTGGTCAACCATTAAATCTTAAGGACCCAATTCATCAAAAGGTATGCACAAGTGTTTGTCCAATAATTAGTAGTAAGGATTACCATTGGTTTGTAAGGTTGAAAACCTCTGTTTTCACAATCTGTACTTTTGTATGCAGTATGATTGTCCATTATGATTTGAGCTGATTGAGGATGTTCCAGTGAAACATTTTTTGGGTTGAACAAGACTGGTTCATCTAAACTACAGTTGTGCATGGGATCTGGCCAAGTTTTGACAAATCTCCCAATTTAAGAAATGGAAAGGAAAAAATGTTGAAACATCTATTTTGAAAATAAGTTTTGGTTGGCACCAACATTTCATTTTGACATTTTAAGCTAAAAAGGTTAAAAAAATTAGAAGTAAATAAAACAAAATATTTCAAAGTGATCAGAATGGAACATTTCCCTGGATGTGATCAATAATATTTTTGGATTGGTAATCTGTGATGGTTTTGTCCCAATTCAGGATGAAGAAATGTTTTAAAATCTCAAATTCTTCCGAGACATGAAAACATTTTCCAGCTAGCTCCAGTAGTGAGAGAGATCACTCATCTTTACTGTTTCCATGAGCAGAAATATGTTTCTCTTCCCTTTCCTGTCATTACCTTTGGATGTGATGTTGCAAATGGTATAATATGTTCAAATTGGTGCAACTGAGTGCAGATCTCTTGGCTGAGCAGTGATGTTAGCTACAAGAAAGAAGAAAAAGAAAGAGAATTCAGTTAGAAAGGCTGGCAAAACTTGAAAAGGGTTGCAAAACCAGGTAAGCATGGAAGAGGAGAAACAATTTTGGAGAGAGGTTATATTAGCAATTTGGGTTTGGAACATTTCTGGATGCCAGTTACTAAGAATAGTTAATCAGACGTGTGTGTGTCTGTGGCTCAAAACTCTGCTTTGAGTAATATTTGAGGGAAGAGGAACTTTGGTTGGTGTTTAGGTCTAGAAGTGGGGTGTCAGTTTTATGAGTGTGCTCCCTGGAGTGGAAAATCCTTTCATCCTTGTTCAGTAATGGGAGTATTAGAATATTAAAAAGGCTGGAATACTATTTGCTTTTTCCTCAAGTAGCCACTCTTAAATATCAACAGCTTTTGTGAATCTAAGCAATGCAGATTTTTGTAAGTATGTCTCAAATTAAATGCAGGTGACATGGTTCAGCACAGTACATGCATAGCTTTGAGCTCGTGGGTAATCCCACTGCAGTCATGGGCTTGAGTACTTAGCTCAGTTGGTACTAAATGGTGCTCGTTTCCACTTCTGGAGGGTGATGGGACTTTCCGCTCTAAGCCCCAAGCCATGTTCACTGCCAGTTTGAGGTCACACATATTTGTAGTTGAGAAATAGTAGAGGAAAAAAATGTAGTAATAATCTCACAAGAGTTTCTGGTCAATTTTATGTTTTGTGTCTCGGATTCCCTGATATTCTGTGGTATATATGGGATTTATGAAAAATTAAAAATTAAATTGAGTGCCTGTTGGTGAAGATGTCATGCAGGAAATGTCTTGGACAAGCAAATAACAATGCCAACAATAATAAACTCTTTGCTAAGGATGGGCTTAGTGATGATATTTAAAAAAACAATATCTTAAAAATTATCTTATCACATCTGTTCTTTCGGTGACAAACCTGTACTGCATTAGTGTGAATTTATTTTTGCTTCCTCAGAGAGAGAAACCAAGAGAGCACTGTGGAAAAGTCTGGTCTCAAAATTGCTGATTACACTTTCTTTTCCTGACAAAACTCTCCCTTCTCCAATGGTCTAGCTGAACCAGGGAAAATTTTGGAAGGCCCATTGATTTTGGGGAGTACTGGAAATCCAGTCAATAAACCTCATAAGAGATGGGATCATGAGGCTGAGCTCATGGCTGAATAAGGCTGGATCAGATTTAAATTTGACAATACGGTAATTCGTCTATTTGTTTGTACGAAATTTTGTCTTTGGCGGGTCTAGACTGCAGAGAACCGTCGGCAAAAGATATACAAACTGCGCACCACAGTTTGCGTATCTTTTGCCGACATCTATGTTGGAGAGGCTTTCCCAATATTTGGCCCAATGTTGGGAGAAGCTGCTTGCAGGGATATCTCTTTTGCCTCATTGCACAAGGTGTACAGGGATGTCGGCAGGATATGTCCGTTTTTCTGACGGGCCTTCAAAAAACAGCCACATTTTTTGGAAGCAGTAAGTCTGCAGTCTAGAAGTAGCCTTAGTGTTTGGCCCCAAATGGAGTTACAGAGGAAATATTTATTGTGAATAATACAGCAGGTTGAGTAAAAATATTTGATTTTATTTTAAATTTAAATTTGTTTTTGTTTGATATTTTTTTAGACTCATCAACAAAATACGAAATTTCTCATTTAAAAACAATTACAATTACATCTCATTACATATATGTCTTACATAAACTTAAAATCACATAAAAATTAATGGCTCCAGTCTGTCCAGCCTAACTACTAGCTCTTGCATCTTGAAAGTTCTGGGCTTTCAATTTCTGTTTCTTAGCAGACTGAAAAGTAACATGTTCGAAAGAGGACACAAGCTGGACAGCATTGTTTTTGTTTTTTTCTTATGCGGTGGTAGACCTTCGCCAAGCATGGCAGAAGAGTTAGTTAAGGCAGTGTCTTAAAGACAGAGAGGTAATATACAGGAAAGGACGGGGGCAGCATAGAAAGGACTGGAAAGAAAAAGGGAAAATACTATTTAACGCACGCACGGCTTTGTGTATTCCTCCACACTTTTTTGCCATATAGTGGTTTCTTGGGCATAAGAGAGACCCTAACTGGGAATATTCTGAAGAAATTTATTCCCTGGGTGAAAAAGGAAAACATGTCATATGTAGGTAGTTCAAGAAGGTGATAGAGGGCTTAACTTCAAGGATAAAACACCATGAGGAAAACTTGTTATTGTGAGAAAGTTATGAGGATGAAGATGTGGATATGGCTGAGTGGATCATCTGGTGCCTAACCTCAGTTCACTTTGCAATGCATCATTCTTCAAGACTCACCGTATGCCTTTTGGTGTAAGTGTGATTTGACAGATAAATTCTGAAGCTGTTTGCCATGTTGGATGTTCCTTATGGCTTGTTTAATCAGTTAATTCTTAGTATTTAGTAAACATCAGCTAGTGATTTCATGAAAGACTATCTTTTGAGATTTTGCTAAACATGTTCTTAGGAAAACGAATTTCTTTTCTATATCACAAATATGCATAAAAGAAAACACATATATTAACATATCTTAATAAAAGATGCATTCCATTTGAAAACAAACGTCATCTGTATTGAATAGGAAGAGGATCTAAGCTTACATTTCAAGGCACCCATAAGCATTGACAATTTATTTGTCCTGTAGTTCCCCAGTAAAATATGCAGTGCAAAAATGGTACATGAAGTAAAATCATGATGATGTATTGAATGGCATACTTTGGGCATATGGTTACCCTGTCTTTTTTGTTAATATTTCATGTCCATGAGTGTAAAACCAGTTATAAACATAGGCATGGTCATGTAAATGTTGTTATAGCTGACACTGTGTAATGAAATGTTTTGTAACTACAGTAACATTCTCTAAATATACAGAGTTACTTAAAATATAGCGATAATTATATGGTAATGGGTCCCTCCTTATACTTCCAGCTTTTCCTGTTTAATTTTGAATGAACAGTTCTGCTTTCTGGCTTGGCCTGATCACTTACAGAGGAACTTGATGAAGGCTTGTGGAGAGTGTTTATGTAAGCTCAGAGGGAGACCAAAGCTGTTCTTGAGCAATTAATGTTCCACAAAAGGCTTTAAATGAATTTCCTGAAATCATCTAGAGCAGCGTTTCTTAAAGTATGTTCCACCGAACACTGGTGTTCCTTGAACAACTCAGGTGTGCCATGAGTGTTTAAAAAAATACACTGATGTATTTTGTCATTAAAACCAGTCACAATGTTCCTTCTTCATTGCTGTGATAGCTGATTACGTTATGTAATTTTGTTTCTGCTGCAGGTGTTGCTGTTTGAGTTGTTTTTGGTTTTTTTGGCTGGACAACAATTTTTTGAAGAAAATTTTTGTAGATGTTCCACATTAAAAATATTATTATTTGGTGTTAAGTGGTCTCAAAAAGTTTAAGAAACACCAATGTATAGACTACCAAGTCTAGGGCTTGGGCAGCAAGCAGACTCGAAATAAGTAGAAAGACCATATTCCCCTTGGCTAAATATGGGACACCCTGGGCAGGAGAGGGGATGATGCCTTCCTGGCTCCTGAAATACAGAACTGTCCCAGCCAAAACGGGATGAGTGGTCCCCCTACAAATAAGCTACATGTTGAACCTTTCTGAACAGGAACTCTCTCGTCTGGGAACATCTATCATCTGGCATAGCCAGATGACCACTTATCATGGGTGTGGCCAAGTTTCCCATGGTCCCGTAAAGTCTGTTTACAGCTACCAGTCCTGGCGCTCAGTGTTCTGTGCTGTTATTTAGCCATAATTTACCACTAAATGTCTTCCAAGAGCCCAGTAAGCAGCAGAAGTGTTGGTAATGTGCTAGACAATATTGACCTCCTGCAGTCCAGCAGGTTCTCTCATTTGGCACGGATGAGGTCCCAAGGATGCCAGATGAGAGAAATTCATCCAGTAGAGGGTGTGCTGTTGACTCACCAAGTTGTCAGATTTGCTAACATGAAGTGGCAGTAAATTCAAAATCTTTACTGGAAGCTATCGGTGAAGTGTAAATGGGTGACTGAATTTGAATTTCTCATTATAACGGTTTGTTTTGGTGCACAGAAAGAAATGGGTCTTGTTAAAATTAAGATGATCTTAATTTAAAAACACAATCATTCCATAAATGAGCAACAATTTTTCATGGTTTAAAAAAACCCTACCAAACACATCAGAATTGCATCTCTTTCTTGAAAATGGAATATTTTCTTGGATTTTTTTTTTCAGGATACATGTGCTTCCGCTGCCTTGCATGTAGAAGTAATACCAAATCTATTCAGGAAAGCCCTACTGTCCCATTCACCCTTTTCCATCTTGGTTGTTCCTGTACATCGTTGGCGTGATTCTGCCTGCCTGTTAAACCCAAGAATAACATCTTAGTTTTCATGGCATCTTATAACTAGGAGATGTACTCTAATAAGTTACCAAAACCAAATGTACCAAGTGTGGAATGCATCGACACATAATGGTTCACTGTGAGAGAAGGGTGGAATCCTGTTAGGAAGAATAAGAACTTCTGATCTATGAGACTTTGCCCAAAAGTCAAACAAAACTAAATTACATTTTTGAAGGTCAAGAAAGTATAGTTAACTTTTCTCATTCATTTCAATTTTTGCTCTTCTGCATTCCAGCAAGAAACAGCAGTATGAAAATCCCTTTAAAATGGGTTCAGTGGCTCTTCTGACCTTTCCAGAACCAGGAAATATAGAGAACACTGCCCAAGTTAGATTTCTATTAACAGTCTTCAGGCCCAAGGAACGTGGCTAAGATTCTAAGGAAGTGTTGCTGTTCTCACCCTGGGTTCAGATCCCAGATGAGTGCTCAACTTTTACTCACACTGACTTCTTCTCACAAAATTCTACTCCCTCCTCTCTAGCTGTACAGGCCCACGTGCAGTGGAGGCATTGGCGTTTCTCTATGCAGGGGATGGATGGTGGGAGCTGTTCAAGGTGTACACACCCCTGGGCTTACACAAGGCCATTGCACATTGGTGCACAGCAGGCAGAAGATCAGTTGTTATGAAGGCTTCCCTGTGTGACAAAGAAAGCTTGTAACTGCCCCTTGCAGGCTATTTCAATTATTAGGCGGAAGAAGCCTCCACAAAATGGCTCTGCTGCTGATCTGGAGCTTGGCAGATAGGTGTCTTTTTCCACTTACCTGCCATGCATCTACCTAGGCTGGCTTTTGGGTATGAATGGTGGGTATAATAGGCTGGGGAGGCCCCTCCCTCTTCTCCTCTCTCCCCTCCCATCTCAGTCCCTGCCTGTCACCACTGCTCATCCCAAGTGTCCCTCTTCTTTTTTCTTTCCATGCCCACCTGCTCTGCCCCTTACCACCTGTCCCACAGCCCTTTGGAGTGTTCCCAGGTAAGCAGCAGGGCTGTGGCAACTAAGAATGCATTGGGGCAGCAAATGCTCCCCCATGTCTTGTTCCACAATATGTGGGGGAGAACTTCAGTGGTGGGTGGGTGGAGGAGAGAAGGAACATGGGGCCAAGGACCTAAGAATAGGAGGTGAGTGACAAGGGTGAGGGGTGGGGGGGCAGGGTCTGGAGGAGGTTGTATGAGCAGGGCTGCGGGCAGAAGAGGCAGGAAGGGGAGCTAGTAGAAGTTTCACCTTGTGCCCATGGTATTGAGGTCTGGATTTCAGCCACAACGCAGGCTGGAGATAGCAGCAGAGTAATTTTCAAACAAAACTAGTCCAGTTTCATTCAGAAGAAAAGTATTGCTTGATGTTCTCTTGCTGCTTTTCTTATTTGGCGCAGAAAGGAAATCTTTATCTGACCAGGGGACATGCCTGGATATGGAGTCCTTCTGCATCTCCCATAATTGTTTGGTAGCTTCACCCGACCTTACACTTAAAGACAAAAACAAGACCCTGGGGGAGTGAGCGTGAGTGATTAATTGTTGTACAAGCTTTAGTGAATTTCTGTAGTTTAATCTGAATGGATAGGTTATTTCTGCAGATTCTCCAGCATTGAAGAGTATCAAAGAGGTAGCTGAGTTAGTCTGTGTCTTCAAAAACAACAAGAGGGCCCTGTGGCATCTTATAGACTAACGGATATTTTGGTGCATAAGCTTTTATGGGCAAAGACCCACTTTGTCAGATGCAACTAACAAAGCGGATCTTTGCCCAAGAAAGCTTGTGCTCCAAAATATCTGTTAGTCTATAAGGTGCCACAGGACTTCTTATTGTTTTTCCAGCATTGAAATTGCCTGAAAAATGCAGTGAGGAAAAGCTGGCTCCTATGGGATAGCAGCCAGTGCGCTATGTTTCCCCAAAATAGCCCCACTTTTAGGAAGTGGATGATCTATGGCAGGGGTCAGCAACCTTTCTGAGGCAGAGTGCAAAAATTTGACCTTTTGATCTCTATGTATGGTCCAAGTGCTGGTCATACTTTGTAAAGTCACTAACAGTCCTACTTACAATAGCTTCAATTAATTAAGTTGCTGAGCTTTACTGGTTTGGTCTTTGTCTCTCTCCGTCTGGGTTTTGAAATAACTAAAAGTGTCCAGGATTTTAATACAGGCTGAATGTCTCTTATCCTGGATTTTATGGTCCAACAACATCTGTAGTCTCAGGTGGTCAGGCAGGCAGTCCCACAGGCTGGGAGTGGAGCTGGCGGTGGCTCCAGGTGGGGACCCTCAGGGACACAGAGGTCTGGGGTCTGTGGGCCACGGGCATGGAGCCCCAGTGGCCAGGAGCGTAGAGCTGCTGCCGACCCTGGGCAGGGACCATTGCTGGCTGGGGGAAGGGGCAGTGGAAATGTTGGAGGGAGATAGGTGCCCCCCCCTTCACCCATTCTGATCCTGCCCCTCCTCCTACCCAGACTATCGCACCCTTCATCCCACTCCTGAACCCCCCACCCAGTGCTGCCCCTTACCTCCTACCCAGCTCCCCAAACCCCAGTCCTATACAGCATCCTCTCTCCTACCCACACTGCCCACAGTTAGTCTGTTACTGCACCCTCCCTAACACCCATCCCCAGTTTGCTCCTGCACCCTCCCTCCTGGCCAGAACCACAGCCCCACCCAAGCCCACGGGGGAAGGGAATAAAAAACAACGTGACATGTTCTGCAGGGCTCTGCTGTGGGGGCTCCAGCCCTAGCCCTGCAGTGGGGGATTGGAGGGGGCCTCCAACCCCAGGCCTGCGCCTCCCAGGGCTCTGGCCCCAGTCCCATGTGGGGGTCTTTGTGGCTCCTGCACCAGCCCCGCACTGATGCAGAGGCTTTGGCAGCAACGGCTCCAGCTCCAGCCCCAGCCCCGTCCTCCAGCCCCTCTTTTGCTGCATGAGGTGAGGAGGGGCAGGGCCAAGCTCCCACAGCCTGCCATCTCAAATCCTCTTGCATGCCATCAGTGGCACATATGCTGGGGGCTACCGACTCCTGATCTGTGGTATTCTGTACTATTACTGCAGTCTCTCTGCTTTCTGCAGATGGTGACCCAAGTCATCTGATTGGAGATGAAAAGAACATTTTGAGTTTCCACAGCAACAGAATTGAAATTTTTCCTCATAATGAAAAAATTTCATTTTTGTTGCTGCAGCACAACTGAGGTCCGCACACGAGTTACTTTACTTCTCTGTGTCTTTCCCTGTTTATTAAATTGGATAAGGCTATTTCCTTTCCGTTGTAAAATGCTTTAAAATCTAGGGATGAAAAGTCATCCATGGGAGCTGATTACGAATCACCTTGTTCAAAATCACTGTTTCCCCTTCTGAGTAAAACATTCTTTTCTTTCCTATAATAGTAGGAAATGCTCTCCTATGTTTCAAACATGGGTGGTGTATACCTGAGGCAAAGTGGGGGATGACGCAAGCCAAAGAGCAGCATCGAAGTGTCCACAAATGGTCTTAAAAATTTCTGGTGTCACTAATCCCTTATTAGGTATAATGAGGCCCCACTTTGTTTTCAAGCTGCCCTCATTAGCCTGGATTGCCTCTAAGTTGGAGAGGCAGATGTTAAATGTTTTTGTTAACATAGCAGGAAAGGTTGTTAAAGGTTAATCCCAGCAGCATGGCATTTTTTATGTAGCTGTAAATTTATTTGTGTATGTTAAAAATACAAACGGTTTAAAGTTCAGCACTTGTAGTCTGGAGCTAATCTCAGTGCTCAGTCGTGGCAGATTTCCAGGCAGTGATTGTGCCAGGCTTCAGGTCTGGTTTCCTTGTCACAGAGGAGCTGAACCTATCCACTCCCCATACCTCGAGATGGATTACTACTGAGTTGGTAGCAGTTCTAGCCACGTACCCATTGCAAAAAAATGCCCAGCTGCTTCCAACTTTGTCCTTCAGGGATGGGAACGGAAGTGGTGACAACATTAGAATCATAGAACACTAAAACTAGCTGGAATCTCAAATGTCATTGAGTCCAGTCCTGTGCCCTCATGGAAGGACCAAGCACCTTCGCGACTATCCCTGATACAGAATCATAAAAGTTACGTAATACTAAGAGAGAAACTGTTCTGCTGCTCTCAGACATGTGGAAAGATATGTGATGAAATACATGGAGAAGCACAACTGAGATATTGCTGTGGAACAATCCAGGAAGAGGAAAAGGAAGAGTTACTTTTAAACACAACTTTTTGCTGTGACCGTTTAAACACAAAATCTTAGTGAGATGAAAAAATATGGTGAACTCTCACAAGGCACTTGCTTTGCCTTCTGCTTGCTCTCTTTCACCACAATCCAGCCATGTGTAAAAAATAAGAGTAAAACCACTTTCTTATCTGAATTACTTGCACCTGTCTCTTGACCAGCTGCATCTGAGAAGTCTAAATTCTAGAGGCCCTCCAAGATCGAACATTTCTAGGTAATGTGTTTTGCAATACCACCCGAATTTGTTATAGTTTGAATGGGATTTCGTTTTCTTTTTCCCAGCCATACAGTTGAAAATGGTTATGTGGCAGAGAAGACTGTGAGATTTATATACAGGAGAGCAAACACAGAGCTTTTTCTTGATGGATGCATGGATCTGACCGGTGCTCACAACCTTTCTTTGCATGTTTTCAAATGCATCTGGGGAAAGAATCACTCCTGTTTCCCTGATTCAGGATATCGTGTTGGGAGCTCTTCACTTTTGCAGGAGAGTAGCTGGAGCTTACTGAGGACCATGAGAGTTTAAAGCTGATGGGATGGCAGGGAGGGGAGAGAGAGCAGCTCAGTCTACCACATAAGAGGGAGGGTAAGCCCTAATACCCCATATCTTCTGATATATAATTGGGGTTGAAATGCAGGAGGTATCATCCTGAAGAGTCCAGATCACCTTGTTGTAAGGAGAGTCATCTGACATGCCAGGCTCCTTGCCAAGTGGCTCAATTAGCCAAATAGTAATGGGAAAGAGGGTAGGGCCAAGGATCCTTTCCTTTTTGGGTTGGAGTGTGCGGTGAAAGGGTGACTGGAAGAATTACTCTTCAGCGAGGACTTTACAGCTTGTTGAATCCCATGTACTAAAGAGAAATTACTTATTCTTGCGGAGGTGTTGAAGGGACTCCAGTGTGCTGCTTTGACTCTGGCCTTTTTCTTGGCAGTGTGATGATCTGCAGGCAGAAATGGTTGTGGCAAAGCTCCCATTCAGTGCTTCCTGAGATAAATTCCTCACAGATGGAGCAATCGTTTGTCATTAGCTTGCTCTGATTGGCCTGTTCCTACAAAATGGAAGGAGGAAACAAAATTAGCCGGTAACTGGTCTCCTTCCCAGTATGGAACCCCAGAAAATGTTTGCTTCCTGAGGAAGAATGAAGGAATAGGAGATTTTGGTTTTGGGTCCAAAATTCAGCTAGGAAGTGACTGAGAAAGGAGGAGGTGCTGAATTGCTGCTCTCTTTTTGCCCCCCAGAAGCAGAGGGTTTGGTTCAAGGGCAGAGGGGGCTTGGGTAAGTCTCAGAGCCCCCTGATAAGCCTGAGCTGAACTCTAATGTTTACTAGACGAGGTGCAGTCCAAGTGTCTGAGCTTGGAGAGAGAGCTCAGGCTCCAGAGAGAAACTGAGAAGGGTTCTGAGGTTAACCCTACTGGAGGAAGAGGCAAAGAGAAAGGCAAGGCAAAGAAAAATAAACATCTGTAAAAAGAGGGTATTCAGAGAACATGGGCTGGCGTCCAGAAACAGAGGAGCTTAAGCATGGTGTTGCAGAAGGGAAGGTGAGCTATATCCATAGGAACAGCAGGTGTGTGAGAAATAGAGAGGGAGCACTAATCCACTTTTAAGGCACAGAAACAGGCTCGGTTGTTGTTCCAGGACGAACAGAATACTCTACCTATTAGTTATCCCAGCAGGTGGCCTTCAGAGGAATACGTCTCAGAATCATCCCATTCCAGACATACCATCAGGTAGGTCTCTACAGCTCTCTGGTGGGGCAATGAATTAGTAGGGAGGATATTTGTGTTGTGTATTAGAAGGTGCCTCAGAGAGCAGGCTAAATATGGAGCAGAGTCCTCTCAGCAGCCTGGTTGAGCTAAGTAGTCACTGCCTTCCGGCTGAAATGTGTTATTAGGTCTCCTGGGTGTTTTAATACTCGTGAACTGAAGGAGGATGTTGTGGTGGATGGCACTGCAAGTACTCAGAAATAGGGCTGAACTGCTTGGTCACTAAAAAGGTTCTGTCCTCTGCTGCAACCGTACATGCCGTTTTGTGTTCTCTGCTCTTTCCAGCACCACATAAATGGCCAGCTGTGTGCCACTCCAGTACTGGGTGCAAATAATGTCATTTGTACTGGCTGGGAATATGTGCTGTAGGCATGCAACAATGAATCTTGGTCATGTTATCCTCGGTTTCTGCAGCATGTATGTATACCCTGAGCCAAAGCCTATAGTCCTTCCCCAGGCAAACCTCCGATTGACTTCAGTGGGAGTTGTGCCTAAATAAAGACTGAAGGATTTGGATCACCAAACTTAGAACACAGAGTTTTCTATAACCCTGGACCAGATTGCACCAAAGACTGGGTGTTGGAAACAAAAAGGAAATACACTTTTCTTTACAATAATTTCAGCTTTGTTACTACTGAAGTTAAAAGCATTCCTTCTGAGAAAACCCTGGCTTCTGAACTGTGCCAGCATCTGGGAGAGGGGATGTTGAGAATTACATTTAGAATTCTTTCTACTTTACTGCCAAGTACAAGGAGATACTCTTTAATGAATTATAATAAGTATTAGCTTGGTCAGTGTTTTGTCATGTGGTTACAGAATAGATGTTCTGTGAAAAATAACAGGGTATTTTCCAAGAGCTTGTTTTTTCTTGTTTTAAGTTTAAAACAGAGAGTTGTTTGTGCGAATAGCCCTCATACGCAAAAACCTGGAACAGGGTCCAGGAAATCACTGTTTATTTACCCAACATAATAAATATACCAAAGATCCATCTTATAACCATTTGCTGCTTACTGCTTGTTTAAGGCTTGCCCACTCATCTAGAATATGCACTGAGGGACCAGTTCTTCTTGACCTTTTATTGTCCCTAGGTACTTGGGTGTTTATACACTGATGTAAAATGCTACAGGGCCAGAAAGTTTGCGTTTTGCACCCACTTGTGTATATAAATATAAAATCTGCAAGTAATGAAGAATTAAGCTCCTCGAATACGTGTACAAGGTTTACAGTTACACTACAGCGATCTATTGACAGAAGTCACTTTCAGAAGAGATTTCTCAACAAAATTTCTGTTGACCGAGTGTGGCCACACACAAAAGCAAATCAGAAGAGCACTCCACTCTGTCGACGGAGCAGCCAGACTGCCTGGCTGCTTTCTCAACAAAAGAGGTGCCCGGAAGCACAGCAGACAGGGCTACCCCTTGTTGTGGATGCCCTGTCTGGTAAGAGACGGTTCCCCCCAGAGTTTCCACACGCTTCTTTGTAAACAGAACCTATTGACAAAAGATGCTCTTTCTCATCTGGGAGAGGCAGAAGGTTGTCAGTGGAAGTGCTGACTTTTTCTGGTATAGTGTTGACAAAGCACATTTTGTGTATGGATGTTCCACCAGTTTTGTGGACAAAACCAGGGTTTTGCTGGCAAAACTCACTAGTGTAACTGTAGCCCAAAAGCATAGGTATGGTAACTTTCTAAGCACCCAAAGAAATATTGGGGGGAAATAGTCCAAAGATGGACTGTAAGTAGTACGCAGATTTTGTCATGCAATATCAGTTCCTCTTCCTGGAGATTGGTGGAAGCTGGGTGTCATAAATGTGTTTTGCTGAAATGTTGGAGTAGGTCGAGCCAGTGGCTGGTAGGAATTGTGGATAAGTGTTTATTTTACTTTAGTGAGAACAGTTTATCTGCATTTTTATTAGGTGGTTAGATTAGGTACCACAAATAGTGTAGACTATGGGATTCTGCATAGTTTTGAGAGCACAAGAGAATGTAGGAATGGAATTGGGAAAAAGTGACAGGACCTGAGGCTGAACCTGACATCCTGAATCACTGCCTCAGGATAGAAAGCCAGTAGTGTATCCTGAGACCAAAGGTAGGGTAAGAGAAATCTGCTAGGGAGGTCTGAAACCAACCATAACTTTGCGGAGGGAGTGAAGAGCTGGATCTCAACCAGAATATTTTATTCAGGGCTGCAAATTTCTCATCCTTTTTTAATTGTGTAGCTCAGCCCAAACATTTTGTTAGAAACCGACTTTGAAGATTTTGTGTCAGAACTTCAAAGTGTGCTAATTTTGCTATAGGGAAGAAAATGGAATATTTAGATTCTTTCTTAATTCTAGCATCAGGTTTCTGAGATTCTCTCAGTAGGCCTGCCATAATGTGACATTTTTTGTTTAGCCTAAGTATGCTTTGTGTGCAGAATAATGCAAACTAGCCTATTGGATGCAGTGGTGTTTAATTCTTAGTAATTTGCTAATGACCTGGTTTACTTGAATTGTATCTTTTGCACAGTGATGTGGAACAGACTGAAGTGTGGGGAAATTGTGAAAAAACAGTTATTTAACATGTATAATTGTCACAGGTCAAATTCTGCAATCTTTAATCAGAGTTTTTTGATCTCATGGACAAGAAAATTTTGCTAAACTCAGGGAATATCTTGGGTTTCCAACTTATCTCTATCCAGTGAAGTGAAGGAGAAGGCATTCCCCTTTACTGCCGAGTAGATTGTGTATGTGACCTGCAAGACCATCACAGGTACAGCAGGAGTATGGGGTGAGGAAAACCCATGTCTCATCTGGCCTCCAGTATAGCATGGCTCTCCCAGCAGAGGTGGCTTGCAAGTCCTCCATGCACTTACTCAGCAACTGTCTTCAGTGTTGGTCTGAGAGCATGTGTTCCTTGTGGCACAATCCTAGCACAGCACAGCATAGCTGCTGACTTTGTGGGTGTCCCAGGGCTAGAGCACTTGTGGGGAAGAAGCAGTGGCTGCTGAGCTCTCTCCTGGCAGCCAAGCTCCTTCCCTCTGCCTCTGTTCCCCCTGTGCCTCTTGCCCACTGGTGGTCTCGCTGACCAACTCCTCTCCTGCCCTCACAGAACTTCTGGAGCACCACAAATAGCTGATTTGCGACATTCCAGAAGCTCCTGGAGAGAGGCGGAGCGGCGAGGATGGGCACATGCTGGGGAGGTGGTGGTGAAGGGTAGGGCAAGGGCTGAAGAGAATGTTGGAATGAGCACTGGGGGTGTAGAACAGGGATGGAGGGAAGGGATGGAGTGAGGGTGAGGAATGGGGTGGTGGGGCAGTGAGTATCCCCTGGCTGGAGGGGAAGTCGGTGTCTGTGCAGCATAAGATGCTATGCCTGTATCATGCCCATTTCCACCATAGTCCACCAACACAAGGGGACCATAGCAGGAATCTCACATAGCTCTCTGGTCCCTTCTCTAACACTGCCAGAGAGATTTTTTTCCCATGAGGTGGAGGGGATGATTGTAACTGTCATTACAGCTCAAAGAAAAACCACTAATGAAAGGACATGGAGAGATTTTTGGTTTTGAATGGAGAGTTCTTCAAGCAGTTGCTCTTACCTACTTGAGATAGGTATGCGCGCATGTATGTGCATGGCTTTCAGAAAGCTTTCCCTAGCAACAAGCTGGCCAAGTTGGCTGGGGAGCCCCCTGGAGTGGTGTCTATGCGAAGCCTATTTACGATGAAGCTGACCTGGTACCCCTCATTTCTCTTCTTACTGCCCATGGTGGCTGTTTGATTGTTCTGGTTAAGTCCCTGTGGCTATGCCACAGCTCTCTATCCTCTTCTGTGCACAAGGTGCTCCTCAAGGTTCACAGAGAGAAGGCAGATATAATCCTCATAGCCCCAGCCTGGGCTCGCCAGCTTTGGTACCCCACGCTGACTGCACTCTCCGTGTTTCCACCCATTCGACTTCTGCTGGTTCCAGACCTTATCACACGGAACCATGGTCGCTTTTGCCACCCAGACCTCTGGTCTCTTCACCTGATTGCATGGCAGCTTCGTGGCTGACACCTGCTGAGCAGGCTTACTCAGCGTCAGTACAATGTGTTGTCCTCCATGGCCACAACCTTTTTTGTGACAGTTCTACATGTTGGAATGATGGATGCGTGTCTCCTGTTGGTGCACTCAGCACAATCTCATGTCTTGGTCTACCTCCATCCCACAGGTGTTCCGCAACCTTGTGTCCCTGAAGCATCAAGGCCTTGCTTCTTCATCTGTCAAGGTACACCTGGCAGCCATATCAGCCACCCACCCTGGGGAAGGCTGGTATGCTGTGTTTTCACACTCCACAGTGTGCTGCTTCCTCAGGGCATGGACTGACTTCACTTGACAGTTTGGTGGCCATTGCTGGCTTGGGTCCTTAACCTAGTCCTCTGGGTACTCATGGGCCCTCCCTTCGAACCACTGGCCACTTGCTCTCTCTTTTACCTCTCCTGGAAAGTGGCCTTCCTGGTGGCTATCACCTCCTGCCAGAAGCACATCTAAGCTCCATGACCTCATGTCTGAGCCCCCATCCACAGTGTTCTGTAAGAACAAGGTCCAACTTTACCCTCTCCTGGTGTTCCTGCCTCAAGTGGCCTCTGGGTTCCATGTTAGGTCATTTTCCTGATTGTGTTTTATCTTAAACCTCATAGCTCCCAGCAGGAGCAGCAGCTGCACTCCCTTAATGTGAGACGAGCACTTGCCTTCTATATTGACCAGACTAAGCTCTCCTTAATACCATGCAGCTCTTTGTGACCGTTGCTGAATGCACAAACGGACTCCTGGTATTGTCGCAGTGCATCTTCTCCTGTATATCGTCACGTTATGCCTTCACAAAAGTCTCCCCGCTGCTGGTAACGGCACACGCTACACTAGTGCAGCCATCCTCATCCACCCTCTTGGTACAAGTGCCTCTCCAGGAGATCTGTCGTGCTGCCATGTTGTCCTTTGTGCATACTTTCACGTCTCACTATTCACTGGTGCAGCAATCTAAATGAGATGCAGCCTTCAGGGCTTCTGTCTTAGAGTCAGCCATGCATGGACTCCAACCCTCCCACCCAGGTTTACCTTGTGAATCATCTAACTTGAACAGACATGAGCAAGCAGTTGAAGAAAAAACAGTTACTTGCCATTGTAACTGATTTTTCAAGAAGTGTTGCTTATATCTGTTTGAAACCCACCCCCTTGCCCCACTGTCCGAGCGGTTGGCAAGAAAGAATTGAGAGATGCTGGGTCGGCTGGGTCATATATAGGCTTCACATTGGCACCACTGCAAGGGCTGACCCAGCTGGTTGGTTGCTAGGGAGAGCTTTCTGACGACTGTGCATGTTCATGTGCACGTAACATGAATAGACATGAGCAACACACCTTGAAGAATAACAGTTACAACAGTGAGTAACTGTTCGTTTTCTTTTAATTGCCATTTACCATATAGAGCTGTCTTAAATATCTTTAGGCTCCATCTCACAGAATATTGGACTGCCACACAATAACAACCAAATTGCAGAACATTAATTTTAACCTGAAAGCCCAAATATACATCTGGGGAGAACCAAGGGAGCTGGCCTCAGAAGAAACCCAATGTCTAATGTCAAGGTAAGCCATTACCTTGAGAAGGGAATCAGTTCCATCCTCTGAAGAGCAAATGTGAGAAAATATTGATGGAGCCCATAAAATGGCAAAGTGTAGGTCAAGCTAAATTAATGGGATTGGCAGTGTGAACTCTAAAAGGAGTAGCAAACAGACTTTTGGCAGGCTGTCTTCATCTGTGGACCCTCAGCCATGACAATCATGCCTCCTGCTCAGCCCTGACTGAATGGAGGCATTTGAGAGCAGTAGGGGAGGTTAAATCCAAACTTTAGAAATAAACAAAAGGAAAATAAGTGGCACAATGTTTTCTATGAACATCTTAGTCTAGTAATTAATTGCATTGTACTTATTCTGGTATCAAAATGATAATGTACTTAATGGTAGGATGGCACTTCAATTCTAAAGCCCCTGTTTTTTATTTTTATTTTAAATGTATTTCATTCTGTTCTGAGGGCATAGTAGGTGTCACAGACCCAAACAGTGGAAAACTTTAAACAGTTGAAAAAGTAAATCCATCAGGCAAAAATAAACACAGACACGTCCTTGAAAATTGCTTGATCTTTGGGCAGATCTCTTGTGCGAAGTGGATTGAGATTTCTTAATTTAAGCATTACACTATAATTTCAGCTGAAAATGTACAAGTAAAATCTGTTTCTGATTAACAGTTCCCACCTGGTTGATATTGCTGAACTATGACCAAGAGACCTTGTACTGTCAGTCACTTGTTTTTGTTTTGCTTTTAATATCCTCCGGACAATCTGTTAATAATTAGTCATTGCCCTGTGTAGTCATTGGTAACTTTACTGAAGCTAGGAAAAGCCATGGGATCATGAAAGAAGAGTTCCATGCTTCAGCTGTACTGAACTTCTCTGAGGAACATGCCCAATAGCTAGAGCTGTGCTTGTTACAGTTGTGTCCGGTTATAATTTTTCTCTTCATGCAAATAGGCTTCGGTGTTACTCACTTCTCAGCAAGTGACACTGTGGTGGTGATGAGTGATGAGACTGCAAGAGGGCATTTAGCCCCAGCTCTGCTGTGCACCTCAATGGAATGTTACAACAGTGTTGAAGTATTTAAATCAATTGGACATTTACAGCAACCATTCCCCTCTCCTCTGGTATAGTTCTCATCTGCAGAATTTCAGAGGTCAGGGTTAAGCCCTGTACAAATGCAACACCCTATGGAAACCAATATAAAATTTCCCCAAAGCTGGAGAAATTTTCCGTGTTGCCTCATGAATAGCTGTGGACAGATGTCCTTTATGTGAACTATTTGCCTTGTTTGTTCTTTTTATTTGCCTTTCACTCCGGGTCAGATTGAAAAGACTTGCAGATGACAAAGGCAATTTTTTCTACAAACACTTGAACGCTAATGCAGACAACCCTTTCTTTTGTCACCTTAAAGCTATTGAGGCCCCTTGTCTCATTTCTTTTTCTCTCTTAGAGTTTCAGCAAATGTCAAGCTTGAGACCACAATAAATACAATTGGAACTAGGTTAAGCACTTTAATTGCTATAAAGGATTTGACTGCCAGACCAGGCTATTAAGCGCTAAGCCAGTATCAACCGTTCCGTTGTTAGAGATATGGAAAGTTGAAGATTGGTATCTTAAGTTCGTTGTAACAGGGCCTTTGCAGCCAGCCCACCCAGCAACTTTATAGTGATGCAACCTAACTCTTTGCTTTACAAAAAGTAATAAAAGAATAATGTAAAAGGTAATGAGTAAATTACACCACAATTTATGAAAGTTGCACTTGGTTTGCTCAGCACAGAAATCTAGAAATACGTGCACTGTGGAGTCCATGCATTTTAATTGTACTTAAAGGTGGATGGCCAGGCTCTCAGCTGATGAAGATGGGGTTATGCCAATTTAGATCAGTTCACGACATGACTGGGTTTTTTTTTGTAATCTTATGTCCACATTTCCAAGCCTTCTGCTTGTCTTATCCCTGAAAAGGCTCTCATTGGTATTAGGGTTGGAATTTAATATTAAGTGCATGCAAGCCATTAGTATTTAGTTATAATAACAGTTGAAAAGAATATAGGTTTCAATAAATCAACAGGTTTTCTTTTTTTTAAGCATAAGCAATCACGTTCTGCTTCTGGAAGCAAAATCAAGAAGTGATTTAGTTGTATTAGCATCCCAAATGCCATTGAATTTCCAGCAGAGCTGCTGCCAACCACAGTTGAATTGCAATTAAAAACTCAAATCTGAAAAGTGTATTTTCATCTTTTTGATTGTGTTTCTTTCTGTTGGAAACTGCAGAAAAATAATCTAAATGAAGGTGGGGTGGATGTTTTATGTTCTTTTACTTGTTTGTCATTCACCACAATTCCTTATGGACTTACAAAACTTGTGTGTTTGGAAAGAAGGTTGCCAACATCTGCAGAAGTGTTGTTGCTAATTTGGCATATGGATGAGCATGTCTTCTACTGGAACTATTCAGTAATCATTTGGGACATATGGGCCTCAGGCAGCTCCCCGTTTTCTAACTTGTGGGGGAAAATTTCTGGGATTGTGGAGGATAGTTTGCCACTTTTCCCAAACAGAAATATGTGGCTGAGAATATAAGGTTCTGCTGCTTAACAGGTGGCTCAGTAATGCTGAATATGTATTGGAAGAGTCTTAATTCTGAGTTGTGCCCATCTCCTGGGCTACTCCAGATTGCCACCTCCATCATGTCATTCTTTTCTGTGTTTTTGGTTCACATGGAAGGTCAATGAGAACCAAGATGGGTGAGGTAACTTCTTTTGTTGGACCAATTTCTGTTGGTTAGAAACAAAAATTCAAGCTTGCACAGAGCTCTTCTTCAGATCTCAGTTCTGTGTCAAAAGAACTAGAGTGATATTACACTATGATTACAGCATGACTATGATGTATTTTATGCAAAATAAGTGATGTGAGGTGTCAATATAAAAGTTATGATTTTCTGAATATGATTATCCTGTTTGGCTCCATCTACACTAGCAAGTGTTTTTGAAAGATTTTTTGAAAGTAGGGGCTTGGTGGCCCTGCGACCATATATAGGGGTAACAAGGTCAAATTTTGGCACTCCTCCTCGGAAAGCTTTCTGACCCCTGCCATAGGGTGAGACTCTGCTAATTTATATCCAGGTTATTTAGAAGAGTAAGTTTAATTTTCATTTATTTGTTTACTAGGTAACCACTTTGGTCCATTTGTTATCATTTAACAAATATCTTTTCTAATGAATAAACTTGGTTTTGCTTTATCTGAACCCATGAGTTGGAGTGAACTATGTAGGCAAAAGCAGTTGCCTATTCCTCTCCACGTTAAGGGAGGGGACAAATTTTATGACCTTACGTTGTGCAGTTCTCTGTGCAATACAAGACAGTATAATTTTGGGTTTACATTCCAGAGGCTGTCTGTGCCCAAGAAGCTGGGAGTTACCCTAGCTGCAACCAGGAGGGGCTGGTGAGAGCATCTAATGCAGTTGGGTATGTCCCTACCCATATTTAGGCTGGTGAAAATTCAAGCTGATAGGTTGTTGGGGGCTCAGTGGTAGCCCAGTTCCAGGTGGCACCCTGGGGAGGGGCCCATCACATTTAACTCACCTGAATTGACTGACAAAGCAATAACTCTACTGAAGGAAACTCAGTGTTCTTTCTCGTTCCCCTACTCCCTCTGGTGGACACTGGCAATTCCATCCATTTGAGAATGCAGTTACTTTACCTTTTCTATTATTTCTGTATTACAAGATTTATGAAAAATGATGTCATTATTTAACACACCGTTCATAGTAAAAATCCAGTCTTCCACCAAGAGCATTAGTTCCTTGTGTTATTTTTGGCTTCTCTTGCAATGAATGGGACTCTGCTTCATTTCCAGAAAAGGAATCATTTTACGCTGGGAGCTGGCTAAAACACTTGAAGAAAGGAGGATTGAAAGGTGAAATATTGTGTACAGTGGCAATAAAGGGTAAACATACTTGCAGCACTTGGACTTTTCCATTGAGGGAACATCAGATCAGAAAGGACACAGTGCATGAAACAATAAATATAATATCTGTCTCAAAGTGATAGTAATTTGGTGCTTAATACTTGGTTGATGTGGACACAGTGGCAAAATGAGGACAGACACATGCACTGCTTTAAGTGAGTTGCTGCAACTTTTATTAAAATTAGGCTGTTTCTACACATGCCACCTCCCATTGGAGGGGCATGGTAATGAGGCAATTCGAAGCAGGCTAATGAGGCACTAACATGCATATTCAGTGCCTCATTAGCATAATAGCTGTCGCACGAATTTCAAAGTGCAGACTTCGAACTGCAGATTGACAGTGTAGATGGGGGCAGCTTCGAAATAAGTGCCCCACTTCAACATTCCCTTACTCCAATCTGGTTCTGTGCAACTAAGGGAATGTTGAAGTGGGTTGCTTATTTCAAAGCTGCCCCCATCTACACTGTCAATCTGCAGTTCGAAGTCGGCACTTTGAAATTCACACAGCTGCCATTATGCTAATGAGGCACTGAATATGCACATTAACACCTTATTAGCCTGCTTCCAATTGGCTCATTTCCATGCCCCCTCCAACAGGAGGTGGCATGTGTAGAAGCAGCCTTAGTGTCCCTCCACTGTGCTACTTTGCCACTCACCTGTACGCTCCTGTGCCATGCATTTAATTGGTATTAGGGTGGAGGGCTTTTTGCCATAGAACCAATATCCAGAGCCAAGATTAGAGGTCTCCTTACCATATCACCACTCTCCCTGCCAGTTCGCTTCTTCTTGTGAGGGAGACAGTGGCTGCAGCAACGTGGGGACTTTGACCCACAAATACCCCACCTGTCTCATGATTCCAAGGCCCAGCTCCCAAATCCCAAGTCTTTTACCTCTGGGAATTGTTTTATTCTCTTAGCTGTACTGAAAAGTGGCCTCCAATTCCATCTTACAAACAACTCCAGCCCAGTACCTCTGCTAGGCTAACTGTGAGGAAGCTAAAAAAGCTCCCTGGTCTTTTGCTACCTGGCCCATGGGAGGTGGGGGGTGGAAATTCCTTCCTGACCCTGTAAACAGGCAACTAGCTATACTTGCAGCATCTCTCAGGCCAGGTTTCCAATCCTGGTGCTGGTGGATAAAGTGGACTGCTGGTACAGAGCCAAAAGAGGCTCCATATGGCATCTGTGCTGAGCTAAATCCTGGGAATTGGGGAATGCAGCTTGATGAGCCTCTGTCTCCTGGCTGGCCAGTGGGTGCCAGAGGCTCCCAAGAGGAGGAGCCACCTATTGTCCCTTGGTGAGCATTCCCTTCCTTTGCTACTGGGACTGTTCCCCTTTCATCCCTGATTCCAACAATTTCCCCCAGCCGTTGGTGCTGGTGGGTGGCATTTCTGCAGGTTTGTATTTAGGAGCAATAGTAATACATAAATTTACTCAGAATAATGTAAGAGCAGATCCCCAGCTGTTGTAAAGAGATGAATGATGGTCCTGCAGTTATGAGAATGGACTGGTACTTGGGAGAACTGGATTCAATTTCCAGCACTGCCACAGACTCCCTGTGTGATTTGGGTCCTATCATTCTGTGCCATAGCCTTTCTAAGTCTGCCTTTCTCTTCTGTTTAAACTATAATATCTGCAGTTCAGGGACCTGTTCTTACTAAGTGTTTGTACAGGGCCCATTCTACCGGGGGCCTCCGGGCACTACATACTACAAATAAATCAGTGGTGCTTTGTTGAGTGCAGGGGAACCATATCCGTTTACACCCGGTGAGGATCTGGCCTGTAGTGATTGTGAGCTTGGTAATTTCTTCCAAGGTAGACTACGCTGATCTCATTTGCCTTTATTTTCCTACTGATTTAATGTTTTAATAGTTTTACCTTGGAACTACCTCACATCTGCCAAACACTGACATTTTTGCATTTGCTGCTGATTTCACAACTGAGTCCATTGCCACTAAAACCACACTGAAGTATTATTATGCAACATGTAATTCTCCTTCTATCTTTCTGTAATTTCCTGGCTACAGCAAACCTCCACAATGACTTTGTACAATCTGGTTTTTAGTGTGTCTCTGGAGTTTCATTTAAAATGAACCGGCAGGCTGATTTTTCTTCTCCTGCTTTGTTAATATGCGATGGAAAGATTCATATTAATAATAGGATGGAAATTACTGACTATACTGAATGTGTTCCACATGTTCAGGAGGAACCAGTTCTATACAGTGCAAGTATCACAATGTAACTGGGTGGCTTGCCTCAGGGGCTGGAGATTTCCAGGCTAAGTCAATCTTGATTACAGAAGGATCTCCAGCTGCGAGGAATCAGTAATTTCAGTATGAAAGGAGCAGGGGGTTGAGATAAAGGCACAAACTCAGGAGAGAGTACTTTGTAGACTCTGCAGAGTGTAATAAGAAGGCTTCATTGAGGCCCTGAATGCAAACTCCCACACACTTCATCCCAGGAGGAGGGGCTGTGTCCTACAGAACTTGGGATGCAGTGTATGAGTTTGCATTCTATTTGGAATCCTGTGCTATTTTGGACCATAAGGGGAGAGATGCTGAATGAGTGTTGATGCCTGGAGCATCAGTACCAGGAGGGGATGTCTGAACTACTTTTGAACTTAATAAGTTCTTAAGAGGCCTACAGGAGGGGGCTAATGGTCAGAGAGCCATCCTGCTGCACGTAGAAGCATACTGATTCTTTTATATTCAGTTATCTGTTTTACGTAGTGCTACAAATGAAGTAACAATGGCAGTTATGATTTAAATAATAATATGTGCCATTCCCCATGCAGCTCTCAAAGGAAGGGCTTGGCCAAGAAGGACTTTGATAACTCCCTTTTCGAGGGGGAGAGACAATAACCCTGTTCTCAGAGGAGCAAGGGACTGAGAAGCTTCCAAGGGAAATGGAGGGGGGCACCATGCTGAGGATACAGGGGTAGGGATATCAAAATGTGTTTTGTCTCAGGGCACCATTTTCCCTAAGGCTTGACTCTGATAAAAACAACTGCTTCTAAAGTTGAACAAGTATTTTTGTCATTAATCATTACAGTGCTAAAATGCACACTTGTGAATGTGGACCAGATAAACGTGTCTGTAATTTGATTCCTGTATTTAATGTGGTCACTCTTTAGCTTTATAAATAAAGGCTACAACTACAGTTAAATTCCAGATTTGAAATATAAATGCATAGTATTTGTGTGTATAGTACACACACACACATACATACACACATAAGCATGTATCTGTATCTATCTATATCCATCTGCACGTTATGTAATGGGTATATCTATATGAAAAAATAACGGAGACCTATGATGATTCAGGTGGCTACCTATAGATTTGTATAGGATGGTTACTTTTTACTTTTGGATACTTGAGTACTATCAAGATGTGACAGTTTTGTGCTTTTATCCCAGTCATTTTCTAGAAGGATGCTGAGACTTTTACTTAAATACATTTTTTCAAAGTGACTGTACTTTACTCAAGTAACTTTTTTGGGTACTTCTTCCAACACTGCAAAGTAGTAATTTACAAGAAATGCATTTGGGTGCCAACCCTGCAAGCCATTTTTCACAGGTGGATCCTGGCTGTGCAGGTATAGGTATCTTCCTTATTCAGCAGCTTCCGGGATTGGAGGTCTGTGCTCTGTGGAATCATCTTACTGTATAAGTCAAGGATTTCAGTTCTGGTGCATGCCTGGGGCTCTCATTGACTAAGGCAGAGCTGTGCTGAGCAATCGCCTTCTGCTTTGTGAGTGTTTGTTTAGTTATGAGTGAGTGGAAAGTGATACATGCACGAACTTGCAAATTTGATCCAGGATATTAGTTTGATATGCTTGCAAATACAGCTGCCAAACTTCCACACTCTGGACAATATTATGAATTTGCACAAGGTGGAAATTCACATTTTTTTATTCCCTTGCCCTTCCTACTTAGAGAACCTAATGCTGTATTCAACGAATGATTAGTTCTGTGCTTGCTCTGGATATTTCTTTGGCTGTTTTCTCATATCCTTTGGCTGTTTCGCTAAATGAAAAAAAAAAAAAACATTCCAGAAAAAAATATTGCCACGCTGCTACCTGGTGTTGCGGTTACTTGTTTTCTACTTTGTGCTAGGAAAAATAATGGTTTGTCCCTTCCCCTTTTCCCTCCCCCAATGGATTCACTGGATTCACTATAAAACTGAAATGAGGAAATGATTTAGTATTTTTTCACTCAACTTATATGCACTAGTGTGGGTGCATGCTTTGGGCAGTTACAGTCTGATTTTACAAGAATTATTTATTAAGTGTTCAGGAAAAGTCAGTCTGAGGTACCTTATGGCATCCAGTTGGGTAAGACATTATTTGTACAGGAAGAATGATGTAAAGATGTGAATAGGACGACGTCAGCAGAAGTATTTATTAATATGTGTTTTCATGTTGGATCTGATTTGTACGGGTGACTAGAACGCCTGTTTTATCTATGCAATCTTATTGATTCATTGATACTTTGTTATGATAGTGCCTAGGAGCCTTATTGGTAGATAAGGACTCCATTGTGCTAGGTGAACACGAAACGTGCATGTTTGATGCATCTAATGAAGTGGGTCTTTGCCCACAAAAGCTTATGCTTTGATAAATCGGTTAGTCTATAAGGTGCCACAGGACATCTTGTTGCTTTTGCAGATATAGACTAACACGGTTCCCCCTCTGATGTCTTTATTATTGTCAGTCTTTATTAGAATGTCCTAAACAAACAGTATTGCTGAGCTTAGATGAGTGTTCAGTGCTCCTGGAAGGCATTTTGTTAGAAATGGCTTAGAAACTCTTACTTCGTAAAATTTTGTTGAGTTTTTTTAACCTTTCTTATATCCTATAATTTATCCAGGACAGCTTTTGTAATGTTCAGTCTGAGAACGAAATCCTCACTAAGTCCTTAGAGGCTGGGTTAAGCTCGCTGAACCCCAACACATTATATGAGTAGGTCATCTAAGAGCAGCAAACTTGTTGTGCAATGAAGAAAGTTCTGGTCTCCATCCTTGAAGGGCTCTTAAACACTATGTAAAATCTAAGTGCAAATGAAGTGACGGGGGTGATGGAATTGGCAAGGCATTCTTTTGAGCCTTGCTAGAGCTTGATAAGAATGAATTTGCCAATGTCTGTTATACGAAGAAATCCAGTCTATAGAAAAATCTGCTTTTTTGCCTCTCTCTTACATTAAGAGGAAGGGTCAAATTGTACTCTTTACCCATTGACCTGAGCAAGGGGGACATTATGGGGAACTTTTGGGTAATGTTCTAACGTGATGTCAGTCCATCTCTGAGGTACAGGGGTAATGCACAGGCTGATCTCCTCATCCCGCCACCCCCACTGCTGAAACTGAGTGCCAATGCAGGTAGCTTTCCTCCTCTTCCCTACTCTCTTGGGTGCTGTGCAGTCCTGCTAGAAGAAATGCTGGCTCCTGGTGAGCTGTGCAGTCAGACACCCAATTGTGTAAAGGTCTGTTACAGTCTACCCCCAAACCAGTTAGATGTTCCAAAGCTGTAAATACAGATGTTAGTATATAGGACTGGCTAGTGTGGAATAAGTATATGAGGGACAGCAAAGGAGGAAAATGTCATAACCTGCCGGTAGCAACTTGGGAACACAAATCTTGTGTGTGAATGGATTTCTTAAATTTAATTTTTTCCAAGGGTTTCGTTTTCTTCTGTCGGATGTGATGAGCCACATTCCTACTTAATTATCAGAGGGGTAGCTGTGTTAGTCTGGATCTGTAGCAGCAATGAAGGGTCCTGTGGCACCTTATAGACTAACAGAAAAGTTTAGAGCATGAGCTTTCATGAGTTAACTCACTTCTTCAGAGCATCTGATGCTTCAGAGCATCTGAAGAAGTGAGTTAACTCACGAAAGCTCATGCTCTAAACTTTTCTGTTAGTCTATAAGGTGCCACAGGACCCTTCGTTATTCCTACTTAATGTCATACTTCAGTGGTTGCCACATAAGAGTCACCACGCATGAACAGTTACCATGTAGCAATATTTGAGATTCAGCATTTTCCCCCTATAGCCCCAACAAGAACTATCTACAATATCTCACATACCAAGAGTAACTGGACAAATGCTGACTGTCTAATGGCGATCTCAGTATATCTTGTGAATTGTTGACTGTGGTGTGTGTAATGCTAACTTTAATCATAACTGTTTAATTCATTTTGTCTCCTTCCTCTGACACCTCACACATGGCTGCGGCTGGAGACAGGACAATGGACAGGGTAGGCTAGTGCTCTGAGGTGGTACCAAGCGTTCTCTGTCTCCTAGATGCTTGTCTATCAGGTTCCTGCTCACCTGCTCAGTATCTGACTGTATTCTCTGCCTCACATATAAGCTGTGTCTACACGTGCACAAAACATCAAAATAAGTGGCCCTCTTTCAAAAGAGTGGGAGGAACATCCACACACGTAACGCTCTCTTTCGAAAGGAAATCAAAAGAATGGGGCTCAGATGTCAAAATCCAAACCCCGATCCCAGATCAGGAAGATCGGCTCCTTTCAAAATATTAAATCGAAAGAGTACACATGTAGATGCTCCACAATCCACTTTTTCAAAATATGGGTCCACTGTGGCTCTGGTCAGCTGGCGGGCAGGGCCGCTCCAGCCAGCACCAGCGGGGCTCTGTGGTCCCTGCATCCAGCTGCCTTAAAGCTGCACGCACACAGGAAACACGTGGCAGGAAGCTGAGAGAGTGCTAGGAGCAGTCTCTGCACATGCTTCAGCCCCACGCTCCAGCACTGCAGCATGGGCAGCAGCCAACCCCCCTGCAAGCCCCATGGCCCCGCCCTCCGAGGCCCTGCAGGACTCCCAGGGGGAATAAAAAAAAAAGGGCCCCCTCCTGGATGGAGAGGGAGCTGTGGGACCTCATCAGCCTGTGGGAGGAGGTCCCGCATGAGATGCGGGTCAAGCGGTACAATGCCGCTGCCTTCAGCTACCTGGCTCCAGGCCTCCAGACCAGGGGCCACCCACAGCATACCACAGAGCAGGAACACACCAAGGTCAAGGAGCCTCAACAGGGCTATGCCCGGGCCGGGGACCAGGCCAGCCACTCTGGGGCAGCTTCAACCACACGCCCCTTCTTTCAGGAGCTCCGGAGCACCCTGGGGCCCTGGGACAGCTCCCCACCCCTGGCATTCCTGGGCACCTCGGCTGAGGAGCTCCAGCTGGAGGAGGAGCAGCAGCCCAGACTGGGGACCTAGGAGAGCAAGAGAACCACAGAGTGGTCGAGTGAGGAGGGGGAACTCACCATTGTCATCTCCTCCTACTCCTCCAACTGGGCGACGGGGAGCCGGACATCCCCGGATGTCGTCGAGGGACCTTCTGGTACGTACATGGAGGAGAGCACACCTGCTCCACAGGGTGGGAGCGATGCAACGGCTAGTTGTCCGCACACAGGACTGGTGGTCCCGGGCCGCACACAGGCCACCCCCACATGGTATGTGGCACCCTGCTTTGGCCAACTAGTGGTGCCCAGCACTCGCCTTCAGTGGACAGCGCCGCAAGCCACACAGGGGCGGCAGCCGGACAGTGCTGGACAGCACCTCAGGCCTGCACACTGCAGTCTGGGAAGGACCCACCTGCATGAGACACCCTTGGATGCACCCCAGGCTGGGAGGCACTGCCTGTGCGGGGTGGGTTGGTGCCCCTTGGGGGGGTCAGTGTCCTGTGGGGGAGTGGAGACCCCATGGGATGGGCTTGGGTGGGTGGGCCACAGCCAGGTCCCTTCCATCCAGGGCACATTACTGACATGCTGTCCCCCTGTCTGTACAGCCACACCATCCGTGGGCTGGGACAGCCCTGCACCATCCCTCGTCCCCGAGAGCCCCCCCCCAGCCCTCGGAGGCGCCCAGATGCCACCCCACACAGCGCGCCATCAGGGTTATGGCCAGAGGGCCCCCCCCTGGGTAGAGGAGGATCCAGCCAGCCAAAGCCAGGCCAAGGTGGCCAAGCAGCACCTGAGGCTCACTGAGGTGGAGATCGAGTTGCAGAGGGCAGCCTGGGAGAGGCTGCTGACCACTCTGGAAGGCATTGGCCATGCCTTCCGGGACCATGCAGCCAACTTTGCCCACCTGCTGGCCCCCCCCCAGCAGGTCCCTCTGCTGAGCCCACCCCCTGCACCTGGCGAGCCTGCCAACTCTGCCCCCACCAAGCCTGCCCCCTCCACCCTGCTGAGCATGCCCCCTCCACCACCGGGCCCACTCTCCAGCCTTACCTGCCAGTGCTCCCCGCACCCTCTCCTCCCCACTGGGGACCCTGCACCCAGGGAGGCAGGGGCTCCAGGGGCCGAAGCGGCTTGCGGCCCACCACCCTGCCCCAGAATGAGCGCCCCACCCTCTTCCAAGTTAGGTTCCCCCCTCCGTACATAGTTACCAACAATGGTCTCAATAAATGTTTATTTTAATGTTCACCACTCTGTGCTGTGCTCCTCAGGGGGGTGGTGGATGTGTGGGTGCGGTGCTGGTGGGGGTGGTGGGCACAGTGGGTGGTGAATGTACGTGGGACATGGGTGTGCATGCAGGTCAGAGGTGGCCATTGGCAAAGGCCTGCCTGAGGGTCTCCCCTATGTGGTGGCCATCCCAGTGGGCCTGGTGTATGAGGGTGGTGCCTGGCTGCTCATAGCCGGCACCAGCTGGAGGGTCTCCCCCGGGAACATAGGCATCTCCCTTTCCCTCCACAACATTGCAGAGGACACAACAGGTGCCTACCACCTGGGGCATGTTCAGGACCCCCCACCTCCAGCCGTTTGTTGAGGCACCTCCACCATCTCTTTAGGCACCTGAAGGCCTGCTCCATGATGTTGCGGGCATGGTTGAGGCACTCATTGAACGCCTCCCGGTTGGGGTCGAGGTGTCCCATGTACAGCCTTATGAGCCACGGCTGCAGGGGGTATGCCACATCTGCCACCATGGAGAGTGGCATGGTGAAGTCCTAGGCCACTGGGGTCTGCCACTGGGGTCTCCCGCTGGGGAATGAACATGCCGGGTCCCATGTGCCGGCAGAGGCTGGAGTTCTGGAAGACCCGGGCATCGCGGGTGCGGCCAGCCCAGCCCACATAGATGTCGGTGAACTGGCCCCTTGTGTCCACCACGTCCTGGAGCACCACCAAATGGTAGCCCTCCCTGTTGACGTACTAGCCGGCGCTGTGTGGTGGGGCACGGGTGGGGATGTGTGTGCCACCCAAAGCACCGATGCAGTTCGGAAAGCCCAGGTCCTGGAAGCCAGTGACAGTGTTGTCCAGATCCCCAGGTGGACGACACTATGGAGCAGTATTGTGTTGATGGCTCTTTTGACCTGCATGGTGGGGAGGGGGGACACATAGTCTAGTGCAGGTGTGGTGGCCGTCTCCCCTTCTCATCCAACAACCGCCCCATCCAGCCCCAGCTTCCCTCCCATCCAGCCCCTTGCAGCGGTGGGTTCCCCTCTTCTCAGCCCCTACACCCATGGGGGATGCGTGACCCAGCCCTACCTTACCTCCATAAGTACAGCCCCAATGGCAGCCTCAGCAGAGGGGAATAAGGAGATTTCAAAATGTGTGGTGTCCTTTTGAAAAGGACCCCCATGTAGCCATGCCGAGCTGTGCGTTTTCAAAAGCAGTGCTTTTGAAGCGTCGCAGCTGGAAGTGTCCTAATGCGAATGGGGTGCTGAATATTCAATTCAGCACCTCATTAGTAATCTTCAAAATGTCCATTTGCATGGCCATTTCGAAGTTTTGCCTAAGTGTGGCCACAGCCCAAGGGCTGAGATTTCTGCCATAAATTCTGTATCAGCCTTGTTCTTTAACTGTTATTTGTCAATTGACTTGGTTATATTTGTGTTAATTTATTATTTATTTTCACTGGTGGTGAATGCTTTGGAAGGAGCTTCACAGGGAAAAAATTGTAAGGGAACTGCTTCTACTGCAAGACACAGGATGTGTAGTCCTAGGGGTGGGGGTTCAATGACCATCACACCCATAAGAAACAGATGGGTGGTGGTGGCTGGGGACTCCCTCCTAAGAGGGAGAGAACCATCCATCTGCTGACCAGAACAGGAATCTCATGAGGTGTGCTGTTCACTGGGAGCTCAAATTTAGGATGTGACTGAGAGCCTTACAAAACTGCTCAAGCCTTCAGAATACTACCCCTTCCTACTCCTGCATGTGGGAACTAACGATATGGCCAAGAATGACCTTGAGCAGGTTACTGCAGATTATGTGGCGCTGGGAAGAAGGGTCAAAGAATGTAGAGTGCAAGCGTTGTTCTCGTCCATCCTTCCTGTTGAAGGGAAAGGACTAGGTAGTGATCGTCGAATTGAGGAAGTAAATGCATGGTTACGCAGGTGATGTCGGAGAGAGGGCTTTGGATTCTTCGATCATGGGACACTGTTCTGGGCACAAGGATTATTGGGAAGAGATGGGGTCCACCTACCCAAGAGAGGAAGGAGAATTTTCACAAGTAAGCTTGCAAACTTAGTGTGGAGGGCTTTAAACTAGGTTCGCTAAGGGACAGTGACCAAAACCCGAGGGATGAAAGGAACTCGGAGTCTGGGAAGAAATGCAAAGAGAAATGTACAACAAAAGTGGACCCCTGGTTCAAGTAGAGAGGGCAGAGAGATCTACTGGTGATCTAAGGTGTTTGTACACCAATGCTGGAAGCCTGGGTAACAAGCAGGAAGAATTAGAAGCCCTGGCCCAGTCCAAGAACTATGACTTGATTGGGATAACAGAGACTTGGTGGGATGACTTGCATGACTGGAGTGCTGTCATGAAAGGGTATAAACTGTTCAGGAAGAACAGGCAAGGGAAAAAAGGAGGAGGAGTTGCACTGTACGTAAGAGAGCACTATGATTGCTTGGAACTCCAGTACATAGAGGGAGAAAAGCCTGTTGAGAATCTGTGGGTCAAGCGTAATGGTTTAGACAACACTGGAGATGTGGTGGTTGGTGTCTGCTACAGGCAGCCAAATCAGGATGATGAGGTAGATGAGGCTTTTTTTTTTGGACAACTGAGATAAGTTTCCAGATCTCAGGCTCTCGTTATCATGGGGGACTTTAATTACCCTGACATCTGTTGGGAGACCAATACGGTGGCACACAAGCAGTCCAGGAAGTTTCTGGAGAATGTTGGGGATCATTTCTTGGTACAAGTGCTGAAGGACCCAACCAGAGGTCGTGTGCAGCTTGAACTGCTGCTTACAAACAGGGAGGAACTAATAGGGAAGGTAGAGGTGGGTGACAACCTGGGAAGCAGTGATCATGAGATGGCAGACTTCAGGATCCTGACCAAAGGAAGGAAAGAGTGCAGTAAATTACACACCTTGGACTTGAGAAAAGCAGACTTTAACTCCTTCAGGAACCTGATGGGCAGAATCCCCTGGGATGCGACCATGAAGGGAAAAGGAGTGCAGGAAAACTGGCAGTATTTTAAGGAAGCCCTATTGAAGGTGCAGAAAGAAACCATCCCAATGCACAGCAAGAGAAATAAATATGGTAGGAGACCAGATTGGCTTACTGGGGAAATCCTTGGAAAACTTAGGCATAAAAAGGGAGCTTACAAAAAGAGTGGAAACTTGGACAGATGTCCAGGGAGGGATATAAATGTATACCTCAAGAATGCAGGGCAGTTATCAGGAAGGCAAAAGCGCAACTGGAATTGCAACTCACGAGGAATGTGAAGGATAACAAGAAAAGTTTCTACAGGCATGTTAGCAAGAAGAAGGTGATCAGAGAGGGCATGGGGCCCCAACTGGATGAGAGAAGTAACCCAGTGACAGATGATGTAGGGAAAGCTGAAGTACATAATGCTTTCTTTGCCTCTGTCTTCATGGACGAGGACAGCTCCCAGACTAATGAGATAAGTGATGCACTGTGGGATGAGGGTGGACAGCCTTTGGTGGGGAAAGAACAGGTTAGGAGCTATCTAAAAAAGCTGAATGTACATAAATCCATGGGCCTGGACCTAACTCATCCGAGGGTTCTGAGGGAGTTGGCATATGTCATTGACGAGCCCTTGGCCATTATCTTTGAAAAGTCATGGAGATCAGGAGAGATCCTGGATGATTGGAAAAAGGCAAATGTAGTGCCCACACCTTTAAAAAAGGGAAGAAGGGTGATCCAGGGGACTATAGGCCGGTCAGTCGTACATCAGTCCCTGGAAAAATCCTGGAGGGGCTCCTCAAGGAAGTCATTTTGAGGCACTTGGAGGAGGGGAAAGTGATCGGGAATAGTCAGCATGGATTTATGAAGAGTAAGTTATGCCTGACCAATCTGATTAGTTTCTACGATGAGATAACTGGGTCTGTGGATAGGGGAAAATCAATGGATGCGATTTATCTCAACTTTGGCAAAGCTTTTGATATGGTCTCCTGCAATATTCTTGTCAGCAAGTTAAAGGAATGTGGATTGGATAACTGGATGGTAAGATGGATAGAAAGCTGGCTGGAAGGTCGGGCCCAGTGGGTAGTGATCAATGGCTAAATGTCAGGATGGTGGTCGGTTTCTAGTGGAGTGCCCCAAAGTTCAGTTCTGGGTCTAGTTCTGTTCAACATATTTATCAATGACCTGGATGAGGGGTTGGATTGCACCCTCAGCAAGTTTGCAGATGACACTAAGCTAGGGGGAGAGGTAGATACGCTGGAGGGTAGGGATAGGGTCCAGACTGACTTAGACAAATTGGAAGACTGGGCCACAAGAAATCTGATGAGGTTCAATAAGGACAAGTGCAGAGTCCTGCACTTGGGCCAGAAGAATCCCAAGCATTGTTACAGGCTGGAGTCCGACTGGCTTAGTAGTAGTGCTGCAGAAAAGGACCAGGGAGTTGTAGTGGATGAGAAGCTGGACATGAGTCAACAGTGTGCCGTTGTAGCCAAGAAGGCTAACGGCATATTAGGTTGCATCAAGAGGAGTGTTGCCAGTAGAGCCAGAAAAGTGATTATTCCTCTTTATTTGGCTTTGGTGAGGCTGCATCTGGAGTACTGTGTCCAGTTCTGGGACCCCAGTTATAGGAAGGATGTGGACATACTGGAGAGGGTCCAACGGAGGGCAACCAAAATAATTAGGGGGCTGGAGCATATGACCTATGAAGAAAGGTCAAGGGAATTGTGTCTGTTTAGTCTGCAGAAGAGAAGACTGAGCGGGGGATTTGATAATAGCCTTCAACTTACTGAAGGGAGGTTGCAAAGAGGTTGAAGGGAGGCTGTTCACAGTGGTCACAGATGGCAGAACATGGAACAATGGTCTCAAGTTGAGATTGAGAAGGTCCAAGTTGAACATTAGGAAAAACTTTTTCATTAGGAGGGTGGTGAAGCATTGGAATGGTCTACCTCGGGAAGTAGTGGAGTCTCCATCCCTGGAGGTGTTTAAGTCTTGGCTTGACAAAGCCCTGGCTGGGCTGATCTGATGGGGTTTGGTCCTCCCTTGGGTTAGGGGGCTGGACTCGATGGCTTCTTAGGTCTCTTCCAGCTCTATTGTTCTATGATTCTCCATGAAAGTTTTTTTTATTGTAATGAAAAAGCCATTAATCTGGATCTCTAACTTACTGCACGCATTCCATTAATTACTTGGGTCACAGCATGTTGGTATGAATGCAAATCATAAACTCCCAGGACAAATAAACACCTCAGTCCATGAGACTCTGACTACCAATAACATCTGTATTTTTCCACAACTGTTAATGGCAGATATTAACATTTCAACAAACACAGTGAAAACAAAGTGCCTTCAGACAGCCAGGCTTCTAAAGCATTTTTCTGGCCTTTGACTAGATTCTGTATTCAGATGCCCGCAGAGCTTCTGTTGATGTTAGAAGGAATAATAAAAAATGCAGACAAGGGCAAAATTTTAGCCTTTTATATTCTATTTATAGAATATATATATATTGACAAATAGAATATATATATATTGACAGTGATTGACAAATTTTTCTGCATCAGACTCTCAGCTGAATTATGAATAGGTAAGTGGGCAGACTCTCAGTAGGCCCTTCTCCCAACTAAGTATGGCCACTCTGGATATGATTCAAACCATCTCTCTGGGTTTTCTTTCACTGTTAAATTTAACAGCAAAAGAATACCAGGTTGAACTACCACTCATTAGAGTGAGTGGAAAGGTTCCTATGTATTTCATTTGTCATAGAATCTGTCCCCTAAGCTGAGCCTAAAAATGCTTCTACGCATGCCGCCTCTCATCAGAGGTGCCATGGTAATGAGGGAATTCAAAGCAGGCTAATGAGGTGCAAACATGCATATTCAGAGCCTCATTAGCATAATGGTGGCCACACAAATTTCAAAGTGCAGGCTTCAAACTGCAGATTGACAGTAAAGATGGGGGCAGGTTCAAAATAAGTGTCCACTTTGACATTCTCTTACTCCAACAAAAAACTAGATCGGCGTAAGGGAATGTCGAAGTGGGGCTCTTATTTTGAGGCTGCCCCTATCTTCACTGTCAATCTGCAATTTGAAGTCTACACCTTGAAATTCATGCAGCCGCCATTATGCTAATGAGGCGCTGAATACACATGTTGGCACCTTATTAGCCTGCTTCAAATTGCCTCATTACCATGCCACCTCTGAAGGGAGGTGGCATGTATGGAAGCAGCCTACAATATTTACTTCCTGTAAGTCCTCCTCCGTCCCAGTCCCTACTTTCCTTTGAATCTGAGACACATCCCAAAATATCGCTGCACTTCTATGAAGGTTTCAGGCACCTGACATGAAGAGGGTTCAACTGGTTAAACCCACATCCCTACACCATGCCGTAGCTATTGCCTTTTTGTTGTAGTATCATATTGCTGTATCTGTGCAGCAGGCCTTCTGGATTGTCATAACATCCCAGTATGTTTTCACAAGAGGAAGTGTCACTTTTTTCTTGCTAAAAATATTTGGAGTATTTTTAGACAAATTGTAATTTGGATGGTGCAGGGCTAAAAAAATCTCTTCTCATACAAAAGTTGGATAGCTTTTGAGCCTTTTGAAGACTCAGCAAGGAGTATATATTGTTGGCTGGTAGGACAGTTGTCCAGGATGTCTGGGTGTACTCTGGAGAATTTGAATCATGCTTTTTGTGACAAAAATCTGTATTTTCACTAGATGGTCATAAACACTACTGCAATCTAAATATCAGACTGAGCTAGCGTAGGTCACATAAGTCCAGGCCAATAAATCACAAACCAGAGGCACTGGGAATGTTGCCTGGACAATGTATGTTCACATTTTCTGTTGCCAAGTACCATGGTTGAAAATAAAAACAGCTATTTTATTCATAAAATGTATTTTATGCTTTAAGTAAATGTAAGGCATATGGAAAAAGCCATTTTTCCCACTGAAGACAGTGTGGCAGCATTTCCACTGAATTCCTTAAAAGTGGAACTGACACACAAACTTGTATTACTGCAATTAAGTGTTAACACCCGCTGTCAAAAACAATCATGTATTTATCCCTTACATCATGTACAGTGGACTTTTAAACATAGTGAGCTTTAATAATTTGTAGGGACTGTGGAAAGATGTGAAAAATGTGGACTTGACAAAAAAAAGTGGGGGGTAGAGAGATAAGTGAGAAAAATTCAATTTTATTTCCCGTGGGGGTCCTAACTGAAGATTTTATCTTGAATAAAAGTTGGAATAAGTACCTTAGCTTCCTTCATCATATTTGTTTGACAAATTAGCCATCTTACACAGAGAGGCACTAAAGAATAAGGACCTCAATAAAGCTGTTACTGTGCTTTAGATGGGGTTCAATCACTGACAAGCTGAGGTTAAAGGGAAACCCTGGCTAATTCCAACCTTCATGTCCTGGCAAGAGCAATGTGCCATGATTACATCAGTGAGGTCATAGATAGTTAGGGGCAAATGGTCTTGAACAGGTCTAAACCATAACTTGAATTGATATTAATGTATGTTTTTTATTACTGTGAAATGAGTGATTGAGCGAGTATTGCCTAATCCTTGCAGCCAGGGTAATTTATAATAGATGCATTGTAACTTCTGACAGTGGAGCTATGACAGGCAAAAGACCTGTTTGTAGTGAGGTACACATTGCCATTCGGGTGTAAGTGCTGCAAAGCGTTTTCCAGTGTTGATATCAGGTTAGAAAAACAACACTGTTGAATGTAGGTTTGCCGAAAGATTCCGGAAGAATGGGGTCTGTACTTTGTGATAGTTCGTCATGATAAAGGTAAATTATGCCCAATTGTCATGAGCTGGAGAGTACAGTGGGAGATCTTCTTCTTGTTACCCTGCCTGTCTGTGCATTGGGCAGGAATTATTGGCCTTCCCTCACACAGGGACTACCCCGGAGTACCATTGAGGGAATATTTCTAGGCAGGGAGAGTGCTGGTCTTGCCTCATGTCCATGCATGTCAGAAATCAATGTAGCTCCCTGGGAAGGAGGACAGTATGGGCTGTGATCAGATGTAGCAATGGGTGCCCCACCACTGCTTCTAGAGTTGTCTAGAAATAAGTTTAAATGGATGGATCAACAGATCCTTTTAAAGATGGAATGGAAGAGATTCTGTCTCCTCTCGTGGCTCCTTTATGACATTTCACTGGTGTCAAGAGGGTGAAATGTCTCCCTGTGGAAGGGGTAGTGTAGGTCTGAAGAAGGCAGCATTAGATCTCCTATCTGCATTGCACCAGTGCTATGGACGAGCTGGGAAGTGCCCAGAGCCAGGAGAGGAGTGACGTCATCCTTTGTACTTTGGGTTGTGAGGCATAAGGCTGTCCGCAAATAAATGTGACCCAGAAACAGCGCAGAAGTAGGATTGGAGAGCTGTTGGTTTACACCTATTTTCTGCCACCTGGATTCCTGCTCAGCAGGGAATTTTCTGCCTATCTCTGGCTGGGCACTTTGCCTCCTCTCCACTTCACACAGCTAGGCACATGAGTCCTACATGAGCCCTTATTATTTACAGCACATAAGTGTTGAGTCACACTTTCCAGTAAAATCTGTAGTATTCTTTTATAAAGTATGAAAAATGTTACCTCCTCACAACTTGGTACCTAAGCATGCTATTCCACTGGCACAGGATCTATTAAGGTCTCCATATCTGAGGTGCAATGTAAAGCTTCCATGAACCTCAGATCAGGGCCTCATCTGGCCCTGAGATTCAAAGAAATACTTGTGGAAAAAATAATGTGTGATCATATAATTAGTATCTGTATCATACTATCCAAGGGGTCAAATTAAAGTTGAACAGACAGCCATAAAGTGGCATTCCTCAGTCTTGAGTGATTGATTTCGCAACCTTAATTTTCTGGCAATGGAGTTCTTTGTATGATTTCTCCTGTATTTTTAAAAACGGCAAACTGAAGGGGAAACTATCCTCCCCCCAAAAACCAATCTCATCCTGTAGAATCATACTGACCCACAGACAGGGCAGCCAATGGTTTAAAATCTGCAGTGCTTCCTTGCCACAGACTGTTGCGTAAGCTTAACTGAGTAACTGGCATCAGTTAAAAGCTGTTTGCTGTGTGAACCAATCATTAGAAGAGAATAGGACAGGAGTGTTAGATGTTTACTAGTTAGCAAGGAAAGCTAAGACCCAGGAGTCCTCGGTGCAGTTTCAGATTCTGGCAGGAAGCATGATCGTCTGTTTACAGACCCTTCTGCCCTGTCTCACCCAGCCTGTCCCCTCTTCCTCTGTCTTCTAGAATATTCCCCTTCAGCCTCTAACCTTTCTTACTGTTTCCCCTCCCACACACTGTTGCTGTTACTTTCTGCCCTAGTCCTGCTCCGTATTGTTCTGTGCCTCAGTGGATGCACTACAGTCTAGCTATCATTTGTAGTGTCTCCTTCCTGTTGCCTGGGCATAGAGAGCTCAGGAGAATTGGCACTCTGGGTCCTGGCACCACAGAACTCAGGCCTGATGGGGGGGCAGTGGCTGGAATAATCCTCATCTATTCCTGGAGGTGCTTGGTACAGTTGGAATCAGGAGAGACTGTTCCTGTCAATTGCTGACAAGCCTCTGTTGAGCATCTAAAAATGGTGGTTTTATAGGTTACTAACTTCATTAAATGCTGGTGGATTTCACAGGGAGAGAAAATGGCACATCACTGATACTGAAATGAATTGCCTGCCAAATTTCAACTCCCTGCTGCAAAGCATTGAAGCACTAGAGTATATTACGTATTTCTTTATTAATGAAACAACTTGTCTTTCCCTCATTTTATTCACAGGAGTGGCAGAACCATTTCTGCTGAAACTGAAAAATAATATACAATAACCATCAGCAGTGGCAGGCATCCGACATGGAAAATTTGAGCCCAAAGTGTTAAAATTCAGTAAAAAGCATAAGACGCTAAAAACAGTTTTATATTAGAACGTCAGACAGCCTTAGCTGTAATCACAGTTACCTGCTCTACCTGTATGAGCCATAGTTTAGATGACTGCCCTTGTTTGGTCCAAGTACTCCTCTAGCGGTTTGCCATGCAAAGATGAAGCTATTTGGAGAGAGACTGGCTTGGGGAATGCCCCAGCAAATCCAACTCCACACTCAGTTTTCCTCATCTGGGTTTCTCTGGATGTGCTGCAGCTTGGATGACACACCTTTTACGTCTCTTCAGTACAGCAATGGCTTGTAACAGGCATAATTGAGCCCAGAGTGCAAATATAACAGCAACATTGTTTTCAAGAGAATGCCTTCCACACTAATAAAAAGTTTAACTAATTAAAGCAATATTGAGAGGCCATGTGGAAAAAGAGAATACAGTTTTCTAGGCCACCATTATGTGAGCAGCTGAGCGAGTGGAAAGAAACACTTGCAATTATAGAAGAGAGCTAATAAGCAAGTAAGTGATTATTGCATAGCTATACCTGTAACTTTAGCTGCTGTTACAAGATCAGATATCTATCCTTAAAATATTTTGCTCCTTGAAGATTTGTCTTTCCCTTGAAAGTAGGCCAAGTGTTTTCTTCATAAAGGAGACACTTGAATAAATGCAACTCTAGGATAAAGCCAGTTGGGACTAGTCTGTTGGCAATGGCCAGAACCCTCTTTATATTGGGAATTATTAGAGAGACACTCTATCTGCCATTTTTTCCCCACAAAATGGCTCATGAATTCTTTTCATTCAAAAGAAAGAAGTAGCAGAAAACATAGTGGGGAGAAGCTAGGAGTTTTAAACTAGAACTAAACTGCCTTTATATAGCCTTGGATTCTATATTACAATACAATATATTATATTATATTAGTCCTGTAAATCTATCCATTAACTTTGTGCCAGCATTCATTTGTGTGCAAAATCCACACCTGAGCCTGTGTTTGCACATGCAAACTGGGAAATAACTTACCTAAGGACTTGTTTTGCACATGTAACTTACAAGACAAGGATGTTTATGTGTGATGTGGCATTCTGTGGACATGATGATGCAAACACCTTTATACTTCATTGTCACAAGATGGTCAAAACTTATGCCATTTGATGGGGATTTTTGAAATGTTAACATTTATTTGTGTTCTGAATTGGAACAAAATAATATAATATATATGCACATGAAAAAATGAAATAAATTATGAAAAGGAAAATTTCATTTTGAAACAACATTTTTTGAGTTTTTTCCCCAAATATCATTTTCTTAATGAAAAAAATCCCATTTCAGGTTTTTTTCATATGAAATTTCATCGCATGCGAAAAACATGGATTTAATTGAAACAGAATTTTCAGACAGACAACTGTTTTTATTGTTCTGACAACAATTTTCCGTCCAGTTCTCATATCACACAAGATTCATTGTCTGTGTGCATAAATGTTCATAGGATTGGGTCCCTGTGTGGGCTGCCATGGCAGTGCACACTGATGAGCTACAGAAGCACAGCCCCATTGTCTTCAGACTTCCTTGTGTTTTGGAGTAAGGTAATGAGATGTAAAAGTGACTGTAGTGAAGGAATTGGGAGTCAGAACCCAAGGTTTTGTTCCTCCTTCGACCTGTAACTGTCAGTTTGCAAATTATTACGCTCTTCTGTGTTCCAGTTTATGTAATGGTGGAAATTGGTGTAATAATATATCTGCCTCACAGCTTTTTTTTAAGGACATAATGTGTTTGTAAAATAATCTGAAATCCTTGGATGAAATGAGCAAATCTGAGTGCAAAGTATTATCATTTTTTGTTAAAACTGTAATGTTCTTTTAACCAGTTTTTCTCTGTTTTCTTTTTTCCCTTAGAAAAGAGACAAGGGCTAAAATATGCCAACAATGATTGCATGTTTAAGGTTGCTCCCAGGCATTTTAATTTTAATCCAAGCTCTAGTGCTTTGAGGCACACTCTCTTTCGAGACATCCCAATGCACCTATTGAGCATCAGAAAATACTGGAGCCTGAAAAAATGAAGCCTGAGGCATGATACAAACTGCAGGCAGTGTTTTATTAAAAACTCAATATGGACCTGAGGCAAAGAATTCTTAAGTAGATAGAGATACTTCTCTTAAATTTCAGAGTGCTTGGTTTTAGTTTGGGCAGCTCTTTAATAACACTTCCTTGCCTATTTTATCTAGGTATCAAAAAGGTTGATTAATATCTATGCAGAATTTTAAGAAGTAAACTTGATCCATACATTTTATTATCTTCCACTTTAAATGTCAGTAATACAATACTTACCTATATTGAATACATAAAATGGGAGCCTATACATCTGACAAATTACAAAATGATAGATTTACTGTAATTATGAGATTGTGGGCACTACACACAGGTTGATCTTCTTTACCAAATGCAATATAATTTTCCATGCACAGGGTGGAATTTTCAAAAGTGCAAAAATCCTGTGAGGAGCTGGGTGCATATGTGGTTTTGAAAATCAAATCTAAATACCTTTGCAAAATCTGGTCTTTTGTTCTTATTGGAACCCAAATAAGGAAATTCAAACACCCCCACCCCGACAGGAGTGAAAACAGCAAGACAAAATAAGAGGGGGTTAAGGTAAACTTTTCAAAAGAACCTAGGTGAAGGGCCATGGTCTTATTTAAGACTGAAACTTAAGCTTCTAAGTCACTTAGACACTTTTGAAAATGCAAAATCTAAAACAAATGCTTGTCACAGCTTAGCAGAGTACAATAAGAGGACAGTTCCTGATGTATACTACGGACAGTACTCAGGAAAGTCGTGAGGCTTGAGATTCATTTTGTCAGCTTGCATTTATAAAGCTTTGATGCTGCAATAAAATCTACTCAGTAAGACCATGGGTGACTCTAACTGCTGAATCTGGATCAACATTTTCCTGCACAGTTTTAAATATGTTGTGCATTGGGTGCAAACTCATTCTGTTCAGTAGTGAATCATTTTTATAAATGGGATTGCTGAATTGTCATCTGTTTAGTTTGTGGTTCCAAATTTGTATTTTTTTTTGTTGAAAATGAGTGTCTACAATTTTGGGGTGTGCAATCTGTTATATGCATGTGTACCAGTTATAAGTGGATGCACCTGTATGAAGGTTGACTTTCTGGGTGTTCAGAGTTTGTATATGAATTTTTAAATGAGCCATGTGACATCTGTAATATCGCAGCTTCCCACTTAATATTTTGAAATTGAAGCCTCAAGAAACCCAGTCTTTTGCTGTTCAGGAGTTGTGATGTGCAACTTGTAGTTTGGGAGGACAGTAAACCAAATTATTAAGCTCATCTTGCCAAAAATACTTTATTAATGCATACGATTTTCCTTAAATAACATGCTAGGCAAGAATGCATAGTACAAGATGGCAGGGTAATATCTTGACTCAGCATCTGTTGGTGGAAGAGAGAAGATTTCAAGCTTCACAGAACAAGCTTACAATATTTTCATTGAGCTTTTTGATTAATTCTTGTTAATGCCTTTGCTCCTTTGTGTTAATTTTTTTACGTTTTTCTTAGTCTATGCATATGCACTTGTGAATGTAAAACACCTTGATAAATTAGCTACTTACCCACAGCATGGTGGTTGCAGGCAACATATCTGTATTGATACAGATTTCACAGGAAAGCAGAATTAAGTAATCCTTCACAATGGCAATGGGCAGCCAAGGCTAATGCAGCCATTCGCATACCAAGGCTAAAGAGCATCTCTCCTTCATCTCAGCAGGCCTTAAGATTTTCATAACAAGGATGGTCTCCCAGGGTAGGGTAGTTTTGCTAATTGTGCCTTTGTACCTAGAAGAGAAGTTGTTGACACGTGATATTTCTTCTTGCAAAGCTGCAGTTTGGAACAGCTGAGGTGATTTTGCTAACAGTCCTTATGTTTAAATATCTTTGAGTTAGTTTTAAGTGGAGGTCCTTGAATTTGAGCCTTGGTGCCCATTAATCAGAATACAAGTCTGATTGAATTATTTTGCTGAATTCCATTTAGTTGCACCTGTGAAATCTCATTGTAAACTGTGACAGATATAATTGAGGGAATAATATGGGACTTGATCTTAGGCCATCTGAAGTCCAGGGAAGTTTTTCCATTGATTTCAATAGGCTTTAAATCAACAACAAAGGTCCAGAACCCCTTACTGCTTGTGTTATTTGAGAAGGAAAGCACCCAGTTTTCTGTCCAATGTATGCACTGAATTGAAATATCCTGAAGAATCACAGGTGTGGATTTCTAAGAGAGTCAGGGGTACTCGATCTTCCCTTCCTTCCTGAGTCTGCATCAGGCCTTGCTTCTACCCATTCCACTCATGCCCCACACTATGGTCCACCCATGCTGGCCTCTTCCCACACCATTTTGCCCCCTCCCATGAGTGCCATGTCCTTGTCCTCCCTCTCTCCCAACTTCTGGAAGGCCACCAAACAGCTAATGGCAGCAGGTGGGAGGAACTGGGAGGAAGGAGGAGGGGCTGATTCTTGGAGCCCACTGACGGGCAGGCAGAGCTAGGCGGTAGGAGGAGCTGATAGGTAGGTTCTGAGCACTTACTGGTTTTTCTCTGTGGGGGTGTCTGCACAGGCACAAATCTTCAAAATAGCCATGCTAATGGCCATTTCGAAGATTACTAATGAGGCACTGAATTGAATATTCAGTGCCTCATTAGCATTAGGACGCTTCTGGCCACGGCGCTTCAAAAGCCCCACTTTCGAAAGCATGCGGCTTGGCGTGGCTACATGGGGGTCCTTTTCGAAAGGACCCTGCACCTTTCAAAATCTCCTTATCCTGATCACAGATCGGAATAAGGCGATTTCAAAAGGGGTGGATCCTTTTGAAAAGGACCATGTGTAGCCACACTGAGCCACATGCTTTCGAAAGCGGGGCTTTCAAAGTGCTGCGGCTGGAAGCGTCCTAATGCTAATGAGGAGCTGAATATTCAGTTCAGCGCCTCATTAGTAATTTTCTAAATATGGCTATTTTGAAGATTTGGGCCCATGTAGATACAGTCTATGAGTGCTCCAGAGTCTGCACCTGCGTGCAGAATAATATGTGATTATGTAAGCAGTCTATCATAATGCAGGAACACAAGGGAGAAGAGTTATGTTTGCACAGGCAACCTTAATGTTGTTACTTCCTGGCTGTGAAATGTTTCACTTTGCTGTACTTTTAGTATGTTTTTCTTCGCGTAAATATATGTTGCTTGATGGTTTTATAAGACACCGTGGATTAAATTAATGACAATATTCTGCATATGTGCACTGTTCTGTTTCTTAGAAAGTGTATCGAAACATTCTGTTTGAAATATATTATCAGCAAATGTGATTTGTATTTGATTGATATCATTTTAAGTATATTTGTTTTCTTTGGATTTCTTCCCTCTGTATGTTTCTGACCTGCTGCTTAGAAATATGTAACCTGCTATGTTCCCCCAATTTGTAAATCTCTCAGCTGTCTCCAAAAGCACTGCAGTGGCATAGGGAAGCATCCTTGAGACTTGTAGGTTTGTATGGAGAGTGAACACTGATCTAGCAAATGCATAGCATAGGCACACACAAGTTATTGGAAAGAGAAGGAAAGTCATCACTGTATCTCTAGTCATAAATGTAAGTGGGTTTGCAGACTGAACTAAAGCAAGGATTACCCAGTATGGAAGTTATCTATTATGTGGCTGTGGCTACACTATATTCCCCTTTCTGAAGGGGAATGCAACTATGGCTGATCATAAATGCAAATGAGGTACTGATTTACATATCATGCACCTCATTTACATAATGGCGGCCACTCACTGTTTCGGAAGTGTTGTTTTTGGGGGGAAAAAAAACCAAGCAGTATAGATGGGGTTCCTGCAAAAGGAAACTGCACTTTTGAAAGCACCTTGCTTCCTGGTATTTTTCAGGAAGAAGGTTTCTTTCGAAAGCAGGGTTTCCTTTCGAATGAACCCACTTTACACTGCTTGTTTTTTTTTCCCTGAAACGGTGAGTGGCTGCCATTATGCAAATGAGATGTATGATATGTAAATCAGTGCCTCATTGCATTTCTGATTGGCCGCATTTGCATTCCCTTCTGAAAGGGGGATGTAGTGTAGCTGCAACTTTTGTGTTTGGTTATTGGATATTTGGAATGTCAGAGACACATTTTTATGGCTTTTTAAAATATGTATCTTTAACGCTTCAGAGGCCCCAAACCACTCTGTGTTGTTGTTGTTTCGTTTTTTTTGTTTTGGTTTTTTGAGGTTTTTTTATGGGCTGCTGTCCCTGACCATACTGCTGACTCAGTTGGGAGATGACAGGTAGAAGCTTCCTTAGGTGCCTGTGACAGCCTTATTTAAATCTATTTGATTTACTGTTTCTTTGACTTTAAATGAGGAAGGAATGGCATACAAGTCTGAATTTATCATTAGTCACATTAATAGCATTGTGCACTTGGATGGTTTGCCTACATATCATCTTCCATTCAGTGTATACAATATTTCTGGAAATATAAGACGGCAACTTTATGGAGCTGCTTTCAAAATAGTATGACATTATTGGACTCCTGTTTGCCTTGCAAGAGTAATGTGAAGCCCAATTTAAATGTGTATATTGATTAAACCCTTGAGTGAAAGATTTTGTGTACACATGACCCTGATTTAGCTATTTATTAAAGCATGTGCTTAGTTTAAAACATATAAGCAAACACATCACAGTTACTAGAATCCTGTATACCCACAGATATCTTCTTCATATCCTTAGATCGTTTTTGAAGATTGAATCCAAATTTGAATCTGTGAAGCGTTCTGATTATTAAACTAAACAGCTAATTTAGTGACATCAGTGAGATTTAAGCACTTGCATTTTGATAAGCACATCTGTACATGCTTTGCTAAATTAGGTTAGGAATATTTATTTTCTTAAAGTTAAGCACCCACTTTTTTTTTAAATAGAGGTCTGGATTTTTATGTCACTGAACTGTTCAAATAAGTCTGAAACAATCATTTTCTTGAAAGACTGTTTTAATTTCTCCAACAAATAGGAATAATATGAGGAATGTGGGTTCCGTTTGTTCATAAATGTTACATTTTCTTAATGGTTAAAGGCATGTACAGATTGCAACCTCCTTGCAACCTCTTTAGTTTGCAGGCCAGTTTCCATTCATATCTTTATTTTATTTTATTTTATTTTATTTTGTTGTCATGGCTTAATATTCTGAAACATACATCCTTTGGACTAAAATATCCCATGCATATCGTGTGCCTGAACATGAAATGTTTTGAAAAACTTGCACAGGTTTCCTCCAGAATTTTTTTTTATATATATATTTTCCAGGAGAAAGGGGAAAAAAACCCCACCAACCCTTTCCCCATTAGGGAAAAATATTAATGGTTACACTTTCAACAGAGCAACAAGAGTACCCAAGAGAATTTGGAAATATAATCCTCTTTGATATCATAGAATCATAGAAGAGTACGACTGGAAGGGACTTCGAGAGGCCGTCGAGTCCAGCCCCCTGCCCTCATGGCAGGACCAAGCACTTTCTAGACCATCCCTGAAAGCCATCTATCTAACCTCTTCTTAAATAGCTCCAGTGATGGAGATTCTACTACCTCCCTTGGCAATTGGTTCCAGTGTTTGATCACCCTAACAGTTAGGAACTTTTTCCTAATGTTCAACCTGAACCTCCCCTGCTGCAATTTAAGTCCATTGCCTCTTGTTCTATCCTCAGAGGCAAGGAAGAACAAGTTCCCTCCCTCTGCCTTATGACACCCTTTTAGATACCTGAAAACTGCTATCATGTCCCCCCTCAATCTTCTCTTTTCCAAACTAAACAAACCCAGTTCTTTCAGCCTTTCTTCATGGGTCATGTTCTCTAGACCTTTGATCATTCTCGTTGCTCTCCTCTGGACCCTCTCCAATTCCTCCACATCCTTCCTGAACTGCGGTGCCCAGAACTGGACACAATACTCCAGCTGAGCCCTAACCAGCGCAGAGTAGAGCAGGAGAATGACTTCTCGTGTTTTGTTCACAACACACCTGTTAATGCATCCTAGAATCATGTTTGCTTTTTTTGCAACAGCATCACACTGTTGACTCATATTTAGCTTGTAGTTCACTATAACCCCTCGATCCCTTTCTGCTGTACTCATTCCTAGGCAGTCCTTTCCCATTCTGTATGTGTGACACTGATTGTTCCTTCCTAAGTGGAGCACTTTGCATTTGTCCTTATTAAACTTCATCCTGTTTACCTCAGCCTATTTCTCCAGTTTATCCAGATCCTTTTGAATTATGACCCTGTCCTCCAAAGAAGTTGCAACCCCTCCCAGCTTGGTATCATCTGCAGACTTAGTAAGTGTACTTTCTATGTCAATATCTAAATCATTGATGAAGATATTGAACAGAAGTGGTCCTAAAACAGACCCCTGCGGAACCCCACCAGTTATACTTTTCCAGTTGACTTATCGGTAGCCTTGTCTTGGATTAGGGAAAAGTGTGAATACGTATAAATGACAAACAGTGGAAATAATCTCTCCTGAGGATCCTCAGGTTCAACCTGCACCTATCCTTGTGACATCACTGAGTGCTCTCCCCATCTGATTAAAGTAAGGCATTTTGGTAGGCACAGAGACTGTTTCTCCCAGTCTACTGTTGTGGACAAGGCTAGATAACAGATTAGCAAGTCAAAGTTCAAATCTTTTCCCTGTAGGATTGGTATAGCTCTTGAAAAAGATTCCAGGCAGCATAATTGTTTGCTGTGACTCTGCAATGGCTCTTTGTGCATGTGGGAGTCCATGGTCATGGATTCACCGTCAGCATCAGGAGCTTAATTTCCAGTTACTAATGAGGACAGTGTCAAACGTGAACTTAGGAGAAGGAGATGGCTGTCATAAAATGCCTCTAAGGGTATATCTATGCTTCAATTAAAAAACTGCAGCTGGCCAGTGCCAGCCAACTTGGGCTAAGGAGTTCTGGCTAAGGGGCTATTTAACTGTAGTATAAGCTTTTGGGGTTGGGCTTCAGCCTGAGCTCTGGAACCCTCTCACCTCACAGGGTCCAAGAGTCCAGGCTTTAGCCTAAGCCAGCCTGAGTCTGGTGAGCCCGCATCAGCAGGCACAAGAAAGTGGCAGAGGTTTAATTGAAATGGACATACCCTAACCAGCATTGTCTATTAATATGAAAGAACATGACCTAACCATACAAGCCTAGAGGTAAGATATCAGAGTAACACGTTGGCCAAAATTGTAAGCATCTAGCACGTTTTAGATATCTCAGTGCTTGGTTACCCAATTTCAGGGACCTTGAAAGAATCTGGTTTACAGATGGCAGATGCTCAGCAATTTCTAGAAATTATTTCTTTTTTAAGGTGTCATGTTAGGCTACCAAAAGTACTAGTCCACTTTATAAAAGGTTGGCCTTTATCCTATGCAAGTTATTTAGAAACCTGCAACCTTCATATGGTGCAAATCCAAATATGGTGAAACTGTGGGCTAATCTAAGAGAGATGAGTTGCACCAATTTGTATAGATCTGAATTTAACACTTACGAACAGATGCCATTTGTACCAAGGACTTTTTATGTTACTATGGCAGCGTAAAGCAGTCTTAGTATTAATAAAAATTTAGCTCATTGTCTTTGAGACAGAAATACCAAATCTCTCTGAGGAAAAATTCTGTTAGAGGTAATGAAGAGCAGAAACAATCAAGAATAAAGAAGGGTGTGCTTATATAAAAGGCAGAAAGTTATAGTCATTTCAGCCAAGTTAAAATCCATCAGGCTTCCCTTGTTGATGAGAGAGGATTCCAGCACAGGAAAATAATCTGACTCAGCCTTTGATGTTACTGTCTGATTAAAAAGTGCAGCCCTGACTCTGAAGATTTTCCCTGTGGACTTTAACTGGAATGACAAGTGTTTCTGTAATGTTAGAGTTTCTAGCTTTTTTTTTTTTTTTTTTTTACCTGACATCTGTTATCCAAATGTGATCTTGTCCTTTCCTTTTCTCCACCCTCCCCCGTTTGGTTGCTGGGGAGCTGGTTTAGAAACAACAATGAACCTTCAAACAGAAAGGATGCAGAGTAATCCTCCCCCTTCTCCACCACTCCCTCCACCCTTTCCACAAACATCCTATAAACAGTGTATGTTAAACAAAATGTCAATCATTACTTATGCTGAAAAGGCTTCCTTTAAAAATGAAGAGATTTTTAGGTCTAAATTTGCACATGCTTATATCTTAGCTTAACTGTTAAGCATATGGAGAGTTGCATTGACATTCATTGTAGAGGTAGAGTAAAAGGCACTTATGTGATTACTAGTCCTAGAGGAAATGATACATAATAAGCTCAGTGTGCATTTGCATGTGTTACATATGGGTTGCATGATTCCACGTAAATTGTGTGCAGTATTATTTATATCTTTTTCCCCTAACCATTGTAACCATAAGCACTTTTTCCCTGCTTCCTTCTATTAACCTGTTTGCAATTTACACAAGTGATCGTGTAGGTAGGAAGAAATATTGAAATATGAAATACTTGTGAACTTCTCTGCTGAGTGTGCAGTCAAGGATGCTAATTAATGCCAGCTGCAGTACTAACTTGAAATATCCTGACACAATCTACAAGAAACCAGACTGAACTCTCCAACTCATTTGACAAAGGGAACAGATCTTTCCAGAGACTGTGTTAACTTTATTCCTTACGATTGTGGCCTGAGACGTGGAAATTCTGTAATGTATTTCAAAACTAGTGCCACTCGCTCACACATTTGAGTCTCAGATTTAAATTCAGACTGCTTACAACAGTTAGCCTCTGGCTCTTCAGAATAGAATCATAGATCTGTGGTGCTGGAAGGGGCCTCAAGAGGTCATCTAGTCTATCACCACCTGGGGAGCAGGTACAAGTCCACGTAGACCATTCCTGACCAGTGATTTTCTTAACCTGTTCTTAAAAACCTCCAGTGATTGATTCCCAAACCACGGTTGGTGACACATTCTAGTACTTAACTGTATTTATAGCATAGTAGGGCACATCCTGGTAGTGATGGATGAACAAGGAAAAGTATCAAATAAAGTAGTGTCAAGGAGATGATGGAAACCATCCACTGGAGCCGAGTATCTCTGGTGAAGCTAATGACAACTGATGTACAGGGAGAAGTTATAAGGAATAAGTTATGACCAAGGGGAAATTGCTTCTTCATTTATTCTAATGAACTGTGACCAACTTTACGATTCATTGCTACTTTTTTGGTCCTACTAATGGGAGAGTTGCTGTATTTTACATGAACTTGGTGGCTAATTGGATCTGATCATCCTCTCGCAAATACCTCAAAGTTGCCAGGGAAGTCTGCTAGTGGAAAATAACAAGCAGAAATAAATACCTTAGAATTGAGGAATATTTTCAAAGCCTGTGGGGAAAGTTATATTGTTCTTGAGTTATTGTACAGTTTATCTGCTTTCTGGAGTTTTTTGCAGTGCCATAGAATTCAGTGGAGCTGTCTTTTGTGGTCAGAGTGATTTACTTTTCATGTTGTTAATCGTGTAGTTTGAGGGAGCATCTTATGTTCATCTAGGCCCCGACTCAGTTAAGCATTTAACTTTGTCAGTGGCGGGCAACCTGCGACCCCAAGGAACCCCTGTCTGTCCTTTCCCCCATGCACCTCTTATCCACTAAGGTACTCAAACCCCACACTTCCTGCTTCTCTCCCTCTTCTTCAGCAGCACAAATCCCTCCCTCCCAGAGCTAGAGCATCAACAAACAGCTACTTGCAGCAATTCAAGCTGTGAGAGGAAGGGAGGGGGAGAAGCAGGGATGGAGTGCAAATCAGGCTATTCGTGGTGCTCTGAAAATGCTGGGAGGGATGGAGAGGAGTTGGATGGGTGGGGCACTAGTGCGTCAGAAGCACATGGGGAAGGACAGCAAATAGGCGATATGTGTACAGCAGGATGAGTCCAAGTGGGCCACAGACTGTCACAGCCCACTTAGATAAAGCTGGGCCACTCATGCAGCCCACTCCCTAATTTTGGTGGCTCATTGCTGGCTTAAGTCCTGTTGACCTGAGTGGGATTTAAGTGAGTGCTGGTGCTTCTGTGATTCAGTGTCTTAATTTCTGTAGTACATTCACAAATAGGAGGGTGACATGAAGACCCCCTACTCATTACTGAGTGACCGCCAAGACATTCCCAATCCTTACACTTCTTATACCACAAACAGAGAAGTTCTGCCGATCTCCTTTTTCCAGATGAGGCTGTGATGAAGCAGAACTGCATCTTATTTCCTTTCAGCTTTTAACTAAAAAGCTTCTGAGGAGTTTACATAGACATGTGGATGATTAATGTGGTTTCAGTTTTTACCCCACATTCTGATGCCAAGAGCTAAAGCACAGTTGTTAGAAAAGTAACATCAATACACAAATTACTGCTTGAAGAAGTAGATTTTAGTTCTTCAGTTGGTTTATGATCAATGCATGGAGTAGGAGCCTTTGAGAGCTCAGTTCAGGGAAGGTATGATTACTGAAGCAGGTATAAAAAATTAAGTTTTTCAGCTTTTTAAAGGAAAATGCAGAAAGTTAACCTTCCATGCTCTTGTCATCATAAAAGCTATGGACCAAATTCTTCCCATGTCTTCTGTGAAATGGCATTATGGTTGTACTGGTGTAATTTAATAAGGTTTTCAGATGTCAAATAATTTATTTAAAGCCAAATCTTCCATTGAGTAAGTTGTTCAGTTTTCTAGGTCATAAATTATCCTTCTGAAAACTGAGGCTCAGGGCTGCACTCAAGCTAGATTACATCTTCTGGGGGGGGGCAAGAGTGGGACCCAAATGGGCGTTCAGGGTTCAGTGTGTGCGAGATGGCTGCTGGGGAGCAGGTATGTGGTCTGGGTGGAAGGGAGAGTGCAGGAATGGCTTGAGGTTGTTTGTTTGGGGGTCTCAGTGGGAGGGAAGGCACAGGAACAGGCCGAGGGTAGGGGTCTGGACAAGAGATGGGTGGCATAGGAGCATCTGTGCAGGAGGAGGATGCAGGAGCAAGGGGAGCCACTTGTCTACCCCTTCCCCCAGCCAGGGATCAGCAGCATGGAGAAAAGCTTCCTGGACAGACTTTTCTCCCTCGCTCCCAGGCACAACCCCCCACTTCTCTTATTGGCCAGAATTCCAGCCAATTAGAGCAGACAGGGGAAGCCTC